>NC_137952.1:45216599-45233480 GCF_963924665.1 Micromys minutus
ATAATAATGTGGTCAACAGAGTAACTCTTCCCTCAATTCTCTATACCCCAATAACTGGATCTTGTGAGTATATTACCTTAGGTGATAAAATAGATTTTAAATGTCAAAAGACACAAAAAATTTAATTAAATTGAATGTTTGATAGATCTAATACAATACAATGCTATATTTAGAAGCAATGTACAACATACTTGCCAACTATTAAAAGATTAGCTGTTAAGTATTGTCCCACACACAATAAAGATAAGTGTGGTGAGATAGTATGCATCAATATCTCACCACAATATCAATTGTCTAAGCTATTCTACAGTGTATGAGTATGCTACAAGACCCATCATGATACGCAATATAAATAGTAAATTTATATTTTATTGTATTTTATTTTAAAAGGGGAATTTGGTTGATCATAATAGATTATCCATATAATTATACACTTCAGGCTTTTTCAAAACACTCAGCATTTTCTGGTAATATCAATCAGAGGTTCGTCATAGAAGAAATTTTTTTAAATGTGACTCTTCTTGTTTGAAGATGAAAGGAAGGCACAGTGGCCGAGTGATTTGAACAGCCCATTAATAATAGAAAACTGAGAAAACCAGGTTCTCTCTGGTGTCTACAGAAGAGAGTGAAATTGGGTTGGCCTCTTGTTCTTAGGCTAGTGAACTCCATCTCCATTCAGATCAAACACACAGATTCCTGATTAAAGTGATGAAAATTTCACTTCTATTTATCATGCCTTGCTATAGAGGAAGAAAAATGAAATTTTTTCTAGGAAAAAACAATTAATTTGTTGTATTTCCTTTCTACACACAAAATTTGCTCTAGGTTTCAGGACCTATGCCTCATTCCAATTGCAGGTTTTTATATGATTATTCAAAGTCAATAATGTTCCTCTTCAATTCAGATTGTAGACATTTCCTATATGTCTCATTCAGAGTTCTTTCTTATCAGAAATATAATAAAACTTTCTGTTTCCAAATTTCCTGAGAGTTTGTTCAAAGAATGTGTAGCATTTTCTACTCATGAATCTTTCTTAATCTTCAGGATAATCAAGTTAATGTTAATCACTCAACAATACAATTGAACTTTGGGTCAACACATCTGATGGACTATGTGGAACACATTTTTTCTAATTTAGATTCATGCACATAATTTCTGGGACAACGATTTGGACTCAAGAACTTACTTGGGAGGTGTCCAAGAAAAATGGGTAAGTAAAACAAGGAAAAGATGTGAGCTGATAACAGTTACACAAATGCTGTTATTGCTGTGGACAACTGGCTGCCATACCACTGGCCATTCATTGAACACACGTCAGAATAAAGAAGAGAACAGATAGTCGTTCTTTGATCATGACTCCTGTGCTCTGTTGGCAAAAGTCTGATGCCATGAATATGAAATCCTTAGTGCATGTGCCCCACATTAAAGAACAGAGGGCATCTATGGTCACATAACCTATCCAGATACGGAGGGAGACAGATGACACAAAATAAACTGTCTCTCAAGGACCACCACCTAAACCATAGCAATCTGAAGGAGATGGTGGTGGAACCTGTAGCTATAGCTGTAGTGAGAATATATTTTGGAGCAAAGCTGTGAGATGGATATTTATTGAAGATAATCGTCCTAATCCCAGCAGCCCACAAAATTTGGAGATATGAAAACCAAATCTATCTTGATCTTGATTAAAAGCTCTAAACCTAAGCTGATTAAAAGCTATAATTTCCACAAGATAACCGACAAGCTGCTGTGGCCACCTTCTGTTTGCTCAATCAGTTTTAATGACTTCTGGCTCAATCCAGATGTGATATTTGGTCACATACAGTTTGCATTTTTATGCCACTGTGCCTAAATCTTGGTATTGAGGTAGTTTTTTTGAAATGACTAAACCAATGAGAGTTTCTCCACACTTAATCTTAATCCAGACTAGATTCAATTTTGCTGTTCATCGTGCAGAAAGAGGCTTACTTTTATCTTCAACAACAACAGCTACCTTAAATAGTAGCTATAAAGGCACTCCTAAATCTTAGTTCTTAGAGAGAAATTAAGTTCTATGTAGGTTTATTAGTCAATATGGAGATGTCATTAATTCTTCATAATGACTTAATGAATTGCAAAATTTTACTGTATTGGACAAGCAAAATAAATAAAGTATTTACGCACTGCTTGGTCACAAGTGAAACTTTTTAGGTCATAATAGTCACAGTTACTTCTTTCCTTGGTGGCTAATGCTAGCCAAGTCTATGTCACAAGGAAAGGCATCCATAGTAGACACACTGGAATCTCTCTCACCCTAGACCCAGATATTTTGAGTTCATGAACTTCTTTCATTGCACATTATTCCCATGGCACTGAGAAGTCACCGAACCTGTTGAAATATTAATTTTCACATCAACCCTACTCTGTAGAATAGATTAAAAATTAAATGATGGATAAGTAATAGATTTTCATCGACTTAATTCTGTACAATTGTAATCATGAATTTTGTTCACTCTCTGACAACTTTCTTATAACTAGAGCTTCTTCAGAATAAACTGAGAAGCCTCTGAGTAACTCTTTATTGTCTTTTTGCATTCTGCTGTCTTCCCGGGTATCTGCTCCATTAATACAGAGTTTCTTAGAAGCAGACATGGGGCAAAACAAAAAGCCAACAGAAAACATAAAACTATCATTGACTAGATTCAATTTTGCTGTTCATCGTTCAGGGATTGGCTTACTTTTATCTTAAACAACAACTGCTATCTTAAATAGTAACAATGCAGGCACTCCTAAATCTTAGTTCTTAGAGAGAAAGAGACTGAGGGCGTTTCATTGATTGCTGTATCTGAGAACAAGGCAAAAATGAAATGTGCAGTAGTTATTCAAACCATTATCAAGTTTACTGATTAACCTAAAATTTACTTAATCAATTTAAAACACTACAATCTTGCTAAATATTTACTGATTTTACAGTTAATCCTAAAGCATTCATTCATGTGAGCAAAACTTCACATTAACTTACATAGAATAAACAAAGCAATGACCCACCACTGATTGTACTCCTAGGAGTAACCCAATGCAAAGGATAGGTGAACTATGGAACTTTTGAGCATTCAGCAATGTATATGCATTGCAATGTGACAGAAATGGTTCAAGAGTGATGATGGGAAAAGGGTCAGTCAGCAAAATCGCTGTATTTAAATGCTGGTTACTTACATAAAAAAACATTGGTAGAGACAGGGAATCATGTACAATGAGAGACTCTGTATTAAGGAACTAAGGGCATCAACAACAGGCATAATAAAGTAGAGGGGAAAGCTCTCAGGGCCATAACCCTGAAAAATAACTATGGGCTACTCAGGAATGCAGAGAGCAGGAGAATTAAACTTCTTCAGGAAAGAGCACAATAACTGAATTTTCAGATACAAAATGGTCAGCCCTAAAAACACCTGTGAGCAACAATGAACAGAGCAGGTTACATATGTGCATATGGTAAGAATTAGTGAGTCAGGAGGACATAAATTTGAAAGAAAGCATATGAGAGACATGTGAGCTTATGTAGAGAAGAAAGAGAAAAGAGAAATGACATCATTAGAATCTCAAAAGAAACCAAAAACCTAAGTTGGAAAGAGATTGAAGACACCTGATACTAAACTCTCTCCTCCATGTGCACCTGTTCATACACATACACACACACACACACACACACACACACACACACACACACACACACACACATATATATATATATATATATAGAGAGAGAGAGAGAGAGAGAGAGAGAGAGAGAGAGAAAGAGAAAGAGAGAGAGAGAGAGAGAGAGAGAGAGAGAGAGAGAGAGAGAGAGAGAGAGAGAGAGATACAGCCTCCACATGCACATTAAGGAATGAGACCTGGTAATAGATCTCTCTTAAAGGAATGTGGATGATTAAAAAAAATTGATAGACGGGACTAGAGGTAAATTTAATGTGCTTTTGGGATGTTTCTCTTTACATGTGTCTTTTGTCTCCATGTAGAAAGAAAATAAAAAAAAAATGTGAAGTTGAGAAGTATAAATAAAATGAGAAACATGCAAAAGAGTAGAGAAAGATCTTCTGTTCTCTAAATTGTTTGTTTGATCTTAAAATGCCCATTCAAACATAGCTTTAAAGTTGTTGATAAAGCTTTATGATATTCATAGCATGAACACAGGCCAGTTCAAAGTTCAAGATTAGGTCTCCAGCATGAAGATTAAAATCTCAGTATCAATTCTGTACAGAACAATAGAACTCAGTTAAGAATAACATAAGGTCTTCACATTATCTTTCTGGGTAACATAAGGCTGTCAGTCAGGCCAAAAACAATCAGCACTTTCTCCCACTTCTTTATCTCTCTGTTGTGCAAAATTCAGTAGGAAAGAAGCCAGCAAAGATTTAATGCCCACCACCCACTATAACAGCCTGAGAAGAAAGAAAATAGTCGAAAGTGTGTTTTGCTCTGATGACAGGAGTTGGGACAAATGCAGTTAAAGCTCTAAGGCCAAACCAAATTGGGCTGGATATATACATAGCATTAATTTAAAATTATTGTGCTCAGGACTTACTCATCCAGGCCTAAGGGAAACGGAGATACTTGCATGAAAAATTATGGTTGCATTATCATTACCATCATTTCTTCTGTGGTCACTTTTATTCTGGAGAGAAATAAAACAATTTAGATTAGGATATAAGGTTCTGGCAACAGGTGTAATTTCCTACTTTTTTTCCCTTGTCTTATTTGTTTGCTTTCTGTACATTCATTTGTATCCTTGCCCCAATAAGTGGACTTCATTTCTGGGTACCTGGTATTTAAAAGTTCTTGACTCTGTGCTAACATAGGAAAATGGGCAATCCCCTCCCTTTTTCATAAAGATTGGTGACTGACACCCCTATACTAAAAGAGAGTAACATAGTAAATAAACATGAAAATACAGCCAGTGTATTAAATTATAGATTTATATGACATACTGCCCTTCAAGTGGATGATTCAAAGACTCAAGGTGGATTACCCAGGGTTTTGATATTCATTTTACACTCAGTTAGGAAGTCCACAAGGCCTGTATATTCAGTCTTCTTAGTCTCTCTTAACATCTATCCACCCAAGAATGAGACTGGGCACCCGAAACAGATGTGGTCTACTGCAAGATAGAGGATGCCAGAGTACTTTACGGTGGACTCCAAAACAGCAAACATGGGAAGGAAGATTAAATGCTAAGACTCATCTCAAAAGCAGGTTCCTAAGACTCATCTCAAAACCAGGTTTGGTTTTATACATTCAGGAGAGGAATCATCTTTGGATGGTATGAGGAGACAAGAATATTAAAAAAGATAAGAGAGGGTCTCAATTTGTAGTTTGGTCTAGCCTGGAACTCACTGTGTATTCCAACTGCCAAACTGACCTGGAATTAGCTGTTTCCATGCCTCCAGCTCCTCAATAATGGGATTACAGGAGAGTACCAAGGCACCATATTAAGAACATTACTTCCAAGGCCATCAGTTTCAGATATGATTGATTGACATCAATAGAGGAAAACCACAGGGTAGGCTCAGAAACATCAACAGGCTGTAATTGGTTGGTATTGCACAACAACCCATAATGCCCATTGATGGAAACTGGTAGAAACAGACCTCTGATGATTGTTGTATCGAAATAACAGGGGAAGTGAGTAAACCAGAGGTATTTTGGGAGTAGGACTCTGTGGTCACCATGCGCCTCACAACTACAGTCAGTGGCAAATTTAAGTTTAAGTGTCATTTTCTACTGCACTACAGATATATTGTCTCGTTTTCTATACAGAAAAAAATTAAATATAAAAAAGATATATGGCTCCTTTAAGAACATATGATTAAAAAATGATGCATTCCTCGTAAGTAATAGGGTGCTCTGATAGAGGAGGTAACAGCTCCTCTAAGATTGTACCATAAAACATGATGCATTCCTCATAAGAAATATGATGTTCTATTTCAAAGATTTCTGTCTGTCCTAAATTTTAAATGGCCTGGGACCCTTCCTCGTTTCATCCTTTTGTATGTTGTATGGTGCATATGTTTCTATGTGGGTTATAAATACTGCTGTTGCGATTTCATATTTACCATGGCCAGTGGTAGGTGTTGACCATTTGGATAATGTTACATACACAGTTTCATCAGCTCACATATACACTCATCCATCTTCAGTGACCTATAATCACAAGCTTCTCTCCCACCTCAACTGAAACTGTGCCCGCTGAACAATTCACTAGTCCTTTGTCCCTGTAGCCCCTAGGAGTCACTTGTGAATGTTATTTTTTGGCACAAAGAATATTTATTGTCCTTTAAAAGTTTAGCTTGCAATGAAAAAAATTTTAACTATATGCAAAGTGGAGAGGATACAAGAAAGAGAAAACTTTGTAAATAGCCCTTCAGTACTTTGAATTCTGTGAGTGTACCATGTATATCTTTGAATGTCTCTCCGCCTCTCAGCCCGGCCCCTCAGTATTTTGTCTCGGGATTTATTTGTTTGTTTGTTTGTTTATGGTCCCCAAGTCTCATCAGCCTCAGAATAAACAGCTAGCAGGGAAAATCCCCTTTGTAGCTTCAGGAACAGGTTTGTTGCCATGGAACCCACAAAGCCTCTGGAGTAGACTAGTAAAAGGCAATGACTAAAGATCTGGTCAGTAGATAGGCTGTGGTTCTTCTTCTGGAAAATCCTGACTGGTAGGATTCCTTTAAAGGCTCAGCCCCAAAGTACTTCATGTCATTACTTCAGCTACTTGGAAACTGAAGTCCCAGGAGACTGCAGAAAGAGAACCTACCTTGGCTCCAACACTTCCCACTAATGGCCAATCCTAGTGATGGTGCTGTTACTAATGGGACTCTACACAGTCGGAAGACCCAGCATGGAAAACGGCAAAGCACTGATTATGTGAAAAATGGAGTCTCAAAAGAAGCCCAGGTAAGAAGCTATCTCTTACATCTTGAATGTGAGGAGCCAAAATATCTCTGTGTTTCTTTGCGACACTGTTTAAGGCAGTCTTTACTCAAAGCAAGAAAAAAAAGTTTCTTTCATGAGATGTTTTATTGCCTCTGTGTTTTATCTAATTATTTATGTGTGGCTGCTATGAAGCTCTGATGTGAAAAGGGGATTTCTTCTCTAGACAAGAGAAAAGGCACACAGAGTCACAGGACCCTGGCTTCTTTAAAGTACAGACCTTGTCAATTTCTTGTTTACCCTTGAGCATTTGGGGGAACATAATTATGAAAGATTAAACGCTTTGGCTCAGTAAATAACCTTCTATACTTAGGATGCTTGTGAAGTAAAAAGGAAGTGAGGGAGACTGTGTGGTTCATAACCCTTCTCACTGGTGGACAAGAAATGTTTCTCTTGTTGGAAGGATCTTTTGGATGTTTAGTAGAGCCCACTACCTGATTTAGTCACAGCCCACTCCCTGATTACAGGCTAAAACCTATCTTTGAAATTTGAACCCTGGCATTTTTTTTGTCAGTACTTGGTTTTTTTTTAAAGGTTTGATAGTATGCATTAAAATCTTACTCGTTACAATGAGCATAAAGTATATGTAAAACAAGATGTAACCTGAAAATAGTCAAAGTTTTTTTGGTGTGTAAAGATTAAGCACAATGGTTTTTCATTTTTCTTTTTTTTTTTTTTTTTTTTGGCCTTTGTTTTAAAAAAAAAAAAAAAACATTTCAAGACTTTAGGGTGTTCTGCACTTTGAGAGAAAAGCAGCAGCATCTTCAAAACAGACATTGGAGTTATTTCTAATTGACACTTTTCCCCCTCATGTTTGGAAGGAGGCTGGGCAGGACTGCTGCAGAATATTTGAGAGGTGGTGCTAAGCAAGAGAAATTTTAAAAAGTTCTCAAACTAGTGTCCCCAACCTGTGAGGTTCTTGAATAAAAGCTGTTGTCCATGTCATATATCAGGCCGGACTCCCGTCTGAGTTGCAAGCTGAGCTAATCTGCCTTAAGGACAAACTTGAGTAGACAGATAGACAATCTAACTGGGCTGAGTTGGGAAAGCTGTGTTCAGAACCCCATGCAATCCTCCCCTTGTTTATCACCCTAAAGATCCAGCCTCTACTGGGTAAAAGTTCAGATTGTGTCAAGCACACAGAACAGACGAGGCTGGCTGGGGAATCAAGTTTCCAGGTGTAGTTGAGAGGTGCGAAAGAACACACTCAAGAGCCTGCCTGGTATAGTAAAATCATATGGTTCCCCCAAACGCATCCCTCTCTTACCAAAAGATATTGGGAAGCATCTACCAGAAACCTCAGACTGAAGCAGGGTGAAGAGAAAGGGCAGAAGAGAAAACACAGCACTAAACATCATCCACTCAGATCATGGCTTAGAATGCCCGTTGTCCCTGAAGTACCTGTTTTGCTTGCCACTATTTACCTTCTAGGTTACTCGGATTCTTGGGTACCTTAGTTGAGCATAGGTGCCTTCAAACAAGTTTTCCTTTTCTTTATTTATCTTGGTTTCATAACTACATTCTAGGGCTTGAAAAGGACCGTGCAAATAAACAGGACAGCAATTCCTATGCAAGGGCAGGACCCCAGGGGTACCTAAGTATAACTGTTCAAGACCAGCACACCCTCAGTCATGGAAGCTTCTTTATGAGCTACTGAGCATCACTACTGTGGCCTTTCTTGACAGCTCTTTCTGACCAGACATCCAGATCCTGTTTGCTAAGATATATTTAGATGTTTCTAAGTTGAAATTGGCTTCCAATGAGAGCTTCAGTTGTGCTTAATAAATATTTTCCTGAAATAATAGGCTCTCCTGAGGTCCTGAAAGGAGGAAGCAAACAAGGGCCCATTTTCTTCCTCCAAAGTACGAATAAAGTTGCCTTTATTATCAGGATCCTCAGGCAAAAATTATACCCCATGGGATTCTTAACAAGCTAAGCCTTGACCAATAACCTTGCCTTTTGGCAAAAGCAATCTGAACACACGTAGGTGCCTGAGATCAGTGATCTTCCAAATGCTTTGTTGGAACTTATGGGATTTTCCTCATATGGACCTATGGGATGTGCCCCAAACCTTACCAGCTTCCAGAAAAACCCCTTTACTTATTCTTTTTTGCTTCTTTGTGCTCACACAAGACAGTTACCTCTTTCACATACAGCTACTAGGTTAAGATGTTATTGGCAAAAATTTCCCAGCACAGTAAACTAAAGGTAAACACAGTTAGGCAGTCTCCTTGGGAATGTCCTTCATTTTCTTCCAGGGTAGCTTGGTGTGAACTCTGTGGTTTCAGAATGTGGACTCACTCAGTAGCCAAACCTCACAACTGACCAGAAGCCTGAACTGTGCATTTTGGAAATCATCCAGAGTTTCTTTCTGGAGATTTTCTGATCCTTAATCCTATTGCCTTTCCTTCCTCATTAAGCCCCATATGCCCCAGGGATGGACTGAAAGGGCTTTTTTTCACTAAGTCCATTCTTTGTTTAAAAGGCAGGGATCAAAGGGACGGCTACCACTGTCTCAGGAAAAGGTGAATGAGTACTGAGATAGGTAGACTGTTTGCGATGTAGTCATAAGTTCACCACCACAGGATTATGCTATTAAGCAATGTTAAAAAACAAAATTTTACCCTCTGGAGTTTAACAAAGGAGAATAAACATATCAGATCCAATATCAATCCACAGATCTTCAGCTTTGTACTCAAGCAGAAGAAGTAGGCAAGAATGTGAAAATAACAGTGATGTTTAGAGTAGTTAAAACTTTCAACATCATCGTAAAAGATGCTGAAAACTTCAAATGTAAAATATAAACAAAGAGATGGACTGCTGGGTTGGCTCAGTAGATAACAGCACTTCCTTTTCTTTTAGAGAAACAGGGATTAAGACTCAGCGCACACATGGTGGTTCACAATCCCCTTAACTCCATTCTAGGAGATCGGGGTTCATCTTCTGGGCTCCACCAGCACCAGGCTCAAAGGCTACGCACCTACGTACAGAGATGCAAAATACACAAAACAAAAAAAAAATTGTTTAAAAAATCCCTTTACAATAGCACCAAAATAAAAAAGGGCACATGAATAGATTTTAAACTCAAGTGAAAAATAATTTAGAGAGACTGATAAGATACCACAGGGAGCAGAAAATAAAGCTGGGATAAAATGAAATCCATATAATATTGATACAAACAACAAGATAAGAGATTTGCAGTTCTGTCTATGGTGGTTTATAAATTTTATGTAAGTAGAATATCTCTCAAATAAGACAAGACATTTTAAAAGTGTGTAGAAAATTAAAAAGAAAAACAAGTAGAAAATAGCTTGAAAAGTAATAATAAGGGATAATAAGCACTATGTTATACAAGAAATAACTAAAGACTTTTATAATAACAAGTGAATATACTGTAAATATTAGAGGTGGTTATAAATCTGTATAAAATAATGGAGATATAGATTTTAAAATAGTATTTATATAAAGTCCTCATCACTATAGCATAAAAACTCAAGATCCACAAAAGAAGTGGTTTAAAATATACCTTTGTAAAAATAAAACATTTCTTTCTGAATGACAAAACCAAAATTAAAACACACACAAACACACACACACACACACACACACACACACACACACACAAAATCATAAATAGGCATATTATCAACCAGAAAAGTATTTACAGTTCCCAGGGGGAAAAAAACATTTTAGAACCCAACATCCAAAAAGTCTAAATCCACAGACAACAAAGGATAAAAACTGTATGAAAGAACATAGAAGGTTCTGGGGTAGGAGATGGAGAATGGAGGAGCTGAAGGGGGTTTTATCATGGGAAGAACGACATTGTTGACCAACCAAATCCTCCATAGCTCCCACCAACCATTGCATTGAAAGGCCCATGGCTCCAGTTGCATATGTAGTGGAGAATAGCAGTGTCTGGCATCTTTTGGTACCCTGTGTTGGTTCTCATAAGAGGGAACTACAAGAGTGAACACAATCCCAGAGTCATTCTCTCTGCCTATATCTATATGTTATCTCTTGTTCTTCGCCATGAGGTAATAGACAAGAGAACAATCACCAGAGCCAGCACTATTATTTGAAGACTCAGTCTCCAAGACTGTCCTCTTTGTAAAATACTTAACTTCATTTTTGCAGTAAGCAATGAAAACAAACTAATACACTTTTCCTTAAAACATTTTTTCTCTTGGTTTTTAGAATGTACTGCTCTTGGGTTTCCTTCTTTATCAATAACTATTTTTTTTCTAGTTTCTATTCTTATTTCCTGCTCGGGTCTTTGACCCAAAAACAATGGAAACCCAGAGGTCAACCCTTGCATTTTTCCTCTTTTCCAATTGCATTGAGTCTCATAGGCTGTTTTTCATGATGCTCTGACCTTGTCTCCTCACTATTCCTGCAGTAGATATTGACAAACAGCTTATACACACACACACACACACACACACACACACACACACACACACACAGACAGACACACATGATTCCATATTTAATCTCTGGCCTTCAATATTCAAAAAGTTCTTAAACTTAACTTATGAACAACTAAATGTGTTCCTCTTTCCATTGCTTAAACCTGCTCTGGTCATGGCCCCTTCACTTCTCAGTGAACAACTCTATCCTTCCTGTGGCTCAGACCTCTGCATTAGTACTGATTTCTCTAATTTCATTCTATCATTTCAACATTCAGTTTTTTGGTGTGTGTGTGTGTGTGTGTGTGTGTGTGTGTGTGTGTGTGTGTACATATGTCATATGTGTGGGTACATTTGGAGTTTGAAAGAGGACATTAGATCCTCTTGAACCTATGAGCTGTCTGGTATGTTGGGAATCAAATTCTGATGCTTTGCAAAAACAGTAAGCACTCTGGCTGCTTTAGGACAAAATATTTAAAAAAAAAATATTTCCTGTGTGATATGCAGGATTCATTGTAACTATCAAAGTTTTATACCCTGCTGTTACACATGCCATTGTACTTATAAATGTCCATGAACATGATGACTAACAACTATCTTCTTCAACTGGGTGTGGTCACCCACACCTGTGACCCAACACAGAGGAGAGAGATGTTGAGAATCAGAGTGTAAAGGTCAGCCAAGCCTATAGACTGAGATTCTGTCATAGAAAGAAAAATATTAGAGAAAAGGAAGAAGGAAGGGAGGGAGGGAAAGAGGAAATATACCATCTTTGTAATAGTCAGTAGGTACAAGATCATATTTGATGGTCAGGACCAGAAACTTTTGTGTTTTTTTACTTTTTGTGTCTTTTACAAGTAATAGACATTACTTGTGTTCTATTCCAAGCCCAGAGAAAGGGTCAAGGTTTCTTTTCTTTCTTTTCAATTTGATTGGATATTCACTGTATTTATATTTCAAATGTTATACAGTGCTCCCCGTTCAAGCTTTTAAAAAGTAGCACGTTTTCAAGAAAATTGAAATAGAAATGAAATGTAATTCATCATGTCAATATGACTCGTACTGCTTCTTAGAAGGAAAAAGATGCCTAGATTAGAAAAAAATTAAGCTGGTTAATCCCTCAGATATGAGAGCTTGTCACCAGGTGTTAATAAACTCTGCATTCCTCAGAATCTGATATCTATGAAAAATCGGTTTAATCTATTTTCCCATCAATGACTCCAAACATAAAATATATTTTAAAAATTTAACTAATAAACTTTAACATTGCCCTACAGTTAATAATTTTACAAATAGTAATTTGTTCCATCCTCAAATAACCACATGAGTTTAAAATCTTGTTGTGCCCATTTTATAGATGAATAAGTAAAATCTTAGCAAAGTTACCTGGCTAACTATATATCTATAGCCATATACATATATATATATATATATATATATATATATATACATATATATTGATTTATATTGATATGTATATTGATATATATTGACATATACAGGCTGGTCCTTTTGTCTAATTTTTCATTGTATAAAAAGTCATTTACTATAGCATTTTATTATAAATATTTGCAAACTTGCAAAATTAAAAAATTCTACAGGAAATGCTCAGCTACCTATCACTTATATTCTACAACTGGTATTTTGCTATATTCTGTTGTATAGCTACTCATTGTCTCTCCTTCTACTCACCATCAATCCACATATTTTATGTGTTTTAAAGAAGTTGTAGAGCAATTATACAGTGTGTCCCTAAACCACTCATCATTCATATCACTAACTAGACTTCAATATTAGCCCACAGTTCTTTTTATTTGAGGTAAAATTTACAAATATATAATGTATGTCTTTCAGTGAGTTTCGACCTAGACTGTCTTCTGACTAATTTGACTCAATAAATTTTTCTAAGACCATTTGATTGGAAGCTTTCAACTGCTTAACATGGGAAGCCATTTGTAACATGGGAATCAATATACAGATTATCATCTGGTCGGGTAAACGAGGGTCTCACATGTTGGTTTTCAACTAGAGAAATGTTGATTTTTGTAGATCTGTAATTCCAGAGGGGTCAACAGCTTTTATTTTTGTCCTTAGAACATACCAGCTAATGAAAGGTTTTACTGAGGTTAGAAACCCTCACAATTCCATCCATCCATTATCTTCTAAAATGGAAGAACAGCCATGTAGTCAGGCTGCACAGCCTTCTGTTGTCATCAATATGAGTCCTGGTCTCTTGATATTTAATGCAAGGTCCTTCCTAAGAAGTTCCAGAAAGTTTCTTTTTAAGAACAAACAAAAATACCAAAGTTTTAGTTTCACAACTGATAACATAAAACTAGAAGGGGCAGCATGAAAGAGTGAAAAGAAATCCTAAGATAGGGGAACAAGTTATCAAATACAGGAGACAATTCAAAGGAAGGGAGCAAGGAAGAAAAGAGACGGGGTGCAAAGGAGAATGAACAAATATGTGTGTGTGTGTGTGTGTGTGTGTGTGTGTGTGTGTGTGAAAATGCTGTAGTAAAACCCATTATATTGTACAACTATTTTTAATAAAATCAATATCATACCATTGCATCCATCAGAAGTAAATACATTTCTTTTTCCTTATCAAAATAAAAACTACACATAAAGCCTTCCATTTCTGCCCTAAAACGTCACATCAGAGAAATTAATTACAACTGCAGTTAAGGACTATTATAAGCATAAGTATTTACTTTTAAAGGAAATTTAAAATGTACTTCTACTTTAAGAATTACATTTAATGTAATTCACCCCTTTAAAAATATCATTAATCCTTGTGATAGGCATTCAAGCTTCACCTAGAAATAACCAATGTTTGTAAAGATTAGATAGCCCATACCTGGAAAACTGTAGAAATAAAATTTTATTGGATATTCTCTGCATCTACATTTCAAATGTTATACCCTTCCACCACCACCCCTGCTCCCCTCACTCCTCCCCCTCAACTTGTTTCTATGAAGGTGCTCCCTCTCCCAGTCACCCTCTCCACCTCAGTGCCTTGGCTGATGATGATGTTCTTCCCATGAGGATGCAAATCTTTCAGCTATTTCAGTTCTTTCTCTAGCCTTTTCATTGGGGCTTCCATGTTCAGTCTGATATTTACCAGCAAGCATCCTTATCTGTCTCTGTATGACTCTGGGAAAGCCTCTGAGGAGCCATCCTTGTCTGGCTCCTGCCAGCAAACACCTCCTGGCATCAGCAATCGTGCTTGGGTTTGGTGGCTGCGTATGCAGTAGTTCTCCAGACAAGGCAGTCTCTGTAGATCTTTTCAATACCAGCTCCTCTATTTGGCCTTGCATCGCCCCCGCTACCCAGATTTGTTCTCCCTTCTAAGAAGAACCAAGGCACCCACATCTGGTCCTTCTTCCCCCTGAGCGTCATAAGTTCTATGGATGATTTCGTGGGTGTTCCAAGCTCCTTAAGGGGGGTACTATCCGCTTTTAAGTGAGTACATACCATGAATTTTCTTTTGTGACAGGGTTAGCTCACTCAGGATGGTAGCTTCAAGTTCCATCCATTTGCCTAGGAATTTCACGAACTCGTTGTTTTTAATAGCTGAGTACTCCTCCATTGTGTATATGTACCATAATTTCTAAAATGATTCCTCTGTTGAGGAACATCTGGATTCTTTCCAGCTTCTGGCTATTATAAATAAGGCTGCTATGAATATTATTGAGCATGTGTCCTTGTTAGATATTGGAGCTGTGTTTGGGTATATGCCCAGGAATGGTATAGCTGGGTCCTCGGGTAATACCATGTCCAATTTTCTGAGGAACCGCCAGACTGATTTCCAGCATGGTTGCACCAATTTACAATTGCACCAACAGTGGAAGAGTGTTCCTCTCTCTCCTCATCCTTGCCAGCATCTTCTGTCACCTGAGTTTTTGATCTTAGCCATTCTGACTGGTGTGATTAGAGTTGTTCTGATTTGCATTTCCCTGATGACTAGGGATGTTGAGCATCTCTTTAGGTGCTTCTCAGCCATTTGATATTGCTCCATTGAGAAGTCTCTGTGTAGCTCCGTACCCCATATTTTAATAGGATTGTTTGATTCTCTATGGTATAGCTTCTTTAGTTCCTTGTATATATTGTATACTAGCCCCCTTTCAGATGTAGGGTTGGTAAGATATTTTCCCAATCTGTTGGTTGTTCTTTTGTCCTTTTGACAGTGTCCGTGGCTTAACAGAAGCTTTGCAATTTCCTGAGGTTCCATTTGTCGATTCTTTTTTTTTTTTTTTCTTTATTTCTTGGACTTCATACAGTCTGTGAGTTGTTTCTGGGGGAGTGCAAGCCTCTGGGGTTAGCATCCCACTATCAGTGACTGCATATTATGTCTGTTCTTTTGTGACTGGGTTATCTCACTCAGGATGATCTTCTCTAGATGCAGCCATTTTCTTAAGAATTTGGTTAAGTCATTGTTTCTGGTGGCTGAGTAGTATTCCATTGTGTATATGTACCACAATTTTTGTATCCATTCATCTTCTGAAGGACATCTGGGTTCCTTCCAGCTTCTGGCTATTATAAATAGAGCTGCTATGAACATTGTGGTGCATATATCTTTGTTGTGTGTTAAAGTGTCTCTGGGGTATATGCCCAGAAGTGGAATAGCTGGGTCTTCAGGTAGTACTATATCCAATTTTCTGAGGTATCGCCAGACAGATTTCCAGAGTGGTTGTATTAGCTTGCAACCCCACCAACAGTAGAGAAGTGTTCCTATTTCTCCGCAGCCTCGCCAGCATCTGCTGTCATCTGAGTTTTGGATCTTGGCCAATCTGACTGGTGTGAGGTGGAATCTCAGGGTTGTTTTGATTTGCATTTCCCTGATGGCTAAGGATGTCGAGCACTTCCTCAGGTGTTTCTCGGCCATTCGGTGTTCCTCAACTGAAAACGTTTTGTTTAGCTCTGTACCCCATTTTTTAATAGGGTTATTGGATTCTCTGGTGTCTAGCTTTTTGAGTTCCTTGTACACCTTGGATATTAGGCCTCTATCTGATGTGGGGTTGGTAAAGATCTTTTCCCATTCTGTTGGTTGCCGTTTTGTTTTCTTGACGATGTCTTTAGCCTTACAGAAACTTTGCAATCTCTTTGATCTTAGAGCATAAGCCACTGGTGTTCTTTTCAGGAAATATTCTCCTATGCCTATGTGTTCTAAGCTCTTCCCCACTTTCTGTTCTATTAGTTTCAGTGTACCTGATTTTATGTAGAGATCTTTGATCCAGTTGGACTTGAGCTTTGTACAAGGAAATAAGAAGGGATTGATTTGCATTCTTCTGCATGCTGACTACCAGTTGAACCAGCACCATTTGTTGAAGAGACTGTCCTTTTTCCATTGAATGTTTTTATATTCTTTATCAAAGATCAAGTGACCATAGGTATGTGGGTTCATTTCTGGGTTTTCGATTCTATTCCATTGGTCAACCTGACTTCTCTGTACCAATACAAAGTGCTTTTTTATCACAATTGATCTGTAATACAGCTTGACATC
>NC_137952.1:45233680-45590774 GCF_963924665.1 Micromys minutus
CTTTACTTCCTTGGTTAAGATCACACCAAGGTATTTTATATTCTTTGTGGATATTGTAAAGAGTATCAATTCCCTAATTTCTTTCTCAATCTGTTTGTCCTTGGAGTAGAGGAAAACTACTGATTTTCTTGAATTAATTTTATAACCAGCCACTTTGCTGAAGATGTTTATCAGTGGTAAAAGTTCCTTGGTGGAATTTTTAGGACCACTTTAGTATCATATCATCTGCAAATAATGATATGCTGAATTCTTTCTTTTCAAATTGTATCCCTTTGACCTCTTTTTTGTTGTCTTATTGCTCTGGCTAGTATTTCAAGTACTATATTGAATAGGTAAGAAGAGAGTGGACAGCCTTGTTTAGTCCCTGATTTTAGTGGTCAAGTTTCTCACCATTTACTTGGATGCTGGCTACTGGTTTGCTGAATATTTCTTTTATTAAGTCTAAGTATGTGCCTTAAATACCTGACCTTTCCAAGACTTTTAACATGAAGGGGTGTTAAATTTTGTCAAATGCTTTCTCACCATCTAGACAAATAATCGTGTGATTTTTTTTCTTTGAGTTTGTTTATGTAGTGGATGACATTGATGGATTTCCTTTTATTGAACCATCCTTGAATCCCAAGAATGAAGCCCACCTGATCATGGTGAATGATTGCTTTAATGTGTTCTTAGATTCTGTTTGCAAGAATTTTGTTGAGTATTTTTGCATCAATGTTAATGGGGAAAATTTGTCTAAAGTTCTCTTTCTTTGTAGGATCTTTGTGTGGTTTATGAATGATTGTAATTGTGGCTTCAAAGAATGAGTTGACTAGTATTCCCACTGTTTCTATATTGTGGAATAGTTTGGAGAGTACTGGTATTAGGTCTTCTATGAAGGACTGATAGAATTGTGCACTAAACCCATAAGGTCCTGTGCTTTATTTGGTTGGAAACTTTTTGATGTGCTTCTATTTCCTTAGGGGTTATGGGACTGTTTAGATGGTTTATCTGATTCTGATTCAACTTTGGTATCTGATATCTGTCTAGAAAATTGTCCATTTCCTGTAGAATTCCTAGTTTTGTTGAGTATAGGCTTTTGTAATAGTATCTGATGATTTCTTTAATTTCCTCAGTTTCTGTTTTTATGTATCCCCTTTCATTTCTGATTTTGTCAACTTAGATACTCTCCTCTGTGCCCTCTGGCTATACTAGATAAAGGTTTATCAATCTTGTGGATTTTCTCAAAGAACCATCTCTTGATTTTTTTTTGTATAGTTCTTTTTGTCTCTACTTGATTGATTTCAGCTCTGAGCCTGATTATTCCTGCTGTCTACTCCTCTTGGGTGTACCTGCATCTTTTTATTCTAGAGCTTTCAGTTGTGCTGTCAAGTTGTTAGTGTAGGCTCTCTCCAGTTTCTTTTTGGAGGGGCTTAGTGCTATGAGTTTGCCTCTTAGCACTGTTTTCATTGTATCCCATAAGTTTGGGTATGTTGTCCCTTCATTTTCATTAAATTCCAAGAAGTCTTTAATTTCTCTCTTTATTTCTTCTTCTTTTTTTTTTTTTTTTATCACTTTGCAAGGTTTTGCTTTGTTTGACAGCAGTTATGGGTTGAGGGGGCACACAGGCCTGACCCCTGTGTTCCGTTTGACCATGTGAGGAGAACCACAGCAGTGCTGGTGGTCCTGGGGGACCAGCCAGAAGAGCTCAGCCAGAACCACTGGCTTCGTGGCTTTTCGTTCATTTTGCCTTCGGCCCCTTCTCGATAGGCTTCCCGGTGTCCTTCCCCCGGAGCTTGAGGCCGATGGCTCTCTCAATTTTGCCCAAAACCTGGTTATTCGGAATGGCCCGTCCACTTTCATAGTCTGCGATGACTTGCGGCTTTTCATTGATTTTCGTGACACAGAAGCGTCAGGCCTTTGCTCTGCCGACCCCACTGGATCACCTTGCCCACCTCCAGGGTCACCCTGTCGTGATGCAGCTCCTCTGTCTCCCGGTCTAGCTTGGCTGTGTTTTTAGTGATGGAATGCTGCTTGTTCTGGCCAGCAGCCCATTTCTTGGATGTCTCCACATCTCCTCGTCGCTGAGCTGCTAAGACGGCCTGCTTAGACCTGGCCTGTGCGGCTGTGGGGCCCTTCTTGCGCAGCACCGTCACGGTGTCCCAGTCACTCTTGGCCATGGCCCGGCGGCTCTGGCAGCTGCTTGAGACCCGACGAGGCGACGCAACGTCCCTTCGTCGCCTCCCCGCCTCTTTATTTCTTCTTAACCAAGCTGTCATTGAGTAGAGCATTGTTTAGCTTCTATGTGTATGTGGGCTTTTAGCTGTTGTTGTTGTTATTGAAGACACCTTAGTCCATGGTGATCTGATAGAATGCATGGAATTATTTCGATCTTCTTGTATCTGTTGAGGCATCTTTTGTGACCAATTATATGGTCAATTTTGGAGAAGGTACCATGAGGTGCTGAGAAGAAGGTTTTGTTTAGGATGAAATATTCTATAGATGTCCTTTAAATCCATTTGGCTCACAACTTCTGTTAGCTTCACTATGCCTCTGTTCAGTCTCTCCATCCATGATATGTCCATTAATGAGAGTGGGATATTGAAGTCACCCACTATTACTGTGTGTGGTGTAATATATGCTCTGAGCTTTAGTAGAATTTCTTTTATGAAGGTGGGTGCTCTTATATTTGGAGCATAGATGTTTAGGATTGAGAGTTCATCTTCATAAATTTTCATTTAATGAATAAAAAGAGTCCTTCTTTGTCTTTTTTGATGACTTCTGGTTGAAAATCAGCTTTATTTGATATCAGAATGGCTACTCCAGCTTGCTTTTTGAGACCATTTGCTTAGAAAGTTTTTTCCCAGCCTTTTACTCTGAGGTAGTGCCTGTCATTGTTGCTGAGATGAGTTTCCTGTATGCAGCAAAATGCTGGATTCTGTTTGTGTATCCAGTCTGATAACCTGTCTTTTTATTAGAGAATTAATTCCGTTGATGTTAAGGGGCATTAATGAATAGTGATTGCTGTTTCCTGCTATTTTTGTTGTTACAGGTAGAGTTATGTTTGTATGCTTTTTATCTTTGGTGTTTGTTGCAAGAGGATTAGTCCCTTGATTTTCCTAGGGTGAAGTTTCCCACTTTGTGGCAGTGTTTTTCATTTATTATTTGTAGGGTTGGATTTGTGGACAGATATTGTGTAAAGTTGGTTTTGTCCTGAAGCATCTTGGTTTCTCCACCGATGGTGATTGAGAGTTTTGTGGGATATAATAACCTGGGCTGAAACTAGTTTTCCCTTAGGGTCTGTATGATATCAGTCAGGATCTTCTAGCTTTCATAGTCTCTGTCTGGTGAAAAGTCTGGTGTAATTCTGACTGGTCTGCCTTTATATTTTACCTGTCCTTTTTCTCTTACTGCTTTTAGGTTTCTTTCTTTGTTTTGAGCATTTGTTGTTTTGACTATTATGTGTTGGGAAGAATTTCTTTTCTGGTTCAATCTGTTTGGGGTTCTGTAGGCTTCTTGTATGTTAATGCTCATCTCTTTTTTGGGTTACAAAAGTTTTCTTCTATAATTTTGTTAAAGATATTTACTGTGCCTTTCAGTTGATATTCTTCACCCTTTTTTACACCTATTATCCTTAGGTTTGGATATCCTTCTCATTGTGTCCAGAATTTCCTGGATGTTTTAGCTTAGAATCTTTTTTATTTTTTCATTTTCTCTGACTGTTGTATCAATGATTTCTATGTTATTTTCTGCTCCTGAGATTCTGCCTCCATCTCTTGTATTCTGTTGGTGACGCTAGCATTGCCTCCCATTGTCTTTTCTAGTTTTGCAATTTCAGGGTTGTCTTCTTTAGTTTTTTCTTCATTGTTTCTATTTCTGTTTTCAGTTTTTTCACCTGGTTGTTTGTGCTTTCCTTAAGCTCTTTAAGTGATTTTCGTGTTTCCTCTTCAAGGGCTTCAACTTGTTTTCATGTATTCTCCTCTTTTTCCAGTACTTTTTTAAGTGTGTTATTTATGTGCTTCTCAAAGATCTTCATCGTCATCATGAAGTATGATTTTAGATCTAAATCGAGTTTTTCTGGTGAGTTGGAAATTCACTCTTTGCAGTGGTGGGAGAACTGGATTCTGATGTTGCCAGATAGTCTTGGTTTCCGTTTCTTGTGCTTGCCTCTAGCCATCTTGTTATAGGTGATCTTGTTGTCTCTTAGTGAAGCCTGTCTCTCTTGTGAGTTTGTGGGACTGTCGTCTCCAGAGGAAGATTGTTTCTAGGTGTTTCTCTCTCAGGGTTGGTTGTGAATTCCGATGGCAGAGCCCAGTCTGATGGGCCGGGTCTGACCTTGAGACAGAAGAGTGCACTTCCAGGCAGTAAATCTGCCCGCACCCTGAGAATTTTGGGCAGCCTCTCCTGGCGTAGAGCGTGGGCAGAAGAAGTTGACTCACTCTTCCGTTTAGGATGGAAAGCATTTCTGCAGCTCTTCCGAGTTGCCAGGGACTTGTGGTCGAGTGGGCCACCGGTTCTGGTGAAACTGGGCTGGGTCTGGCCTTGGGATAGAAGTGTGCACCCCCAGGCAGTTCCACTGCTTGAACACTGAGAGTTCTGGGTGACCTCTCCCGGGATAGAAAGTGGGCAGAGGGATTTTTTAACTCTTGAGGGCACATGGCCATCACCTAATCCTTCAGCCCTAATGCCCTAGTGATGTCAGCCAGACACAGAGCAAGGGACTTTCACTCACAGTTTCATACTTGAATCCAGTTTCACATTGAGAGGTCTATGACCTCAAGAAAATAGCTTGACATTTTTGGTTCTTCGGACTCCTTATCTGGACAATGGAGATATTAATAGTGTCCACAATGGGGCTTTTCTAAGAAATAAATGCATTAACATATACAAGTTCCCAGAATAGTACCAGACACCAAGGGGAAAAATACTCAATAATTTTGCCACATTATAAATGTTTACACATACAAAACACTCTGCAATTTATAGTTCCACCACTTTTTGAGATATTATCAGAATATAATAAGATACATATTGAAGATGCATTAATACACAGTTATAAACACTTGAATAAAATATCAAGTCAAATAAAATTAAACTGAATATTAGCACAGCATATTATGAGCTGCAGATCTCAGTTTGGCTATAAAAGCAATGCAGTGAATTCAAGATTCCACAGTAGATCTTTTTATTGCCATATTGAATTCTTCTCTTGATTCTTATTATGCCCATATACATGCCAGTATTTGTACCAAACACATATATACATACATGTGTGTGTGTCACAAAACAATATCCTATTGGTTATTATACTTGCTCAAAAAATAATTTGAGAATTAGTAAAATTGCAAAAGTCTATGTGATTCTAGGGGGATACAGTTTGAATTCTATCTTGAATTTCATAACATATAATTAAAGGTTTTATAGACAAGACCTCCTCTATGTCTCTCTTAAGAATAATTTACCTTTGCTTCCCAGTATAATGTTATGTAGAATTTCCATTCCATGTTATTTTCTTCTAAATCTTAAACCAGGCTTACTTCTGGACACACTATAGAAGCATAAATTAATTCAATCTCTGCTCCTTTCCCAAGCCATTGGCATCAATGATTCAGAGGGGGCTTTGCGTCACACAATATGATATGTCGTTCAGCTGCCTACTTTGGTATTAATTCCAAAGGAAAGTTGACTCAACATCTTCTCAAACATTAGAATAATAATGGCAAATGACACCATAACCTCTTAAAACCATATTATCAATTTTAAATATATAGCTTAGTGATAAGTTTCTCCATAGACCCAAGGTTTCCATTTAGAGTATAAAATTTCAGAGGACTGATTCCTATTGGATCAACCCAGAGAATCTAGACTTTAGAATCTAATAAATCTTTAGGAATCAGTTTTTAAAAGCTAATTATAATAGTAAATTTTTGTCATAATATAAAAGGTTATAATCTTTTGTCATGATATAAAATGTTATAATAACTCATTATTACCATAAATATCAACATAAACCCCAAACAGAAATGACACCAACATCTAGGATATATAATGTTTGATTAAAGATAGTCGCTAAGATATATGCACATGCACAAATGTGCTTATAGATGTTATGTATGTTATATGGATATATTTGTATGCACAAGTATCAGATTTTAATTGTACCATTTATATTATCAGTAAAATATTTAGCAAATGTGTTGCAAGAGCTGTAGACCAACATTTGGGGAAAGTTAGAATCACTGAATAGAGGCAGAACAATGTGAATGGGTTTTTATACATTTGTCAAACTCCAATAGCACAATACTCACTCCTACATCTTTTAAAGCAGAACCATTTGCTCCTTTCCAGGAAAAGACTCCTCTCTTCACTGGTGATGTGACTTTTGTTTGAGTAAACAACCGCAACCAGTTGCCTAATATTTCAAAATGACATGTGAGAAAATACACTTGTCAAGCTAGCAATTTCTGGTACCAGTAAACAACTCATAGCATGACATCAACAAAGGTTCCAATCCAAACCATAGAGAAGCCTGGGACTTAACATGTTTTGAAGGCATGGGAATGACTTAGGACAAATAGAAGAATCCCGCAAATGATGGAGCTTAGGCTTAGGGTTAGCTAGCACAGCTAGCCATTTTGTCCATGGAGCCATGCATCCTATTGATATTCTGATATTCTTCCTATGCCAACTGGACCAGATTTTCATAAATCCAGTCTAATAATCAGAAATAATAGCGCTTCATGACAGCCTGAGAAAATGATTTAGTGGCTAAATTAGCAATCTGCATGTTCCAGTTTCAGAACCAATTATTCCTGTATTGCACCTACAGAGTAATTTGTGATCAGAAACCATGATGACTCAAAGTTACCTGTTCCCTACACTGGCTGATCTGTGGGTACAGGTGAATAAATACTTGGAAAACTTAAGTTTGTTCAAAATTGTGTCTATATTATGTGACACATGGTAAGAAAAACATAATGAGATAATTATAGACTGGAAGCAAAAAATGATACTGTGAATTTGTTATTTGAAGACAGTATATATACTTTCTGGATAAGCAAGAGATTTTTACAGAAAATAAGGTAGTTGGACTTATCCAATGTTAAAAGGGTGATCCAGGTTTTGTGGGGGTATCAGTAGCAAAGAAGGATAAAAAGCAAGGGAACAGATTCTGAAAAAAAAGAACCAATTCTTAATAAGCACAGGACAGGAGAGCCACAGTCAAACCCAATGAAAAATATCAATATCTTTTTCAGGCTCAGATGTGTGCTTCTGCCAAATACTCCCCATTCAGTCTAGTGTAGGGACCAGGATGTTTGGGGTATACCCTAAATACAGTATCTTAACAACAAGGAGGAAGCAAAACAAATAAAATCATGTGGTTTCAGAGAAGAATATTACTTGCAAACTACATGCAATTCACTTATCTCAAATAGTGATTCCTCCAGCATCTAGTAGCCCTATTCATATTATAATTCACCCATAAATCATTGTCTTCCCAGCATTGCAAAGAAATACCTCAATGCACAGCACATTTTAATGTTCAAAACTTGTCTCTATTGTTGTTTTATTCCTGTGCAATATAAGAGAATAGCTTTGTGAGTTGGAATCAAGCTAGATGTGTTAAGAAGCAATAGCTAATGAATTGCATTAACAAAAGTAAAACAGAAATAGGAGATTTAGTCATTACTCATATATACTTTCTTGTTTATTTGACTGCAGGTGTGTTGTGAATGTCTATTTTATGCTAGCTCTTATGCTAAATCCAGCTACACACAAATAAGTGGTAGGTACATATCGCAAAATTTCATCTTCTTAATCTGAATACATCTTTCCCTGTATTCTTAAAACACAGCTATTTGTGGGCAGATTGTATGTCCCTACTAAATACAAATTGCTTGAGAATGGGAATTCTAAGATGAACTTCAGAAGAAGATGACATCCCAGTGACTATTTTATTTCTGAGTTATGTTCTAGTCATGTCTCAATAGCTTCATGTTTCTTTTTGACTTAAACACTGGTATGTACAGATGAGCAATTCAATTCAGATATGTATTTGCCAGAATACACTGAACCTCTCTCTCTCTCTCTTTCTCTCTATCTCTCTCTCTCTCTCTCTCTCTCTCTCTCTCTCTCTCTCTCTCTCTCTCTCTCTCTCTCTCTCTCTCTCTCTCCTTCTTATTGGTTATTTTATTTATTTCCATTTCAAATGTTATCCCTCCCGAATCAGTTTAGTTTCTCCTTCGCAAATACCCTATCCCATTGACCAACTTCAGAAAGGGTGCTCCACCATTCATGCACCCACTACCACCTCACCACCCTCGAATTCCCCTAAACTGGGGCATCAAGCTTTCACAAGACTAAGAGCCTCCCCTCCCAAGAGATAAGGCCATTCTCTGATACATGTGCAGCTGGAACCATGGGTCCATCCATGTGTATTCCTTGGCTGGTGGTTTAGTCCTTGTGAGCTCTGGGGGTTCTGGTTTATTGACATTGTTGTTCTTCTTATGGGGTTACATACCCCTTCAGCTCCTTCAATTCTCCTCCTAACTCCGCCATTGGGTCCCTGTTCTCAGTCCAATATTTGGCTGCAAGTATCTGCTTCTGTATTGCTCAGAGTTGGGAGAGCCTCTCATAAGACTGCTATATCAGGCTCCTGTCAGCAAGCACTTCTTGGCATGAGCAATAGTGACTGTGTTTTGTGGCTGCATATCACAGGTAGGGCAATCACTGATGGCCTTTCTGTCAGTCTCTGCTTCACTCTTTGTCCCTGTATTTCCTTTAGACAGAAACAATACTGGTTAATACTTTTGAAATGGGTGGTTGGTCCCATCCCTCAATCAGAAGCAGTGCCTCACCTGTGGATATGGTCTCTATAGGTTTTTTCTCCCCTTTGTTGAGAATTTTAATTCATCCTAGCTGAATCCTGGAAGCCCCTTGTTTTCCAGGAATCTGGGACTTTCTGGTGGCTACCCCAGTTCTTCATCCCCCACTGCTACATACCTCTATTCAGTTTCATAATTCTCTGTACATCTCGCCCTTTACCCACACCTGATTCTGACCCCCTTCACGCTTCTCTCCTTTCTTCCTCCCAAGTCCCTTCTTCTATCTCTCATGACTGTTTTCTTCCCCATTCTAAGCAGAATTGAAGCATACACACTTTGGTCTCCCTTCTTCTTGAGCTTCAGATGGTCTGTGAGTTGCATCATGGATATTCTGAGCTTCTTTTTGGCTAATATCCACTATCAGTTACTACACACCATGAGGGTTCTTTTGTGACTGGGTTATCTTACTCAAGATGATATTTTCTAGTTCCATCCATTTGCCTAAGAACTTTGTGAAATCAATGTTGTAGGGCTGGAATTGTGGAAAAATATTATGTAAATTTGGTTTAGTCATGGAATATCTTGGTTTTTCCATCTATGGTAATTGGGAGCTTTTCTGATTATAGTGGCCTGGATTTCTCCATCTGTAGTAATTGGGAGTTTTTCTGATTATAGTAGTCTGTGCTGGCATCTGTGTTCTCTTAGGGTCTGTATGACATCTGCCCAAGATCTGGCTTTTATAGTCTCTGGTAAGAAATATGGTGTAATTCTAATAGGTCTTCCTTTATATGTTACTTGACATTTTCCCTAACTACTTTTAATATTCTTTCTTTGTTCTGTGCATTTGGTGTTTTAATTGTTGTGTGATAGGAGAACTTTGGCTTTGGTCCCAATCTATTTGGGCTTCTATAGGTTTCTTGTATGTTTATGGGCATCTCTTTCTTTAGGTTAGGAAAATATTATTATATAATTTTGTTGGATATATTTACTGGACCTTTGAGTTAGTAATCTTGCTTTCTTCTATACCTATTATTCTTAGGTTTGGTCTTTTCATTGTGTCTTGGATTTCCTGGATGCATTGGGTAAGGACCTTTCTGCATTTTGCATTTTGTATTTTCTTTGACTGTTGTGTCAATGGTTTTTATGGTATCTTCTGTACCTGAGATTCTCTCTTCCATCTCTTGTATTCTGTTGGTGATGCTTATGTCTATGGTTCCTTTCTTAGGTTTTCTATTTCCAGGGCTGTCTCCCTTTGTGATTTCTTTATTGCGTCTATTTCCATATATCCTGGATTTTTTTCCAATTATTTCACCTGTTTTGTTGCTTTCCTGTATTTCTTTCTTGGGGCAAGATTGGGGTACAGAGACCTGTGGCACAGGGTCAGCTTCCAGTCACAGATGGAAACCAGAAGTATCATGTCTGTGAAGGATCTGTGCAGCACCACAGTTTCTGGTTCCTCTGGGCCCTTGACAGTTCCCACTTGGGCCAGGTACTTGAGCAGTATTGGTGGTCTCACCTGTAAACTTAGGTATGTCAGCACTCCTGGAGGTCAAGCTATCTCTAGGCAGGATTGGTATGCAGACATTTGTGAAACAGAGTCAGCTCCCCGGTGCAGATGGAAAGCAGATACCCTGTAACTCTCTTATTAGGTAAAAATAAACCTTAGATTTTGGTCATATTTAGTGGTATAGACGTTTCTCTGACAAGGTAACTTGATTCTCAAACTGCTGAACCTTTCTTTTTCTTTTAATTTTTTTTTTTTTTTTTTTTGAGACAAGGTTTCTCTGCATAGTCTTGGGTGTCCTCGAAATTACTCTATAGACAAAGATGACCTGAAACTCCCAGAGATCTGTCTGCCTCTTCCTTCTTAGTGCTAGGATTAAAATCATTAAAGGCATAAGCTACTACTGCCGAGCTTCTAAACCTTTCTAAACATAAATGATAAAAGTTTTGTTAATAAATTGAATTTTATGTGTGCTTCAGGAGAGGAAATCAAGGAGAAGTACTGAACTACAGTTGGCATCATTTCAGTATCTTAAACTTTTCTATTTAATTTTTAAAAACCAAAATAAAGTTTTGGAGAATATTGGCATTTAAAACTAGAAATTTACATGAGCTAGCAATTCCTTGCTTTTCTGAACTTTTACCTAAGTCATAAAATAAGAGAATTTCAATGATATTTGTCTTGTTTGTACATGTTACAATGATACTGAATTTCCTAGTATATAAGCCACAAAACTTCAGTGATGCAATCAATGAAAATTTATTCCCCACTCATAAAAGACTCACCTACTCCACCCAGTTTCTTAAGGTTGTAAATGTTCTGCGATTTTAAAATACATCTTCAGAGGTAACCTTGGCTAGTAGCATTAGAATAAGGATATAATAAGAAATATTGTACAGGCTAGGTAAAGAAATGGCACTTTGCTTTTCTACCTACTTCATATTAACAAGAACTTAGCCATAGTTATCTGCAAGAGATAGAAAAAAATGTAAAATCCCTGTGAGAAGCTGGAAAAGAAAGTTAATAGTCTTTACCACACTGATGATAGTAAATTATCAAAATCCTTTAGCAGAGATAACAAAAGTCATTCTTTATTTTAATTAAATGTGGGTATTTAAGTAAGCTTTATTTTAAAAACGTAACTTGAATATAAAATAAACATCACACAACAAAATTTGCCTGACCTAAAGTCTGTACATCTCAATGAACTTTTATCTAGTTAGAAGAGCCATTTCTAAGATGTGAAGCTTCAGAGAATGTAACCAATGTATTTATATATGTAGACAAATGTACATGTTGGAACAGTATAATCTGTAGAAAGAAGAAAGGCTAAATATTAGGGGATGTGGAAGAACAGAATGCAGGTGACAGATATGAGTTAAGAAAACACATAAATCTATTTGTTTTTTCTAGTTTTAATGCTACCATGTTTTTTAGTAGGTGATATATTTGATGGTAAAATATAAAATCCAACTTTAAAATTTATCATTTCAGAAGAAAGTATTTCCCTTGCAAGTAATATTTTTCTGTGTTTTTATTAATAATAGATATTTTACTAAATGTCTTTTTAAATAGAGTTTTGCTTTTTTGTATGGTGTTTGAGAATCAAACCCAGGTTCCAGTGTCCTAGGCATTTTGGAGCATTTTTGAAACAGTACTTTACTGTTGCATGATGAAATTAGGAAAGTTCTATGTAGCAAGAATGTTCCGGATGGGATGTCAGAACTACTCTTGAGGTTGTCAAGGAGCATCTGTATGTAGAGTGGAGATGAGCAAGAGAGACAAGAAGGCAGTCTGGATAGGGTGGGGAAGTAAACACTAAATAAACTACAAGAAAGTCACAGCATGGAAAATGTTTGGGACAATATGACATAAACATAGTTTATGCTATATAATGATTAGAACATGGAAGCATAGAAGCTGAAAGAGAGTTAACCTTATGTTAAACTATTTAGTTCAATGCTGAAAAGTGATTATCTGAGGTACATTTTGATTATTGAACAATGATGGTGATACACTGATGAAAAGGATAGATGGGCCTCCTGGCTCTCATGGCCTTTGCACCCTGGGAGTCCTCAAGAGTTGGAAAATGTGGAAAACTCTTTCAAATGTCATATTGGTTCATGGTCATTTCAACAAAATCACTTTGGAAATTATGGAATGAATCAGTATTTAGATGAAGAAGTTCTCTAGCCATTGATGAAAAAATTGAAAATTCAGGGTGGAATAAGAGTGCACCAAGATAGTGAAAGCGGTAGTCTCTGGTTAAAGGGATACATACCTCCCCTAAATTTCTCATTTCTCTCTGAGGCTCTTTCTGTTTACTCATTACTACATGCCCTTATCTTCTTCATTCATCATTTAAACTCTCAATCCATTGTTTCCTAGATGATGAAACATTCCCTCCCTCTTCTGAACAATGTTACTGTATCTTTCTCCAAATACCCACAGTAACCTCAACATTTCTCTGATATTTCTGATTCTTTCTACCTAGCTTCTGACATAGCATTATATGGCAAATACCTATTAAAGTTTGGTAGAGTTTAAAATACAAAAAGAAGAATAATAACAAAACATGGCAGAGTCAATTAATGCTATAATTTTGGTACAGTATAAAAATTAAGTTTTAAAGATGTATGTTGTTTTACATATTAAAAATCCTACTGGTCTGTTCTCCAGAATGATGAGCACCCTTCCTGGGATCTACACAATCAGAAACTTTTCTTGGACTTTGTCAAGTGAAATATCTCTGCATGTCAGTCTTCAAACAGCATCCAATACATAGTGACTAATTATACCAGGTGCCTTAACACTGAGAAATAATATTACCAGAAAATTTTTATGTCCACAAGGCTTTAAAAGGCATGACACTTTACATGAGAAATCAGGTAACATATTTAAAACATAAGCAACTTTCTTATTTCTTGTGTGTACCTGTGTGTGCATGCTATGTGTGTGTGTGTGTGTAGAAGGATAGATAGATAGATAGATGATAGATACATATATAATGTTAATATATATTATATTATTTTAATTAAATGTAAGATTTAAAGTAAACTTTATTTTTAAAAAAATAACTTGAATATAAAATAAAAATCACACACCAAAATTAACCAGACCCAAAGTCTACACATCTCAACAAACTTTTATCTAGTTAAAATAGACAAAAGAAAAAAGGAATTCTTCCTGGCACAAAATAGTCAAAAAACAAATGTTCAAAACAAAGAGAGACTACTAAAAGCAGTTAGAGAAAAAGAACCTGAAACATATAAAGACAGACTGATCAGAATTATACCCGAATTTTCAACAGAGACTATGAAAGCTAGAAGATCCTGAACTGACATCATACAGACACTAGAGAACACAAATGCCAGCCTAGGTTACTATATCCAGCAAAACTCTCAATAACCATAGATGGAGAAACCACAATATTCCCAGACAAAAACAAATTTACACATTATTTGTCTATAAATCCAGCCCTACAAAGAATAATGGAAAAAAAAGTCTACACATCCCAATGAACTTTTATCTAGTTCAAATAGACAGACTAGAAAATTCACTAAACTCTTTTCAGTTAGGTTATTCTAGTATCCTAAAACATCATGAAAGCCCCATAGTAATTATGAAATTAATATTAATTAATTAATATTAATTAAACTATGAGGAACTATAGAGTTGATTTCTATTTTATCTGTTTTTACAGTCTTATTTTGTCACAGTTCTACATTCCAGAATATTGAGTTGCATTTTGTTTGCTTTTACTTCAAATAGCGTTTGCTAAAAAAAATTATTTTCCACCTTCTTATTTCTAGTACATAGAAGGAGAATCTGGGAGGAGCTTGAGGAGGCAAATAATGATTAGAATATATAGTAAACAAAAGCTATTTCAAAAACTTAATGTTTAGAACAATTGAATTTCTGTGTACTACTTTAGAAGCAAGTAGAAAAATAGGTGATTTAATAACTACCTTATTTCTGAATGACTAGTTAGTCTGAGACATGAAGATAAATAAAGTGTTCCTAAATTATTTTATCTGTAAATTACATGACATAATGCTATGGTCTACTTAATAGCCATGTTGGATTGTTTCCAGTACCGAAGATACCAAACTCTACAATATTCAAGCCTCTTTACTGATAATATGTAAAAAAAGAAAAAAAGAAAAAAAACTATGTTATTTTAAGTAGTCTATACATGTTCTCCAATTACCTAATATCACTTTAGATTAATTATTATACCTGATAAAGATAAAGCCTTTGTAAATGCTTGTCGCATTGTATTGTTTAGAGAACACTGACAAAAAATATGTCTGTGCATGCTCAGTTCAGGTGTACCTTTAAGGAAATCTTTTTCTTTTAAGGTTGGTTAGATGTAGAATGGACAGAAGATCTGGGAAGATGTAGAGATAACAGCTTATCTCCCAAAATTCCCAGACAGCTTAACAGAATTCGGGTCTTAAACAATGCAAATAAATTGCACTGAAGGCCCTGCCAATAAAATAGAGCTACGAGCATTTCTTGTTCTTACCTAACCCCCTGGTACAATCTCAGTGCCTTGTCATTTGTATGACTTCAGCAATGTTAATGTCACACACAACAGTATTTTAGAATGGAGTAACAGCACCCTTGAAATCTATCAGATATTCAGCTGTTGAAGATGGAGGAATTTCCTTCGTATAAATTACCCGGTTCGTGTTTGGCTGAATTCACCAGTGACGTCATCCGGGTCGGGCTGTTCCAGAAGTTTTAAATCAGTAGCTCTGTGTTTTTATTTGTTGTGGATCTGCTCAGGTTTCCCTTATGAATCAGATTTTGGATCAAAATCTTCCTTAGAACGTGTTCATGTCACGATGCTCTAACTTGTTTACATATACTTACTTGATGACATCCCCTTAGGATCGTCCTCTCCGTACAATCAGCAGTAATGTCTCCTGTTCCTTTCTAACTTGTCTAATTTCAGTATGCTTGCTTTTGTTCAGTCCAGCAAGGTTAAGTTTATCTTTTCTTTTCTGTGGGGGTAATGGGGAGGACACAGAATTTGGCCGTCCCGGAACTCACGCTGTAGACCAGGACGTTCACAGGGATCCACCTGCTTTTGCCCATCTGCCCCTGGGTGACAGGATTAAAGGCATGAGGCATTTGAAGAACAAAATCCTCTGTTGTCTATTTGGTTTCATTGTAATTTTTTGTGTTTTCTGATTGCTTTAGCTTTAGTTTATTTTACTTTTTCCAGTGTCTTAAGGTAAAGTGACAGACTATTTGTTTGAGGTGTTTCTTCTCTGATATATAGGCTCCAGGGCTGTAGATCGCACAAATGCACCGTTTCGTTATAACTGATAACCACTTTTATGGACCTCAAAATGTTTTCTAACTTCCTTTCATTTCTTCTCTGACTGATTTCCATATAATTGTAAATCTTCCATTTTTTTTTCTGTTACTTATTTTTAATTGCAATGCAGTTGGAGAAAATGTACATTGCATGATTCTGGTTGTTTTAAAAGGATTGGGCTTGTTTTATAGCTAGCTTGTACGATTTTGAGAGTGTACTTTTCTGCTGGGAGGAGAAGAATTCTACAGGTGTCTTCTGTTTTATGTATTATCAAGAGTAGAATATTGAAGCTCCTACTATTATTGTAGAATTTGCTCTTCTTCCATTTCTGTCTGGTTTTATATCATGTATTTGTGGGTTTCAGTAGCAGTAAAGATGTTTGTTGTTGCATTTCTTAGTGGATTGCAGTTTTTCCACCATACATTTATTCTCTACAATAAAACAAAATGCCTCTCTCTTTCTTGTTTTTTACTTATTCACTTTACATCTTGCCTCCTGCCCCCCTCTGGTCACTCCCTCCCACAGTCTTTCACCCATCACCCCCTCCCCTTCTCCTCTGATCAGGTGGGGACCCCACTCTGCCACTGCAAGTCTCCGTGAGGCGAGGCACATCCTCTCCGACTGAGGCCAGAGGAGGATAAATTTGGGGTCGACAGTTTTGTGGGTGGGGTGGCGTCCCTGGATGGCTTAGCAGTTAAGAGCAATGGTCTCCCTATTTCCAAGTGCATGTTCGTTCAGAGGTGGATGAGGGTAACATGGCGGCTCTAGCAGAGTCTATTCTCACGGCACAGCCTGTGCTTTCATACTGAATCGCGGGACTTCACTTCGCCTTTATGCAACTTGATGCTCTGCCACTTGATGGGGTCGCTTCCTCCGTTCACCTTTACTAAGTGACAAGAATCATTGGGTTGACAGCTTCCAGCTTTACTGTTTGTTTTGGCTTTGCTTTGTGGGTGTCTTGTATCTGGTCTAACTTTAATACTTCCTTTGGATTCGGTGAATGCTCTAGTGTAATATTTTTATTAACTTAATGATTCTTTTTATTCTGGAGTTTTCTTCATGGTTTCTTTCACACTTAACATAAGTATACAGAGTTCAGTTCTATGGCAGAGCATAAAGTTGTTGTGCATAAAGTCCTAGATTTGAGACACAGTCCTCCAAAAACAAATATATATGAATATATATGTAATATGTTATAAGTATATATTGGCAGTATATACTTCATTTTTATATGTATGCAAACCCAGTGAGCTGCAGAACTGTCCTCCCAATACATTATTTCTTCTTTTGTGCTTTTATTGTTCTAATGTTACATCAATGTATTTTACAAATTTAAAAGTACCATAATTATTATATTAAATAACCATGTCCTTTTGTAAAGGCTAAAGAAAAGTATACTAAATGATGCATATGTGCCACTGACATATGCTTGGATATATATGTCCAGATAAATAGACAGAGCAAGAGGAACAAAGAAGTGTTAATTTTGTTGACACCCATTTACCGTGTCTTGCTCTTCTCACCGGTTTCTGTGAGCTCTCACTACCACCTCACACTCTTTCCTTAAGCTAACGTAGATTCATTCATATCTAAGTACTTTCCGATATTATTTAGTATGTGCCCCTCAACAGAACCAATAACAAACTTGCACATATTATATTGTATAATGTCTTTAAAAACCCATTAACTAGAGAAAAGAAAATGTACACATCACATTTTAGTGATGGTATAATAAAACCTTCTTTGGTTCTTGGGGATGGAGATGACTACATTTCAACTGCTGGTTGAGACTTTTAGACTAAAGAATTTTCTTTGGGTCATTTTCTTAAGAGCTTTCTTCTATTCATAAATTCTCCAAGTCATTTTTTTGGCAGTTCCCTTATTTTACATTCATTTTCTTTCATTCATAAATTCTCCCAGTTTTTCTTGTAACATCTTTATTTTACAGTCACTTTTCAATCATGATTTTTACCCAATGCACAAGCACTAGTCTTACTACATTTAGAATATGTTGCCCTCTGGACCCCATCATGTGTGCTGAGGGAGAGCCACCCACTTCACTGCGAGGACATGATGAGTGGCTTTTTCATGTTCTTTATCTGTATCATCCACATTTTTACTATCACATTGGTGTTATCAATCTATTTGCCTTATATCTTATTTTAAATAGAAATAAACATTTACATATGTAATCAATATACACTGTGATATGCTGTAGAGATTGAAAGTGTTTCTGGCCAATATTCTTGTAATGTTTCATTAGAATTTTTCTACCTCCTTTTTTTTTCCACTCAGCCTAAGTAACTGTTTCTGTTTTAAGAGCTATCTCACAGTGTTTTCCAAGCAGCCCTAGTAATTTCTCTTTATTTTTTTATCTCTGTTCATTTGGAGGCTTTGCTTTATATGAATCCTCACATTTTTTTGACTCTTTGGACTTTCGTTTTAAATACACTTCAAAGTTTTATGCCAGTTTTCTAGTTCAATTATAACACTCCCTTCTAAAATAGTCCCCCTTTGTTTCCCACAGGAGCCTTGAATTCACGGTCTTTCTGCCTCCATCTCCCAGTTGCTGGGTTAAAAACATGTGTCAGCATGCCCAACATTTCCACTACCTTATTCCACATTTCTCTTTGGGTCTTTTATTTGGTGAGACACTGCTACCATGTCTTTCTATTTCTTTCAAAATGACTTTTTTGGCATTTTGTAATTCATGTCTTTTTATTTTATGTGCACTGGTATTTTGACTGCATGTGTGTATGTGTGTATGTATGTTTGTTTATGTGTATATATGTGATTTTGTATATGTGTGTATGCATGTGTGTGTGTCTGAATAAATACTGAGGGTTTATTCCAGGGCCTTGTGCACACTAAGCACAAGATAACTAAATATATTCTATTCCTTCTTATCAAGAAAAAAGAAAACTCTTCCTAAGTGGTTTCACTGAGTTTAATTTAATAAAGGAATATTACATCTGTTAAGAAATCATTTCTATATTTCCAATAAAATAAGAATAAAACATATGAAATATTTTATCTTTGATCTATAGAGCAAATATTGATGAAGCTGGTGTGAGCAAATCAATGTGACAAGAATTGGAACAGTTTGATGCCAAAATTCTCTTCACTGTGACATTAATTCCTAAGAGAGAAAGTTTTTTTTGTTGTTTCACAGACACATTTAAACTTAATTTTACAAATAAACCATACCACATACAAAGATAAAATAACGAAATTTTTCCTTTCAAACTGACATAGCAGGAAATGATTTCCCTAGAATGATCCTGCTGCCTGTTTGTTGAATTTGTTTGTTTGTAATGTTTTATGGAAACATAAAAATTGATAGCAGTGCTCAGGGTTAGTGTTTTAAGGGAGATACTGACAATGGGTCCCTACATCACAAGACTGCAAAGTGCTGATTTTTCCTGTCATGTACTTAAAATATTTGGGTGAGACAGTGAACCTGAACTCACGATTAAGAAAGAACTCATAGAGCTCCGTTTTGGAGTTTTAAGAGCATCTGTTCTTCAATAACTCTTCTCCAAATTATTATAAAGTAAATTTATGTTGCTGTTTGTCCTTCTCAGTGATCAAGTTCCAATATCTTTTGAGCAGCTTTAATAATTTTTAATGAGTTCTTTAGATTTTAAAGGTCAAAAGTTTAAAAATAAACGTATACTGATATATTTTCAATATGAAACTGCTGATCTTGTATTTTCGTTGTGTTCTCAGCAAAATAAGAAGGTGGAGGACAATCCTGTCATTGAGTCCTGCCCAGAACCACCACTGTATGTCTTTGTTCTCACATACATGGGGTATGGAATTGGAATGCTATTTGGCTATCTCAGAGACTTCATGAGAAACTGGGGAATAGAAAAATGCAACGCAGCTGAAGAGCGAGAAGAACAAAAAGTAAGTATGCTTGCCTCCCCATGTCTGTCATCATCTACCCCTTCCCTTCTCAACCTGTGATTCAGGCAGAGACCCTGGAAATAAGGACATGTTCAGGAACCATTCACCATAAATTCAATTTATCTCCACTTACTAAGCCATCTATTTGTGGCCCTGGTGTTTTTTTGTTACAAACATTTATTGAAATCCTGTTAATTATCAGGTACAGAGTAAGATTTCTTGTTCATTATCACATTTAACCTAGACAATATTTTCATAACCCACATGATAAATGATCATTTTAACCTTGACCCAATGAGAAAGACAGCTTTGGAAGCCATGGCACCTGGGAGGTGATCTTCTTCGCTCTTCTAGACTCGGTATCTATATGGTCTCTTCCAGAGTAAGCACATGTACCTTGCTGAGATGTGGCATTTTAATTTCATGTAGAACAGGATTTCTCAGTGTTTTTCGAAAAGCCCTGTGCATTGACGGAATTCAAAGAGCATCCCTGGCCTCCACACACTAGATTTCTCATTGGCACTGGATGACACACATAGCAACAATCATGTCACCGCATTTATGCATCAGTCCTTAAAAGGAGGAACAAAACATCCACAGGAGGAAATACAGAGACAAAGGTTGGAGCAGAGACTGAAGGAAGGGCCATCCAGAGACTGAGGGGATCCATCCCATACACTGTCACCAAACCCAGACAATATTGTGAATGCCAAGAAGTGGATGTCACATGCTGACAGGTGCCTGATATAACTGTCTACTGAGAGGCTCTGCCAAAGCCTGACAAAACAGAGTCGGATGCTCACAGCAAACCATTGGACTGAGAACAGGGACCTCAATGAAGGAGTTAGAAAAAGGACTGAAGGAGCTTAAGGGGTTTCTCTTCAAACAAAAACAACACTTTCAATCAACCAGATCCCCCAGACGTCCCAGAGACTAAACCACCAACCAAAGAGTACCCACCGTTCCAACAACATATGTAGCAGAGGATGGCCTTATCAGGCATCAAGGAGAGGAGAGGTCCTTGGCCCCATGAAGACTCAATGCCCCAGTATAGGGGAAGCTAGGGTGGGGAGGTGGAAGGGAGTAGGTGAGGGAGGGAACACTCTCCTAGAGGCAGTGGAAGGGGAGTTCCAGGGGGAACCAGCAAAGGGGATAATAGTTGAAATGCAAGTAAAGAAAATATCCAATAAAAAAAGAATTATTTACATAGTTATTTTTAAAGTATCTACATTGCCTTTTTCTGTACTGAGCTAGAAAATAGATGAAAAGATAATCATAGATTTATCCTGTATGTGTATATAATTAGTTCTTTGGGAAATTCATACATGTCTTGATCATATTCACATCTTTCACCAACTCTTTTTACTTCCACACTCCTCCCTTACACGCCCATCCTTGTGCCCTTTTCCCCTCCTTAACTCATCAAGTGCAATTTGTGATGCCCAAATAATCTTGGATGTGTGGCCTTTCACACATGGAAACTTACCATGGTCAACTTACCTGAGGATGTATGTTCTTAAAGAAAGCTGACTTTTCATGTTTCAGAAACTAGCAATAATCAATGCTCAGTCTAGTGGTTAGCTGAAAGCACCCTCATCTGTATCAGTATGGCTCTGGCAGAGCCTCTGAGGAGGCATCTATATCAGGCTCCTGTCAGTAAGCACTTCTTGGCAATAGGAATAGTTACTGGGTTGGGTGGCTGCATATGGGATGGATCCCCATATGAGGAAGCCACTGGATAATCTTTTCTTCAGTCCCTGCTCCAGTATTTGTCCCTGAATTTTCTCCCATAAGTGTTTTTATGCCTTCTAAAAAGGACTGAGGCATCCACATTTTGGTCTTCCTTCTTTTTAAGCTTCATAAGGTTTGTGAATTGTTTCTTGGGTATTCTGAACTTTTGGACTACTGTGCACTTCTGAGATTTTGGGCTATTATCCACTTATCAGTGAATGCAAACCATGTATGTTCTCTTGTGACTGGATTACCTCACTCAGGATGATATTTTAAAAGTTCTATCCATTTGCCACAGAATTTCATGATGTCACTATTTTTAATAGCTGAGTAGTACTCCAATGTGTAAATGTAACACATTATCTGTATCCATTCTTCTGCTGAGGAACATCTGGGTTGTTTCCAGCATCTGGCTTTTATATATAAGGCTGCTATAAACATAATGGAGCATGTGTCCTTGTTATATGTTAGAGCATCTTTTGGGTATATGCCCTAAAGAGGTATATCTGGGTGTTCAGGCAGAACTATGTACACTTTTCTGTGGAACTGCCAGATTGATTTCCAGAGTGGTTGTACCAGCTTGCTATCCTTTCTCCACTTCCTCACCAGATTTTGCTATCACCTGAGTTTTTGACCTTAGCCATTCTGACTGCTGTGAGGTGGAATCTCAAGGTTGTTTTGATTTGCATTTCCCTGATGACTAAGGATGTTGAACATTTCTTTAGGTGCTTCTCAGCCATTTGATATTCCTCTATACTATAAATCAAAAATAGTGACCATGAGAATGAGAAAACTCATTTCCAATTATTCAACACTTCCTCCATTGACTGTAGGATAGAATTTAATCTCAGACAGCTGTATAAGCCTCCTTTACTTTATAACTAGGCAGCACAGTTTATTCATATTGTGGAAGAAGTTCGAGGATAGGATGGGAAAGGTGTCCAGAGGCCACAAGAATCATGACACTGGCTTTGACTTCTAACAAAGTAGATTCTGAACAAAGAAAAACCTAATACACCAGATGGTCTATTCTCACTCATCCATCTCAAATATTACCTGTACAATTCCCAGTAATTGATTTCTAGTAATCAAGCCTACTCATATATTATAGCCTCCAGACTTATTCTTGCCCATCATAACCTCATCTGCCTTACGACTATCTCCAAGGTTCTTTTTCCATGAAGTCTTCCCTATTCTACCAAGTTATGATTCTCTTTCCTACTCCAATTCTGTGAATGCCCAAAGTGCTTGGCTCAGGAAATAGTTATGGATTTTGTACTTTCTGCCTACCATCAACTAGTATGAGCCAAATGATAAAATCACAGATGCTCTGTGTGGTGGTTTGACTATGCTTGGCCAAGAGAGTGGCACTATTAGCAAGTATAGCCTTGTTGGAAGAAATATGTCACCTTGAGTGTGGTCTTTGAGACTTTTTTCCTAGCTGCCTGGAAGCCAGTCTTCTCCTGTTTGCCTTCAGAACATGAACTCTCAGCTCTTTCAATGCCAAGCCTGCCTGAACTCTGACATGCTTCTTACCATGATGAAAATGGACTGAACCTGTAAGCCAGACCCAATTAAATGTTTCCTTTGTAAGAGAATAAGGATGGCAAAGGACACAGACACACCAGGAATGAATGTATGGGTTACTTCTCCAGTAAAGGAGCCAGACCCTCTGAGATGCTTGCAAAGAGTAGAAGAAGTACAGAGAGGAGGTAGTAGAGGAAGGGAAAGTAGTTGTAAATATCATCCAAGTCCACATGACCAGATGGAAAAATCATGTTTCTATGTAATATGGGTGTTTCTGTTTTATTTTGTTACTAAAAGATTGTTTCCCAGGGTACATTGACCGATATTCTAAATTTATAATGCATGTGCATATATGAGGAATAATTTATATCATGTTAGTCATATTTATGGCCTGCTTCTTGCTTTCATTTGGACATGAGATAAGATTTCTTTCAAGTTGATAAGAGGTGGATTGTGATGGTTATTCCCAGTTGTCACCTTGACTGTATCTGGAATGAACTACAATGCAGAAATGAAGGACATACCTGTGATCAAGCATAGTGGCCATGATAAGCTTAGGCCCAGGCAAGGTGATACATGACTTTAATTCCTGGAGACAGAGACAAGCAGATTTTCTCTATACCAACATGGTATAGAGCAAGTTCCAAATAAAGAACAGCTTAAGTCCAGGCACAGCGGTTCAAACCATTATTCTGAGTCATGGCTTCTGCTAGAGGCCTACACGAGAACAATGGAAGAAGAAAGGTTTCCTTCTTCACTGCCTGATTACACATACTTGCCATCACATCTGTTGAAAGCTACCTCTTCAGGATTCCACCTTATAGAGAAGACTGACTGAAACACCTAGCCTCATGGGACTAAGTATCTACTAGATTCTTGGTCTTTCTTCTCATTCATAAAAGTCCATTGTTGCGCTGGTTGAAATGCTGACTTTAAGTCATTCCAATAACTTCGTTTAATATATAGAGACATTCCATAAGTTCTGTGACTCTAGAAAACCCTAAAACTCTCTGCTTTGAACCTCAGCTCATCTGCAAATCTTAACATTAATGCATGACATTTTTATCAACTTTATTTTTTTAAAAAGAGAGATACATGTACAGATTTTTCAGAGCATTTTGGATTAAAACTATATGAATATATTTTGTCAGTACTTGATTTTTTTTTAAGGTTTGATGGTATGCATCGAAATCTTACTAGTTACCATAAGCATAAAGTACATGTAAAACAAAATGTAACATGGAAATAGTCAAAGCTTTCTTTGTGTGTATAAATTGAACATAATGATTTTCAAAATACCAAAATTTGCCATGAGGCTATTTTCTTAGCTCTTGAATTATTAATGATTTAATGTTTAGGTGTCCCCCACTCTGAGTGGGTGCTATACACTTGTTGTTGCTTTTCTTTTTCTAAGAAGAACTGGCTTCTACTTTTTGGTCTTTCTTTTTTTGAGCTTTATATATGTGAGTTGTTTCTTGGGTTTTCAGAGATTTCTGGGGTTAGTATCCAATTATCAATGACTGTATATTACGTCTGTTCTTTTGTGACTGGGTTACCTCACTCAGGAAGATATTCTTTAGATGCATCCATTTTCCTAGGAATTTCATAAAGTCATTGTTTCTAGTAGCTGAGTAGTACTCCATTGTATAAATGTACCACAATTTTTGTATCCATTCATCTACTGAAGGACATCTGAGTGACATTTTGTACAAGAACATAAGCTGTTATCTCTGCTACAAGGGTGACCTGGTCCCTCTGCAATCTTGTCAGCTCAGTTCCTGGTCCTCAGCACATCACAGCTAGCTACCTGCCAACAATAGTTCTGCCAGTGGTCTTCAAAATGTTTCCTCAAATCAATATCAAGTTTCTCATGATCAGTGAGGATACCTACCATAGTTCACATTCATCCATACTTCTGAAAATACAGTGAATGACTCTATTTAGACTAAAAATACTAATATCTCAACTATTTTTCCAACTTAACTGCTTGAGCACCAATACATCCCAATCCTATAGCTAAAATATCACCTTCTTATGGACAGTAAAGCAAACAAAGAAGCAGCTTCCTTGTCTCTCCTACTTTCTCCTTAATTGAACCAGCATCTTTGTTTATCTTTTTTTACATAACAGCACTAGGGGTTGAATTTAGGACTTATATATAAAGTCTACCACAGAGGCACCTTGCCAGCCATTTGATTCTACTTTTTCTTCTCTCTCATTAAATTGACAAGGCTGGTCGTAAGTTTCCTCTGTAGCATAGGCCAGCTTTGAATTTGCAATCTTCCTAACATAGCCTCCTAAATAACTATGATTACAGACATATGTCACAGAGTCCACATTGTTCTTTCATACTTAGAGACGGGTTCTTCGGGCATGGAGGCCCCACAGTTTTGTGAGCTCCATTTGTTCCCCTGTCCATCTATCCTCAGAAAAAGAAAAAGAAAAAGAAACTCTTCATTGATTAACTAGGCTCTTCCTCTTCTCTCAGATTCCAATTGCAAATAAGATCTTCTTAAAAGGAAAATAAAAAACACTAAAACTAACTTCTACCTCCTCAGGATTTTGTGCCACTGTATCAGGACTTTGAGAACTTTTATACGAGGAACCTTTACATGAGAATCAGAGACTGCTGGAGTCACACAGTTTGCAGTGCCCCAGAGCCTTACTTCAGCATAATGGAGAAAGTGACTGATGACTATAACTGGACATTCAGGTGAAGCATTTGGCTACAAGGGCTTAATGGGTAGAGACTCAAGGAAACTCTAGGATGGATACAAGATTACAAATCTTAAAAACTCAAGGTGTGAATAAGGTTGATCTTCCAGTACTCGGCCTCTTGCAGTTTCTCATGATATGGTAGAAGAAAGGTACTTAAATTGACAACGTGGTTCTTTTACATTATAATTATATATAAGATTAGACCTATGTTGGTTGGTATAAGACACACAGAGCCAACTTTAAAAAGCCTTTGTCAACTTCCTTGTCAAATTGTACCTTCCTGATTTCCCAATGTTAGACTCTGTGATTAGTGTGGTTATTTTTTTTTTTTTCTTTAGGCGGTTTTGTAACACTTTCCACCAGAACTTGAATGTCATAAAATCAATCATTCTGGGAAAACCACTGCCTAGTAATACACAGGGACCAGGAATTTCCACTAATTCTGTGTCTCATGATGAGGTTGTGTTCCCCTAATTAAAAAAAAAAAAAAACACATGATGCCATGGACAGTACAGATTAAAATGGAAAAGACAATGTAAGTCTTGGACCAAACTAAAGTCTTTGCAGCAGTAAAATATAAAATGAGACAGTCCTGTGTGTTCGCTTCCTACAGGCATACCGGAAAAGTTAATGAAAATGTTATCAACATGGGCTCCTACAACTACCTTGGGATCGCAATGAAATACAATGAATCAATGGAGAAAATTAAGGATACTTTAGAAAAGTATGGCGTAGGTGTGGCCAGCACCAGAAATGAAATGGGTAAGTACATTGATTAATTTGGAATTTTGTCTTTTTGAGTACTACATATGAAGTAAGGATTGTGTCAAGGCTGTGCCTTAAATAAATGTGATAAAATTGAAGAAGAAAAAGAGGAAGTAGAGGAGGAGAGAAGATGGAGAAGAGGAAAGAAGAGGAGGAGAAAAAAAAAAGAAAAAAAACAGCTAGAGCTAGCCAGCATCCTAATAATTACCAACTTATTCTATTTCCTTTGATCAATATGTGTATTTTCTTCATCAATAGGATCTTATCATCAAATTCTAGTGAGTAACCAAGAACAATGACAATGGTTTCCATTGTCTTAGGGTCTCCAGGACACCTGTGACCAACAACTCATTGGGAAATGACCAAAACATCTGGCATTTGAGATTTTTAATTGGTATCCTGTGGCTTCTGGGATGAACACAATACTCTAAGTGGAATAACACCAGTTAAACTTGTGTGTGTGTGTGTGTGTGTGTGTGTGTGTGTGTGTGTGTGTGTGTGTATGAGAAAGAGAGAGAGAGAGAGAGAGAGAGATGCTTATAAAATAGTAACCTTTTAAATGGCTTTTTAAAGCATCTTTAGTATTAGATTGTATCTATAAATAGAGGAAATATTTAACTAAAAATCCAGAACCAATCATAATTGCTTATATTTTTTAGTAAGAATCTCTTTCTAATTTCCATTTGGCATTTGATCTGGGGATATAATGAGATAGCACTAGGTCATTGAGCAGTTCTACTTCACACAGGAGACACCCATATTTTATTTGATGTTTAAACAAAACACTTGGAAGAATAACCCCAGCTATAAAAAGCACAGAGTTAGTGACTTCTTTGGATGTTACTTCAAGAGCTAGTGATACCAGTTCTAGTTATGTGGATAATCTAATCAGAAGACTGTCTCAAAGATAATAATACCTCAACTCAGTGAAGAGAACATTCTTTAGTAGAGAGAAGGCAAATTAAGAAGGCAGATGGATACAGACAATGATTTGCCACCAAAGAAAGTCAGATAAAGACATAGTCCTAGTTGTATATGCCAGCAAACCCAGAGAAACTAAACACAAGTAAGTTTTCATTTGGAGGATGAGGAAGAAGAGAGCTAGATGAGGAGGAAGAGGGGGATAGAAAAGAAAAGGAAAGGAGAGGGGAGGGAGGGGGAAATGGAGGGGAGGGGAGGGAAGGCAAGGCAAAGAAAAGGAAGGGAAGGGAAGGGAAAGGGAAAGGGAAAGGAAAAGGAAAAGGAAATCCTGCTTACTTTAAATACACACCCATTTGGGAACATTCCTTCAACTATGATTTTAGATTTGGGGTGTAGCCATCAAAGCTTTTATTTCTCAAATCATCAAAAGGAACACATCACATTGACTTAGGTAGGATCCAACAAAAACACAAAAGGATGTGGTAAGGACATATTTCTATCTAAAGTGTCAGTTGCAATGCTCACATTATTAGTAATACACAGCTTTGCTGAAATCTCCTTCTGTTCAGTTTAAGAACACTGCCCTTTAGTCCTCTATTTTCCCTGCAGCATAGCATCATGACAAGTCCTGTACTGTCATTCCCTTCAATTACCAAGTCATCTGCCAAGTGACTTGAAGCTAAATAGGAAATACATAGTTTCACAAATTCAAACTTGTGAAGGAAAGGCCAGCTTGGAGCAGCAAATTAGTAGAAGTCAGCTTTAAATGAATGTTAACTTAAGATGTTCAAGTGTCTTTCATAATGAGTAGCTTCCAAGGAATTGCTATCAAGTAGAGGTTTTGTTGTTGCTGTTTGTTTGTTTTTTTAATGACTGCTGGAGAGGTATGCTAGAGATATAGTTCAGTAGTAGAGTATTTTCCTAGCATGCACAAGGCAGACTACTACTACAAGAGATTTCAAAATGAAAACAATTTCATGCAAATCAATGCTACAAAGATGTTTATAATAGTTGGTTTTATTCTATAAGTTACAAAGATTCTCCATTCCAAGTATTTTACTTATATGACAAATCCCTTTTTCAAAAATAGTGCCAGTTCCTTTCAGACCAAATTGTTTTAAATTCTGATTAATGAAATGGCATTGCCTTACTCTCAAGCCTCTTAATTTTTCTCTAAGGATCCTATGTAATATGATGGTACTCTCAAATAAATAGTTTTGGAGGAGAAACATGAAAATATGTCTTGGCTTATGAAAGCTTTTTGGCAATTTCCTGAGACCTAATGGAGTTCTGACAATGTAATTGCCCTTCTCCTGACAACATTAGAAATTATACACAAGCCAGATTTCAACAAGTACACATATCTCCAAAAGTCTAAAAATTGGTTCAATAGAGCCAAGCAACTATAATATGTCAATTTGAGTTATCAATAATTTACCTTGACAAGTTAATAATTTGTAGATAAGCTTCTTCAACCTCTTGACTCAAGAAGATAAAACACACAGTCCAGGCATATTTTTAATAACTTGACATTCAAAAATTGCTAATCCATGTGCTGAAAACTAAAAGCTGAGAATAATTCTACTGGATGTCACTGAAGAGTATGTTACCGTATACCAAAGTTCTCAAAGGTAAAACCAAAGGCTTATTCATTCAAAGCTCACAAAGTAATTGAGGAGCTCTCTGGTCTGTACTTTTAAAAGGTAAGACTAATGTTTCCAGTTTTACTAATTTGACAAAAAAGAATAAGAATAAAAATGTGTGATACAGGAAAAGTGCATAAAATTATAATTCTAGTATTCATAGATAAAGTTTCACCCACCACTACCTCCCTTTAACTTCTTCTAGTTCCCTCAACCAACCCCCCTCTCCCTCCTAGGTTTATGTACTTGGCTCATAATGACCATCATCAGGAATATAAATGATAACAAATATTGGCATGGATGTAGTTAAGGTGAAACATTTATACATTGTAGGCCATATTGTAAACTATTGCAGATATTTTGGGTATCAATCTGGAGGTTTCTTGGAAAACTAGAACTCAAAATCTAGTTTGCCACTTCTGGGCATATGACAAAGGATATTGTATCTTACTACAGAGATACTTGCAGATCCGTGTTCACTATTTCTCTGTTTACAATAATTCAATCAGTCTATGTCCATTAACTGACAAACATATGATGAAATCTAAAATGTGTAAATAACAGATTTTTTTTTACTTGGATATAAAGAAAAACAAAATCATAAAATGTTCAGGTAAATGGATGGAACTGGAAAAAGAAATTATACTCAGTGCAGTAACCTAGTCTCAAAAGGATAAGCATCTCATGTTATCTCTTATGTGGAACCCAGATTTAAATATCCCCCCACCCTCACACACACACACATGCTCACATACAAAGGTGTCACTATGTGAGCCAGTAAGCATGTTAATTTGCTTGATATTTTCACTGAAAATAGAGAGAACACCAGAGGCAGAAATATTCAAACATGGAAATGAATGGAAGTGAGAAAATGGAATGAGGAACACTTGGCTAAAATGGAGAAGCTGTACAGAAATTTACATCATCACTGTAGAACACAGAAGAACAGAGGGAACTACACTAGAATTAAAGATTTAAGTGCATATAGGAGTTGGGAGATAGGAGAGGAAAAGGGCTATGAGATGAGCTAACCAAAACTATGAAGAAGCTTAATAGAAACCCATGAGTTGATGAGCTAACTTTTCAAACATAATATGTTTTAAAAGGAATTTGAATAGATCTATCCTGCTTGAGTAGACTGTGCTGCTCCCACAAGGCATGAATTATTAAATGAAAATTTTATATTCTAGTCAGGGTGCTTTCTCTGTGAGTTATTAGTCAAGGAAGCCTCAGAGGCACTCCTAACAACACAGGATGTTGTTATTGTTTTTAGTTGCCCATCAAAACTAAATGGTAAGACCATATTGCTGAAGACACCACTTAGTTTGGGATTCAGGACATTGAGAAATCAACATTGATTGCCAAGAAAATTCATTCTCTGCTTGCTAGATTTTTACAGAACTGGGGGAGTCTCAGCACACTTCTGCCAGAGAAAGACATCGATGCTCTCACCAAGCAGTAGGCTCTGTATTCTACAGCCCTGTTTTCAAATTTGTCAGTACTAAGGACTGAATCCAGTATGCAACATAAGTATTTTACCAACTGAGATCTACCCATAACCCCAAAATCAGAATTTATTGTTTAAGAAATGTATACTAGAGGCCTTACACACACACACACACACACACACACACATACATACACACACACATACACACACACACACACACACACACACACACACAAAGAGAGAGGGGGTTACTACTTAAGCTACTGAATATGTTGATTTGCCTAAGATTTTACTGTCTAAATAAATAGCAAAATACCATGTTTATATGAAAATCAAAAAAGCAATCTGCTGTGTTGTAAATAAACAGAAAGGGTGATGTGTAGATTTATGTTAAGGCAATGTACGATTGAACATGAGAGAGAGGCAGAGAAGGGTCAAGGAGCAGAAGTGGAGGCAGGAGGCAAGAGAAGATTGTAGGGAGAATGAAGATGGAACTCGAGAAGGAGAATCTAGATCCAGATGGTCATATTGACGATAGATAGATATGAATATTTTAAGGGTTTGTGCAGGTCCTTTTATCTCATATAGAAGGGCAGTTAGTACCTTTGTCCATTGGATGTGAGCTTATTGTGTAGATGGTTTGTGGATTGAAATTTTAATATATAAACCTGCATGAAAAGCTAATTGCTTTGGAGTTGTGTTTGTGCTGGGTGGTGGGTTAAAGAAACACACCAGGGCAATCATATCCAACCGAGACAGAAGCAACAGGGTGGGCCGAGTGAACTGCCTAGGAAGGGAACCATGTGAAGAGTGAGGCTTGGGGACTGTGTGACAGAGTCTGTGCACTTGGCTTCACACTAGAGTATCATTTGTGGAGTGAGAACTTGCGGGCCAATAAAAGATTAAGCCATCCTTTAATATTTACCTCAACACTGCTGCAAGATAGTATCTTTTATGTATGACCGGCAATTGAATCTATGAAATCTCAACAATATGGTTGCCTAAATAAAACCTGAAAAAATAGACAACACCATTGGCAATGCCAACATGGATGGGAACTCTCTCAAAACACTATACCAAGATAGAGATATGGGGACAATTAGTGGTTACTGAGAATAGAACAGTCTTCCACAGGTTATGCAGTCCCAAAATACACATAAGCAATAGTAAATGAACTCAATAAGTTGTATATATAAATATGTGTGTATGTGTATGTGTATGTGTAGCAATAATAATTAAAGAATAAGGGGCCATGAAGTTGAGAAGTAAGAAGGAAAGGGCTAGAGGAAAGAGAGAGGAGAAAAAAAATATGTTGATACAGTACTCATGGATGAAGTTCTCAAGAAATGAAAAGTAAAAGAAATAAAAGAAATAAAAAAAAACATGGCCTAGAAAGATGGCTCAGAGGTTAGTTACACTGGGTACTGTTCCAGAGGCCCTGAGTTTAATTCCTTAGCACTTGGCACACACATGGTGACACACATCCATCCGTAATGTGATCTTGATACCCTTTTCTGCCATGCAAGGGCACATGCAGATAGAGCACTCATACATCAAATAAATAAATCTTTTTTAAAACCAAGAATGGAAACACGAAGTGAAGGAGAAGTCATTTTGTCAGTGTCAAGCTTTTTCTGTCATGATATTACCATGAACATGTGTCACAATCACTGACCTATGCCTTCCTTAGACACTTGCTCAGCATATTGACTCTAACTTTCTACTAATAGTTAATCTAACAAGAGGTAGTGAGTGTTCTGAGTGAAGTTTTAAGGCATACCAATGCAAGTGCCTTCTGCTGCTCATCTCTGAACATGGTGGCCAGACTTCTAGATTCACATCTTTCTCTGAATGCTTAACATGAAGTAAATTCAACCAAGAGGTAATATAACCTACAAACTGCAAGTAACAGAACCAGATGCACAAAGGCTTCTGTGTGATTCCTTTAAACACAAGGACTGATGCTGACTTGGATGTAGGAATCCTTGGTGCATATAAAGTGGCACAGACGTGAACTGACCCCCAGCACCATTAGAACAGGCAGATGGGAAGAGCTGGCAAGTCTTCACGTCAAATGGCAGCCTGTGCTGAAACAGGTCTAGAAACAGTCTGCAAACAGGCATAATGAACCACATTGAGGGAAATAGCTTCACACATAACACAGAGGAAGTTCTCAATTATACCCTTACTCAGTTGATATCAATCAGTGCTAGTATGCCAGTATTAAAGCCAGAGTTCTGTACATATTGACTGAGGATGATCCGGTCAGCATCACTAAAAATCCAGCTGAAGCACATAGTGCATGCGCAGAATATTGGTCATTTATCCCAAACCTACTTTTTATTCTTTTGACTTACGGTAATGAAGTTGATGTTTGCCATCAGAAAATGTCACTTAGTGAGCTGCCAAGAGGATGGACCCAGTTTATATTTATTCTTTTATTTATGGAGCGGGTTCTAGCAGCCTGTTGGATAAGGAAAACATCAAAGTAATAATAGGAGTCAAATATGCAAAACACAGCAATTTGTACCCCCACTGACACTAGCCAGATAAAAACGATTGTGCATCTGTCTGTTCCTTCAATTTGAATGATAGTTATGCTTTATTGGCATTTACAGAAGACAGTATTTATATACCAAAGGCAGAGTGTTGGATCTCATTTTTAAAACTTCCCAACTATTTGAACCACTAGCTGCAACTTAACATCTTTACTGGATCACGACACAGCCCGGTGTCTATAGACAGGATGCTCATCAACTTTCTAACAACTACTTTGCTCTCTTCAACCATTTTTATTTTTAGCATAGAGTTATAAGACAGTAGCTCATGATTGATTTTAAAAGCTATGTATTTATTAATCCAAAAGAATTTTTTTTTGTGTTAGAAAACCTCCCAAGAGAGTCTTTGGCACACACACATCCCATAGTTGCTAGGCTGTCTGTTTGCCTAACAGCACATCCCACGCCATCCTAAGGACTTTCAGTGATTCAGCTAGCTAAACATGTGGAACAACAGGATTAGAAAGAACAAAGGTGGAGATTTATCTTATTTGTCTGTTCACATATGTCTAGGTGATTTAGTTATGACATATTTATTCAGTTGATTCCCTGAGCAGGAAAAATTAATGAGGAAAGTTCCTGAGTTGACTAATTTGGCCTCCTTCTATCTTTAAGAAACTTCTCTAAATATTGATATATGTTGTCCACTTACCTTGTTGCTTTGGTTTCATGTAGATCTTTAATCTTTCTAATTGCAACCTCCACCCTTAAAGTATAACTCTCTAGGTCCATATTGAATGTTAGTGCTAGACAGGGCATTGTGCTCATCAGAACAAAACATCAACTATAGTATCAGAATTTTTGTTCCTGTGAACATTCTGATGTTCTTAGACTCTGCATAAGACATGGGATTTGTGTGCCTCCTTTTGTAATGGAGATTTTCCACTTTTGGAACCAACTTAGTAATACTAATCATTGTGGAATAATAATGAAATAATTAATTTGAGTAGTTTTGCCTTAGGCACTAGAAGGTGGCAGAGAATGACTCACACATTGAATGGATATGAGAAAGTGAGTAGGAGATGCCACTGTGACTGGAGACCATTCCATATCAAAGAAAAAAACATGTGTAATGTCAGGAGATCCTAAACCCTATCTTCCAATCTCTTTACCAACTTTCAAGGACAATTTCCAAAGATTACTCACTGTTGGTAGCAGATATAGGGAAAGAGCCCAGTCTTCTACTCCTGGAACCATCCCCTTTGGAAGGCATTGTCTTCTAAATAAATAAAAATTAATTCCAGTACATGATGATGTGTTCACGTGTTCATCTTCAAAGTTTGTTTACTTTCTGTTGTGTGTATTACATATTTATCTGGTATATATACATATTCATTGATCTATATCAAATATATATCAAACATATATTTTACATTTGATGATACAAATATTAAATCAAAACTCCAACATTTTGGACATTTTATTCTGGTTTGTGTGTGTGTGTGTGTGTGTGTGTGTGTGTGTGTGTGTGTGTGTGTGTGTGATATCATGTGGAAATCGGGGATTATTCCATGGAGTTGACTCCTTCCACTGAGTTTTCAGAAAAGAACTCAGATCATTTGGTTTGCCTGATAAATTCTTTTATCATACAATTCATATCTCCAGTGTGACAATTTAGCTGCTCCACTGAACCTCGAGTAAGAATGACTGTAGTGTGTGTTGTTCTGACAGCTGTCAGCTGTACACATAAATGAATTCATGTTTGAGAAGACCACCAACTAGCTTCTGTATAATACTGTGGTTTTTCATAAAGGACAAAGGTTTCTCTTCAAAAATCTTACTTAATATTGAATACAAAAATATTGAGTATTAACTCTTTGAACTAACCACTTAATACAGTCTAAAATTTATCTTCAACAATTTTAGCATTATAATGGTGCTATCATACAAGTGGGAATAGGATCCTGATATTTCATCCTGAATAGTAATATATATTGATTGTTACACTGAGGGAAACATGTTTTAAATGGACCTAAACATGATGAAAATATTACTCTTTGGTAAATCTCAACGCAGCCTCTAAATCCTACAAGTGCAAGTTACACCTCACCACTCGTGTGTTTTCTATTCTCAAACCTGAATTTATTTATCCAGTGTCAGAAGCAGCACACAGTACAGTCATTCTTCTTTATGGAATATTTTCCTTACTTACATTTCAAATGTTATTCACTTTCCCAGTTTCCCCTCTGGAATCCCCCTATCCCACCCCCATCCCCCTGTTTCTATGAGGGTGCTCCCCACCCACTCCCTTCTCCCCACCCTGGCATTACCTTATACTGGGGCATAGAGCGTTCACAGGGTCAGGGCCTCTCCTCCCTTTGATGCTTGTCAAGGCTATCCTCTGCTACATATGTGGCTAGAGCCATGGGTCTCTCCATGTGCAGCGCAGTCACTCTTACTTAAATTAAGGCTTTCCAGGGTAGTTAAAAGTTGTCACATTGGAGAGATGGCTCAATGGATATCATCATTTACCATGCAAAACTAACCAAATCTATCCTTCAGGGAAAAAAATGTCAACTAAAATTATAATGCAAGATCTGTCATTTTAAATTTACTGTTTAAACGCATATAATCAATACAAAATCTCCTGGTGGTTTTTTATATCCATATTACCTCTCAATTCACACACAAAATTTTCCATGAGTGTCAAATGAAATCTTATTTGGATACTATTCAGGTGTTTAGTGGGAAATATTTTTGAAGGGCTTTAATTTTAAAGTTGTAACCACGTTAATAACATTCAGATGTAGTTTGGAGCTCAGTTCTTCAATTTCACTAATTACATTTGGTTAAGACATGAGCTGCTAAGGATCTAAAAGGTAAAATGATTACAAACAAAGGTCTAGACAGCATTAATCTTTGCTACCAGCAAGAAGTAATATGACTACAATATGTAAGAGATCAGTAAACAATGATATAAAAGGTTGTATGCTTGGCATGGTGATACACACCTGTAACTGAGAACTCAGAGAGGAGATGGGAGGCTCACTAATTTGAAGGCATCCAGGGCTGAATAGTAAGATGTGGAGTCAAAGAAGAGAAAGATAGTAGGTGTGGGAAGACAAGGAAACAAAAGATAAGAGAGAAGGTGAGAAAGAGTGGAAGAGAGTTCATGAGAAGTTAAAAAAAAAATTCACAGTTAGGTTGAATTTTCCGTTGGGTTTTCTCTGAAACAATTTTAAACTTTGTTTTTCCTTCTCTGTAAAGTAATATTACCAGCACTAGTGAAAGTCTAAGATTAAATGAAATCATTTAGATGGCAGATTTGTCAGAGTATCTAATACATTTCAAAGATTTGACAAACACTATTTATTTATAAATACTATTTCCCTTAGTAGCTATGGTTGTTGAATCTGTGTGCATTTAAGTAAATTAAACATCTAAGAGGATTGTAACAGTTACTTGTAGGATGTAGGAATTGTGGTAGGTTTTATAAGTTCTAGTTCATTGTAAAAAAAATCCATGGGGGAGCAGCCATAAGTAAGTATATATCTTAGTGGATTTTTACAAAGCAGATATGTATGTATGTGTGATTGTGTGTATGTGTGTGTGTATGTATTCAACAATGTCCAAATACAGAACACTCAGAGAATCCCAAAATAAAAATAATAATAATTCTTCTTCTTCTTCTTCTCCTTCTCCTTCTCCTTTTCCTTCTCCTTCTCCTTCTCCTTTTCCTTCTCCTTCTCCTTCTTCTTCTCCTTCTCCTTCTTCTTCTTTGTTTTCTCTCCCTCCCTTCTCTCTCTATCTCTCTCTCTCTCTCTCTCTCTCTCTCTCTCTCTCTCTCTCTCACACACACACACACACACACACACACACACACACACACAAAACAAAGCAAAAAAAAAAAAAAAAAAAAAAAAAAAAAAAAAAAAAAACACTGCCCTGACACATTTGCAAACGTTATCTACACCACTGGGTGAGGCAGTATTTTTGTTTTTCATTAGGCTACATTCAACTGTGTTTCCAAAATTAATACATCAATTTTATAGCAAATGGACATTGAGTTGTTTCTAGATTGGAACTATGACAAAGATTCCTGCTCGGCTGGAGGTACATGCTGATGTATGTATAGTAGAATTTAAGTTTTTAAACTTGGGATTGTTCTAAAGCAAGGGTCACTCCTCGTGTAACTTCTGTTCAGGTACCTTGGATATACACAAGGAACTGGAGGATCTCATGGCTAAGTTCTTGAATGTAGAATCAGTGATGGCCTTTGGGATGGGATTCGCAACCAACTCAACAAATATCCCTATATTTGTTGGAAAGGTAAGACTTTCTTCCCATGTGTCCTCTGCCTGTACTATTCCCAAGAGTTATACCTTGAACAAGTTCTTTATCAAAAGGGTTGACAGAAAGGTCCTTTTTTCAACATCAAAATTTTTGGGTAAATATATCAGCACAGTCTAGAAAATCTCTTGATTGTGATACTCCCCATTATTGAGTTGCTAGACTAAATATGGACCAAATTTCATCTTCAGTGGTAGCTTAGAAAAGCTGTGTTATGTACTTCTTCTATATTTGTCATGTAACAAGTACTTACTAAGCACTACATTAGACCAAAAAATAATTCCTAATTCATCTATTTGTTCATTTGGTTGACTAATTGTTGAGATTCTGCATGTCATGATATAAATCCATATGTATGATACGAGAGGATGGGCCTTGTAAATTCAAGGGTTTGAAGTCCAATGGAAAAATAATATACTAAATAAAACTGGATAGGTACTCCAGGACAAGAACATGTACACATGAGTAACAATGAGAGCTGCCAGCTCTTCTTGAGATGGCTTACAATGCCTGTACTAGAATCATGAGAACAGAAGACTAATAGGTGAGCAAATTGTTTCTTGGAACAATGAAGAAGGGACTGCATACAAAAGCATAACTCAGGAAGAAACTAAAACACAGGTGCATGAACCAAGAAGAGATCAACAATGAAGGCACACACCAAATCACATAGAACCTCATGTTGTAAATCATGCCAGAGTGTGTGGGGATGCTCTCAAGGAAAAACAATGAGAAGTTAGCTATCTCATCTTAAATAAACAAGTGTGATAATCAAATTCATGTTTTTCTTAAACACAGTGACAGCTAAGTGTGGTATGTTATTTTAAATTGGATTCTGTGAACGTTCACTGAAAAAAATAAAGATAACACCATTAAAAAATATTAGAGTAGTTGTGGAAATATTAATTTTAATGATATACTGGCTGTTGATACAAAATATATATAACATTTAATATAAAAATATGGGGCTTCTTGGAAGTAACAGCTGCCTTATTTATAGTAGTTACATGGCTAATGAACATAGAGGTGAGGTACCATGAGGTTCACACTAAATGTCAAATGTTTCCAAAGAAAAATATACATATATTATTCACTGTGGAAATAGGACCGTTTTTCTAGCCTTAGCCTCAAAAACCTATTGTATGTGAATTACCAAAATATAAGGAAGAGCTCAACTACAAGTGACCACAGAAAATAAAAGAGAACCATCATTGCTCTGAGTTTTGGGTATTTTTGAACAGCTCCCTAATGTATGCATTGTAAAAGAAAAACAAATTTACAAGCACAATACATAAGCAGGAACAGTTTCTGCTCACCCCACACTGTCTTTCCATGCACAGTTTTACAAATTTAAAGTTTTTAACCATAAAACACAGATGCTTCTGTCTCCATGGAATGTTGACACAGGAAGACTGAGATCACACGGTGAGACTTTGAACTGCCTCACTGTCAAAAGCCCTGGGCTGCCAGGCAAACTAATGAAAACCATCCAAATAATCCAGTGCAGAATCAAATAGCAAGCAAGTGTGCAGTCCTCCACAAGAGATCGGCCTCTCAGTCAAAGCTCAGTCCTTTAGATTCTCAATAGTGCTTAAAAACAATGGTGCTGTTGAAAACTATCTGTAAGTGTTCCTGTAAGGGCACAATGTTTTGCAAACAGCTGTCATCTCCATGAGCTAGCTGGAAGATTATATTTTGTCCATATAGAATACCTACTGGAATTCAACCTTTTCCCACTAATTAGAGTTCTGATTTAACATAGATTTTGGTGTTTTCTAGTTTCTGTATGTTCTTTCTTTTCATTGTCTTGTGGTTTGTGTTTGTTTTCTGCACAGGGATGCCTCATTTTAAGTGATGAGTACAACCACTCTTCTGTCATCCTGGGGGCTCGACTCTCAGGCGCAGTCATAAGACCCTTCAAACACAATAGTGAGTATTTACTACTCTGCGTTTACTCAAAATGGTCCTGACAAAGGTCAAGATTATTAATAGGGACTTTGTCCTTGCTTTTCAAGCTGTTAACTTAGCCTAATGAAAGACAATTATGCTTAGATTCGCTGCTTTGTTAGCCTCTGGTGACTTGGAACACATGGCTGAAGTGTATTAAACATCCAGATTGCTAAGTGTTACCAAAACACATTAATGTCACCTTTAGTGGTCTTATGATGTGGCCCCTAAAGATGTGATTGATATCTTTAGATGCCATTTAATTGTCAGTTGGTTTGTAATTCTCCCTTCATGTAACTGTGTCTTGAGAATGTCCTAATATTTTAAATTTTGAGCTATGCTTAAGAAAATGTTACTGGTTTTTTTTTTTTTTTTTGGTATAATGTCTTATTCCCTTGTTCCTACATACAAAATAGTCATATCACCAAATACTCTTAGGTGCATTAAAATGTCCTGTCAGACACTAGAGAGATGGCTCAACAATTTAGAGCACTTATTTCTTTTGTAGAGAACCAAAGTCCAATTCTCAGCACACACATGGGACCTTGTAACAAGGGATCTGATACTCTCTTCTGAATGTTGCATTCACTAGGCACACACAAGGTGCTGAGGTGCTGATACAAAATACATGCATACATACATATATACATACATACACACACACACACACACACACACACACACATACATGCAGGCAAGTAGACTAAGAATTTATGGACATAAAACAAAATAAAAACTAAATCTAAAAGACGTTAAATTCCTTGCAGACTCTGTGCTGCATGATTGAAGGGTGAGGATAATATAGAAAGTTATTCCTTTATTCTTTATAAATCATATCAGACACCATCAAAAGTCTTAGGAAAATACCTTAAAAGAAGCAAGTCATGATTAGTGACACCTATCTTCTCTGATCCAACTATGTCCCCACTTTCTGTAAACCCTTTGATCTTTTTTGCATTCTATGTCCTCATCTGTAAAGCTAAAGAAGACATTGACATATGTGATCTGTTAAAGTTATGCTTCTGGGACATTAACATCAGAAGCCCTCCCCCTTCATACCTGAGCATGCTCATGCAAGCATACATGCACTAGCACACACACACACACACACACACACACACACACACACACACACACACACATGCATACACACATACTCACACAATTTGTAAAAAAAAAAAAAAAATGTTATCACCTTTGCCTCTTTCCATTCCCCTCAAATTTCTTTGTTTCTACTCCTTAGTATGCCTTTCTTTCCAGGAGTTCAGGGAGAATAACTAAAAAGGAAGACTGATAACAAGCAGAAAGGATTGTTGTGGTTCTTTTATGCATACCTCAGAGCAATCTCAATCTCATGGAAGAGGGAAGAGAATGCACATGTGTGTGTTTAGTGAGAATTTTGGAATTTTGGTTTCTTAAAAACACAGATATGCTATAAGAATGTGTTTTCATTTTAAACCCAGGTGTGGGGTATGGGTCTACTTCAGACTGTTCACAGCTGCTGAAACCCAGGTGTGAGGTATGGGTCTGCTTCAGACTGTTCACAGCTGCTGAAACCCAGGTGTGAGGTATGGGTCTGCTTCAGACTGTTCACAGCTGCTGAAACCCAGGTGTGGGGTATGGGTCTGCTTCAGACTGTTCACAGCTGCTGAAACCCAGGTGTGAGGTATGGGTCTGCTTCAGACTGTTCACAGCTGCTGAAACCCAGGTGTGGGGTATGGGTCTGCTTCAGACTGTTCACAGCTGCTGAAACCCAGGTGTGAGGTATGGGTCTGCTTCAGACTGTTCACAGCTGCTGAAACCCAGGTGTGAGGTATGGGTCTGCTTCAGACTGTTCACAGCTGCTGAAATCCAGGTGTGGGGTATGGGTCTGCTTCAGACTGTTCACAGCTGCTGACTATTATTGTCCTGTGCTCTAACAGAGGCATGGTTTTGCCAGCTGCAGACAGTTTATGCGAAAGTGTTAACTTTGGAATTCTGGGAACTTTTCCAGAGGATATATAAATGCTAGTGACTCAAGAGTCAGGATTGGTTGTTGTTGGTCATTGGGAAGAGATGGTTGCTGTTTGACAGTAGTCATAGTCAAAGAAGAAACAAAGGGAAAGAAATTATATTCAGGGGTGTGTTTCTCCCTTCTATTCTTCTGTTTCTCCTACCTAGTGTTAGGGGATTGAAAGGGTAAAATAAAGTTGGAGAATGGTGAATGAAAGAACTAGTAAAGGTGTTCTCAAGTAAACACAGTGAACTACTTTTCTAATGAGTGGCGTGTCCAGTGAAAACCAACTCTCACTGATATGACATGGGAATGAGGGGTTGGGGAGACTCCATACATTGAAGAACTACTTCCAGCATCTGTGAATAGATGGAGGAAGAACAAGGCCCAGGCACTCTAGAAGAACAAGATTGCAGACATGTGGCTCAACTCTGATATATAGTTCAGGGTCACTAAAAATATGGTGGTCTTACTGTATTTGCAACAAATATTCAACTTTTCAATTCCTTACTAAATAAATCTCTGTAGTTATGTTGATTTGCCCTCTATTATTACATCCAGCTTCAAATTACTCTGCTAGTACCAAGAATTTATGTTTGAAGTGCACATCTTTTAGGAATTTTTAAAAGGTATGTTAGTGCTGGATATAATGGTGCCTTTCAGTAATCTTCACACTCAGGAGGGGCTCAGTTAAGAGGATCACAAGTTCAAAGCCTGGTTGGTATTCAGAGTGAAGCTCTGCCAATACAAGGATAAGATCAAAGAAGAAACAGTAATGTTTTGATTAAGTGGACAGAGAAAATATCATTAGTATTAACACGAATATACTAAATGCTTTTAAATCTCTAGCATGACAGGTGACTGGTGATAGAAGCTTACATCTGGAGATGAATACACCATGTATATGGTTAACACAGTAGTCTCATTTTCAGAATAGACATTCTGAGTTGTGATTCATTTTAAACAAGTGAGCTGAGTCATTTTCAATATGGATTTCTTATGTCTTCATCCCATTCTACCTTCAAACAATAGTCTGTGACTATAACTTTACAATCTAGGGATCTAGGAAATAGCTGTGGCAGAGTAATGATTGTTTACATCTCCAGACCAACTTGTACAATTGTTTGGGTTAAGACTAACATATGTCTATAATGTACAAGAAAATAGAAGTCTAACTTTGTATTAATTAATTTTACTGCATTATGTGATTTAATATCTGCATAATGTGCTCTGGTTATACTCACCTCAATCCCTTTTACTCTCTTTAATTCCTGTCATTTGCCTCTTATGAGTCTCTTTACAACATTTACAACATTCATGTCTTTTTTTTTTTTGTTTTGCAGCCCATGTAGTTGAGGAAATTTCTAAGAAAATAATAATATAAAATAACCTTATGTTAAATACTTAAATAGATTGACCCAACCACAGACTGTGTCTTACTACCAGTTCCAACTGGTTAGTGATTCTTTAGGGACCCACAGTAGTATAATCCAAAACAAGCAACACAAACCACACCACACAAGCAACCATTTAGTATCTTCCTTCAGTTTCTACTCCCAGGATAACAATCCCAGTAAAACTAAACTCAAGACAGAGAATAGTTAAATAGTAACTACATCAGGAGGAAGTCACACAATGCTTGGAGAACTGGGGGTAACCAACACTATTAGTGATGGACAAATGAAATTTTGTATGTAAATGGGATATCTGAGGATTCCCCATCATTTACACAGGATGTAAGGCAGAAAACTCCAAATTAGATGCATGGTTAAAAGCCAAAGACTTGCCTCAGCAATATTGGAAAGGAAAAAAACAAGCAGGGAAAATGGTTCACTATAAAAGATACTGAAGATGGTGACAACTATACCTGGACTTAGATCCTGAATGACAAAAGACAATGTTACTCCTGAGACAATCTGGATGATAGACAAATAGGCTTCATGGTACTAAATAAGGGTAATGTATCATGGTAGGTAGCTACACTGTCTATGAGCTGTAAGCTTACATTTGTAAAGGCTTGTATAGAAAACAAAGAGGAGTATGTAAAAAAGAGTATGTGTAGTGCATGCAGTCTTAACTACCATATTTGGGTCCTTATAGAATAAGTCAACTGACCCTGCCATAGTATATGAAAATATCCATCTGTTCCTAGGGAATATGTAGTGAACAATTTAGAGGCACAGAACACCGTATGTGTAGCTTCAATTAAAAGAAATAATTAGATGGTGGGTGGATGGATAGATAAATAGATAGATAGATAGATAGATAGATAGATAGATAGATAGATAGATAGATAGATCATAGATGATAGATAGACAGACAGACAGACAGAGAGATGATAGATGAAGCTGGTAGATAGTTGATGTACATATATACATAAATACCAAGATATATAGATAATGCATTGAAAGATGAATCTAGATCAGGTGAATGAGTGTTTTGGATCATTCCTATTCTTAAATTTTTTTAAAGTTTAAAAATATGTTCAAATATATTTCTATTGTTAACTCTTCAACTCTGATGAGACTATAATTGGTATTAATTTTTAGTCATCTAGATTTTTCCAACACTTCTTAAATATTTGACCTATTCAACAACTTTCTCTTCACATTGCCTCCTTTTCCCAGAAAATAGATGATACTTTGTATTTATAATAAATGCCAGCTGCAGCAAGTTTGTACCAGAAACCAGCACTTATTAAGAATTTATTGCATACCAGATGTCTAGTTGTTGACATCGTCTTTGAATTTATTTGCTCATTTAATTAGTCTTACAGAAAACATAATGACATAGGACCTAATTAATAAATGAAGAGATTAAAGTTTGGAGGTATTTAGGAAACTCTCCAAAATAATCCAGGGGGGGAGATGAACACAAAGGGAGTATTGTGAAAATGCCATAGGGAGACCTATTGCTCTGTATATTAGTTTAAGCTTTTATGTGATCCTGCAAGTACAGCAGCATCCCTGGAACTCTTTGGGAAATTTTTCCCTTTCCAATTCACTAGAACTATGCTGTTTGATCATCATTTACCACCTCTTAGTCCACAGACATGTAGTATGGATAAGCTGCTACTGTTTAGTTTTTTTATGGAAGGCAATAAATAGATAGATAGATAGATAGATAGATAGATAGATAGATAGATAGATAGATAGATAGATAAAATCCCTAAAGCATGTCAATGCTCTGAGCCCCAGAACCTGTGGATGCCTGGTCATTTGGAAATGGAGTTAAAGTTACAGAGATTCTGTGTGACAATCAGTTAACTTTACCTTTGAGCCCCTCCTTGGGCCTAGTGTAATAATCGGGTCCCTACAAATGAAGCCAAGCAAAGGTTGTCACAGTAATGTAAAGTGTGAAAAACTTCAACTTTCATTTTTAGTTTCCAAGATGGAAGAACACATTCTCAGGGAAAGCGGGGCCTGGAAGCAGGAACACGGGAGGAAGCAGAGTCTGATCTAACACTTTCAGAAAGGTGCCTGTCTGCCAAAGCCGGGAAATCACTCAGGCAGACCTATTGCAGACTTCTGATCTCCAAATTTGCTAGGACCTTGAGTCTGTTTTGTTTTAGTCAACAGTTTGGTCAATGTTCTTGCAGCATCTGTAAGAAGCAAATGCAAGTCCCTTACTCCCTCTTACCAGCATGCATCCTTCTATGTGCATCGCAAAAGCAACACCTTAGGTAGCAGAGCTACATCCAGGGTCCTCTGGATAACTACGCTCATGAGTGGTGAAGAAAGTGAGGATGTGTATGGAGTGAGAAAGAATTAGATGGGGCAACGATACAAATGACACTCATTTCTGCTGGCTCGACTTGCAGCCTTGTGATTCTCCTGAACACTCATCCGTAGATTAGAGTGACAGAGCCATTTAAGGTTCTGTAGAGAGAGCCAGGCTGAATGAGCAACACATGGGACCAGGCCACATAAAATGTCAATAACATGAAAAACACCAGATTCTTTCTTATTAGCTCTGAAAACATTTTATTCTTTTTAACTAATTGATTTTAATTTTGCATCTCAATTGCAGCTTCCTCTCCTGTCTCTCCTCCCAGTCCTTCCCTCCCATCTCTTCTCCTGAACAACGCTCAGTTCTCCCTTTCTACTCAGAAAAGGACAGGCCTCCCATTTATCAGTCTGCCTTGGTATATCAAGTTGCAGGAGGACTACGAGCCTCTTCTTCTATTGAGGCTTGACAAATGTAGGGATATCCAAGATATCCAAGGGCAGGCAACAGAATCAGAGACAGCCCCTTACCCTGGTGTTATGAATCCCACATTAAGATCAAGATGCACAAATGTTACATATGTGCAGAGGTCCTAGGTCCATGATGATTCAGTTTCCAATAGCCCCTATGGGCCCAAGTTAGTTGATTCTGTAGGTTTTCTTGTGGTGTCCTTGACCTCTCTGGCTCCTCCAGTCTTTCTTCTCCCAGTTCCATGGGATACTCCAAGCTCCACCTAATATTTGGTGATGAATCTCTGAAGATGTTTGCATTAGTTATTGAGTGAAAGCTCTCAGATAACCATTATGCTAGATTTCAGTCTGCAAGTACAGAAAATACTAATTTTGTCAGGGGTGGACAATCTCTCATGGCATTAGTTTCAAGATTGGCCAGTCATTGGTTAATCTTTCCCAAAATTTCTGCTCTTTTTTTACCCCAGCACCTTTTTGTAGGTAGTACAAATTGTAGGTCTAATGTTTTATGGCTGGGTTGGTGTCCCAGTCCCTACACTGGAAGTCTTGTCTGGTTACAGGATATTACCGTTTTAGGCTCCATATTCCCCTTTGCTAGGAGTCTTAGTCAATATCACCCTCATAGATTCCTGGGGTTTTCCATTGTCCTATGTTTCTAGCCTTTCCCAGAGACGTTCACTACCATATGGATTCCAGTTCTCTCTCCCTCCCTTTCTGCCCAATTTGATCACTTCTGGTCATCCCCAACCTCTCCCCCACTCAGTTCCCTCCATCCATCCATCCTGATGTCTATTCTATTTCTCATACTCAGTGAGATTTAAGGATACTCTTGTTACTTAGCTTCTTTGGTTCTGTGAATTACAGCATTGGTATCCTGTAGTTTATAGTTAATATCCACTTATATGTGAGTACATAGCATGTTTGTCTTTTAGGGCCTGGGTTACCTCACTCAAAATTATATTGTCTAGTTCAATCCGTTTGCCTGCAAACTACATGATGTCATTGTTTTTAATAGCTGAGTAATATTTCATTGTGTAAGTATACTACACATCCATTCTTCAGTTGAGAAACATCTAGGTTGTTTTCAATTTCTGTCTATTATGAGTTAAGCTACTGTAAATGTAGTTGAGCAAGTGTTCTTGTGTTACGTTGGGTATATGCCATCTTTTGGGTATATGCCCAGAAGTGGGATAGCTGGGTCTTCAGGTAGAACCATTCCCAATTTTCTGAGAGCTGCCAAATTGATTTCCAAAGTGGTTACACAAGTTTGCACTCCCACAAGCAATGGAGGAGTGTTCCCCTTGCTCCACATTCTCATCAGCATGTGCTGTCACTTGAGTTTCTGATCTTAGTCATTCTGACAGGTGTGAGGTGGAATCTTAGGGTTTTGTTTTGCATTTCCCTGATTACTAAGGATGTTAAACATTTCAGTGCTTCTCTACCATTAGATATTCCTGCTGGGGATTATATGTTTATATCTGTACCCCATTTTTCAATTGTATTATTTGGTTTGTTGGTGTCTACTTTCACGAGTCCTTTATAAATTTTGAATGTCAGCCCTTTGTCGGATGCAGGGTTGGTGAAGATCTTTCCCATTCTGTAGGTGGCTATTTCACCCTTTTGGTGGTATCCTTGACTTTACAGAAGCTTCTCAATTTCATGAAAACCCATTTATTAATTGTTAATCTCATTGCCTGAGCTGTCCATGCTCTGCTAAGGAAGTCGTCTCCTGTGTCAGTGTGTTCAAGGATATTGCCCACTTTCTCTTCTATCAGATTTAGTGTATCCAATTTTATGTTGGTGCCTTTGATCCACTTGGACTTGAGTTTTGTGCAGGGTAATAAATATGAATCTATTTGAATCCCTCTACAGATAGACAGCCAGGTAGACCAGCACCATTTGTTGAAGATGCTTTCATTTTTCCATTGCATAATTTTGGCTTCTTTGTCAAAACTTGTGTCCATAGTGTGTTTGGCTTTACTTCTGGGTTTTTTATTAGATTTTATTGATCAACATGTCTGTTTTTATGCCAATATCATATATTTTTATTACTATTGCTTGAAATCAGGGATAGAGACACCTCAAAAATTCCATTTAGTGTACAGAATTCCTTTAGCTCTCCTGAATTTTTTGTTTTTCCATATGAAATTGAGTATTAGTCTTGTAAGGTCTGTAAAGAATTCTTTCGAAAATTTGATAGGAATTACATTAAATCTGTAGATTGCTTTTGGTAAGCTGGCCATTTTTACTATGTTAATCAAACCTATTCATATTCTTCTATTTCTTTCCTTGAGATACTTGAAGTTCTTGTCATATAGATCTTCCACTTGCTTGATGAAAGTTACACTGAGATTTTTCATGTTATATATATATATATATATATATATATATATATATATATATATATATATATATATATATATAGTGAAGGGTATCGCTTCTCTAATTTCTTTCTCATTCTGTTTACCATTTGTATGAAGGAGGAACAGTGATTGTATCCAGCCATTTTGTTGAAGATATTTATCAGTTGTGGGAGTTTCCTGGAAGAATTTTTAGAGTCAATTATATATGCTATCACATTATCTGCAAATAGTAATACTTTGACTTCTTTCTTTCCAATTTATCACCCTCTAACTCCTTTAGTTACCTTATTGCTTTAGCTAAACCTTCAAGTACTATATTGAATAGACATTGAGAAAGTAGACAGCCTCTTCTTGTCCCTGATTTTAGTGGAGTTGCCTTAATTTTATCTCCACTTAATTTGATGTTGGCTATGTATACAGATATGGTCTTGCTGTATATTGCCTTTGTTGTATTTAGGCATGCATCTTATGTCTGTGACCTCTCTCTAAGACTTTTAAACTGTAGGGGTGCTGGATTTTGTGACGGGATCTTTTATCATCTAATGAAGTGATCATATGGTTATGTGTTTTTCTTTGTTTATTTATATGGTAGATTATATTAATGAATTTTTGTATGTTAAACCACCTCTGCATCTTTGTTATAAAGACTACTTGGCAATAGACAAGTTCTTAAGGATAACTGCCAATAGCAAGACATCTCAAAACACTGAGATTATGGAATTCCATGAAACTCAAAGTTTGTTCTTTCCTATGAACTATTTTCCATCTTAACTTCTCTTCACATCTTAATTACACTTGCATTACTTATTTTTTCCATTTCTGTGACAAGACACCTGGAATAAATAACTTAAAGAAGAGGTTATTTTTACTCCAGTGTTGAGAGTGGAGTTCATCATGGCTGCCATGAAAGGGAGTCATGGAAGTAGAGCATGAGGCAGGTGGTCACATTGGATCCACACCAGGGATGCAGGCAATGACTGCCTGCACTCAGCTTGCTTTCCTCTTTTCATTCCCCCCTGCACGGAATGTTGTCATCCATACTCAGGACAGGTTACCATCCCTCCTCATTAAATATCTCTGGAAATTCCCTTCAAAGATATGCTCAGAGATTAGTCTCTAAGGTGATTCTAAATCCCATCAAGTGTCAATCAAGATGAACTATCACAACGTTTCTCCAATAGTTAGGAGAAAGAAAAATCTGCCTTGATGTAGTAACAGTGTTCTCTTTGTCATGGGGTACCTACACACAAACCAGTATTCTTGGTTCTTGCATTCTGTATATGAAACAATAGAATAGATGCAGATTTTAGAAAGCTACTCTAGCATCATAACAAATCGCAAATAAACTTCCAGCCTGTATCAATGGGTTCAGCTAGTAACTACAATCTTCTCTTTATTTCCCTCCCTATCTTAAACTAAGAATGTTAAGCAGAAAGTTCTGAAGGGAAATAAAAAAACTCAGAACCTTCAAAGGGTTTTTCTAATGGTCAGCAAAGTACCAAGTAAATTTTTATCAATGCTCTGTTCAAAGCTGGGAGTAGTCATCTTATACCTACAAGCTAGGAGTTCTTGGATAGTAAAATGTTGAAGATAAATCACAGCTAAAATCCAGAGTCACTGACTAAACCTATCACACAGCCTTTAAATAATTAGTCCATTCAATTTTGCCACAACCATAATATATAGTTCTCTGTTTTACCCCCACATTGCTGGAAACTGACCTCAGAGTGTTTGAATTACAAACCTAAAGTCACCCAAACATCAAAGGCAGGAGCTAAACTTCAAGTCCAAGCTTGTTGCTTTGTGTTGGTTCTTTCCTCCCGGTAGCAGACCTTGAGATAAGAACTTAAGCTAACCTCTCTTGTTCAGAAAGTGAGCCAGAGAAGCACAGGATGTAAAGGAGGAACAGAGATAAGAAGGAAACATAGATCAGGAAAGAGTACCATCAAGCTGGTTACCACACTGTCCAAGTCCTCATTCCTAATGAAAAACCTTGGTTACCAACATCACATGAGGGATGACAAGAGATGCAGGAAATAACACATAAGCACCAATTCCCTTTGTGATAAATTTAAAGCTACTGCTTTTGCAGACCAAGTTGGTTCTCTAGATCAAAAAAGAAAGAAAGAAAGGAAGGAAGAAAGGAAGGAAGGAAGGAAGGAAGGAAGGAAGGAAGGAAGGAAGAAAGGATCTTTGGTGGGGGCAAAGAATGTCCTGTACTTGTACAGAAAGGGCTGAAGTAAATAGATATAGTCAGGACAATCAACTACTGCCAGAGCATGTGAAAACCCAGTCAGCTGGGGAACCTTCTGAAAATTCCATACTATTTTCTTCATCCAGACAGGGATATTGTAGTCTCATCCAATGAGCAGCTGGAATCTCCCCCTCAGAATATAAATTTTAGCTTTGACAGTCGTTTTTTATTCATAAAAATACATTTATTTTTATTTTTTAAATTGAACAACTTTATTTTAAAAAATAGAGATACATGTACAGATTTTAAAAGCATTTTTGCATAAAATTATATGAATATATTTTTGTCAATACTTCCTCCTAATGAATTCCCTTTTTACCTTGACATTATTGTGAATCGATAAAGCATTATTGTAAATAAATAGATAGATATGCCTATGGAAGCATGGTTATTTACAGAAGCATAAACAATTAATCAAAATCTCTCTGTCCCTCCCCCTCTTTTTCTCCCTGTCCTCCCTCCAGTTATTAACTTCCTAAAATACTCAGGGTAGAGGGAGACCTACTAAGACTCTCCCTTCTAACAATCCTCTCTGCAGATTCTGGAGCATTTTGCAGCAATGTAGTAACTAGAGTTTCACACTCTTCATTAAAATTCTCACTCCCTGGAAAGCGCCATTCAGTCATTCGTGATTTATAGATTAATTGTTGAATCTTAGAACATTCATTTTTATTTTTAACATCTTTTTAATTCTTTGGCAATTTCATACATTATAATTTTATAATATTGTCCCCTTTTCCTATTTCTCCTATATCTACCCCATATTCAATTCCCACAACTTTATAGCCTCCAAAAAACAAAAAAAAACAAAAAAACTATCAACCTTGTGCTGCCAATCTTTAGCTAATTGTTGGGGAATAGTCAACCTACTAGAAGACACAGCATCAAAGAGAACTAACTCTTCCTTGTCTAGCAACTATCAATTTTCAATAGCTCCTTAGCTAAGGATGGGATTCTGTCCACATCTCCCCTTCATTCTGAGATATTTGTATATCTGGATTTTTCGTAAATTTTATGCATGGTGTCACAGCCACTTAGGACTCATATACACAGCTGCCTTGTTATGTCTAGAAGACAGTATTTCCTTGTAGTCATCCACCACCCGTCCTCTTAACAATCTTTCTGCTCCATCTTCCACCATGATCCATGAGCCTTAGAAGAAAGGGGTATAATACGATGTCTAATTTAGGGATGAACATTCCAAACTCTCTCATGTTCAGGACCTTGGCCAGTTGTGTGTCTCTGTGTTGACCATCATCTACTAAAAAAAAAAGAAGAGGCTGCGTCTCTAGTGGAGCTTGGGAGAAGTGCTTATCTATGCAACAGCCACTAGGAGTTAATTTAATATCACGTCCATTTAGCAGAATAATAATAGTACCTTCTTGCCGAGGACCTAGAGCTTGTCTAACCATAGGCTTTGGGCTTCGAATAATCATTCTAGAAATAGGTTCCTCCATGTAAAACAGCCTTAAATAAAGCAGTTGATTACTCCCATGATGTCCGTGCCTCTGTTGCCCAGGAGATGTATCAGGCTGCCGGTTAAGGAAGCTTCAGAGTTCACAGCTGGATAAAATTCATGATTACTTTTCTCCTCTGGGAACCTACATAGTTCCCTTTAACACTATGAGAGTGGGAATGAAGTGTTCAGTACAGAACCAGCTTGCTCTATCCCTGTGCTATGACTCCAGTGCGTAGTGTTTCCAGCAATAGTTTCTTCCCATCGATTTCTAGAAGTCAATCAGAACAATGACAGTAGCCTACAGTATTTGAGGTTCTATGGGACCTCACTTGCCAACAACTCTATTAGAGGTCATCACTTAATGACCCTGGAGTGTCTACCTGCTATCTGTATTGTCTAGTGAAGGCATTGTTTCTTCACTAGAGTTAACTCCACTTAAACTCTGCGTATATATGTTGTATGTATATATTTATATTTTAGAGTGCTATACATAGCAGGTCCTCGAGACTTTTTCAAAGTTCATTAATGCTAATTATCCCTCCCTGTACCTCCGTCTCTTCGTTGCCTTATCACCCCTAGCCCTTACACTTTCTGTTCCATTATTCTCCTCTATATGGAAACAATTATTAAAATGAGCGTTCTTAAAAGCTATGTCACTGCATTAAAATGACACCTAGTTTATTTCAATTGAACTCACTTTTATTAGGATGTCATTAAAATCACACATGTTGTATCGCACTTCTGTACAAAAACAAAAAATAGAAAAGCAGTGTTTTCTTTTTTAACATAAATTCTCGTCCATCATCTCTTTGTTCACTCCCAGGCTAACAGCCTGCAGTAGATTATAGAACAAAGAGCTATCTCCTTTGCTCCTAAACACCCAGCCTAAAAACAAATGCAAACAAGCAATACCTGTAGGGATTCATGAGCCCTGAGAATCTGAAACAGCAACTTGCCTTTTTGTGTCCTTGGCTGCCATCTAGTGGTGAGTGATGTGGAAGACTTCTTGAAACAACAACAAAAAAAGGACAGAAAACCTTAGCTCCAAACAAAATGCAATTGTGCTTTCTAGAAACCCTTGTCTACATAGATCCTTTCCTCCTTGTGGTCCATGATCTTCATAAAAATAACTGTGAGTCAGTCATTCAAAACTTGATGCAATATATCATACAACACCATGATGTATTGATTAGAAGAGTGATAACAAGTTACACAATAAGTGTTTCAAAGAAAGATAAATTATTTCTGACATTACTTGGTATTATGTCTAAAGTGAGGCTTGCGTGATTCGTGGGTGCCTTTCAGACAGACGGAGCAGGAGACTGTCGGAGACCACAAGAAGCTGTCTCGGGGAAGCATTCAAAGACTAGTTCAGAAAGGGCTTTCTGAGACTTTATCTGTTTGCTATTGTAACAACGAAGAATTTAAAAACTCAGAGGCATACACCAATCAGCATTCAACTTTCCTGCCTGTCATCTTCCCATGGCTCTATCAAGGGACAGTGGATTTTCTTGGGCAAAAATACAGAGTAACAAATATATCAATCTAAATAAGCATGCACATTTGTCTCTATAATCTGTCTCTCATTTTGACTTTAAAGAATACATTTTAAATAATCCATAAGGCAGCCAGTAGCTGAGTCAATTCCTAAATCTTTCCAGATGGCCCCTAGCCTAGCCATCTTCCTCCTACTGAAAATAAATGCCTTTGCTTCCACTAGTTTTGATTTTTTGCATTAAAAGTGAACACGGATGCTCGACCAGACTTTCACCTAGAGTTCCAGAAGGTGTTTCAAGGGCTCTCACAAGAGGCAGTAAAAGGTTGTGGTTACAAATATGGAACATAGTACAGATTCAAAGTCAGACTCAGCTGTTTACAATTATAGAACTTAGACCAGCACTTCTCAACCTGTGGGTCGCAACCCCTTTGGGGGGGTTAAATGATTGTTTCACAGAGGTTGCATATCAGATATTTACATTACAATTTATAACCATAGCAAAATTAAAGTTATGAAGAAACAACAAAAATAGTTTTATGGTTGGAGGACCGCTATGACATGAGAAACTATATCAAAGGGTCACTGGCTAGGAAGATTGAAAACCCCTGCCTTACCAAATTCTCTGTGACCCAGTTGCCTGACACACCAAATGAAGAACCATGTGGGGCCTTTTCCACAGGTGTCCTGTGAGAATTAAAATGATCTACAACAAAGAATACAGTTAGAATGTATAAGGCACCAAAAATATAAATAAAGAATGGAGCTCAGTAATTGTCAAATACTAGCAATGTTTCCAGAGCTCTTAAGTATTTCAGAAAAATACTGCCAATTATGTCACAACCTGAGCAATGCTGAAATATCTGACAACTCAAAAGTCAATCTCCCCAAGGATAATGAGATGCCATGCAGGTACTTCACACAAACCCTTAACATATTCAGGTCTAAACAGGAGTGCCTGTCAATTGCATCTCTCGCGGTTCTGTTTTTTGCCTAGCAACAAAATTTCAGCTTCACTGGATACTTCTCTAGAGTCCAGAGTTCCAAGTTCTCTCCAGCAGCAAGGAGAACTTACCAGAGCTTTGAACTGACTCAGCCTGCCTGTAATGAAGCACCTACCCATCCTGCCACAGCTAAGTTTTTAGTAGAAAGTGAACCCCTATACCTTACAGGCATCCTCAGATTTCAGCTTTACCTCCTCGAAGTTCAGGTCTGAGCATGAGCCTGAAAATGAATAGTGGATAATTCTGACTCCCTCTCAAGAAACAAAAGGAGGAGAGAAAAATAAAGCCCTCTTGTGACTTAATTTCTATTTTCCACATTATTTAAAGATGTACAAAACCTAGAGAAGCTCCTGAGAGAAGCTATCATCAGAGGCCAGCCTCACACAGGGAGAGCTTGGAAGAAGATTCTCATCCTGGTGGAGGGCATCTACAGGTATGTAAATCAATTACAGCATTTGACATTCAGAGGCTCACAGCAAGCTGTCCAATGGAGATGAGATTACCTTTCTGGCTAAAGAAAGGAGTTACTTAGAGATGCTGTAGAAGAAGTTCAGATAGAGCTACTGAAGGGAGTGGCTGGGTCTAGGGTCTTCTGTCTTATCCACAGCTCTGTGCATTTGCTGGACCACTATGGGAGCTGACGTGCTGATAAAACCTTCCTTAGAGATGCCCTCGTTGCGGATCCGTGCTGCTCCTTCCCAGTACCCTGCATTTCAAAGACAGAGCAGCACTTTTGTATCACCGGCTGTGATTGAATTTGTTTCATTCTCTGTCTAAATCGATTGCTGTGGCTCAAATGAAAATCGCACCCAAGTTCTTCTGTTCACAGCCTATTCTGTAAGCCAAGGAAATATTGTCTCAGAGCATCCTTGTTAAATCAATTCCCAATCGCTTTTTACAGCAGAGAAACATGGGGCTGTCTTCCCTATGGAGTGCTATAGAGAAGTGGAATGGAAAGAGAGGAAGTGGGGAGCTGGGTAACCCCAGAGGAGAATATAGCTGCAAAGGAGTCATGTGCACAGCAATAACATCGTGAGTTCTCCCTCTGCAGCCCATCCTCTTGTCTGAAGAGCAAGCAACTTTGCTATGTCAACGATTTAGTGTTTTCCAACCTGAAGCCTCTTCCACTAAAAACAAATGAGGTTATGATGATATTATTTCTATCCTCATTAAACACTGTCTGTCACGAGTCAATACTGAGTAACAAAACGAATGCACTCCTGTTCTTTCTGGGGTGCGGGAGCATGAATTCTTCCACGCTGACAATGATATAAAAATCAGAGTCATTTTTGTCTACTTTAAATGGTTAGAGTTCTGCACATCCTGTGGGGTTGCAATGATGGCAGTTCATGGTAGATTCCTTTCCCCACCTTCATAATTCCCTCCTAAGGTCAGCCCGGGGGTGTACAGTGCTTGTGAGGTCTCTAAAATAGTGATATTTATAAAGCTGGAGTGATTTCTTTTGCTTCTATCCCCAACAACCAGGGAGCACTTGGCAGGTTTTAGTGGCCACCCATGAAGTAGGATACTACTGACATCTAGTGAGGAGAGGCTGGGAATGCTCTTGAACATCCTAAAGCAAAGGTGTTCATGAGAATCCTGTAGTACAAAACAGCAACAATGTCAGGGCTTAGAAATCCCTGTTCGAGGGTCACTATCGAATTGCTGGCCCAAAACTTGATACTTCGAGAGAGTAATCTCATACTGAGCCTGTGCTATCATAACCTTACATGGAAAATATTCGCTCTGTGTGGTTTGTAGCAACTGCCAGCCTGGGAGGGATTCAAGCATCCTTTATCTAAACACCTGTCATTCAAGTTTGGACCCATGAGAGGATGAATTGGCTGAGGGGAGGCAGACTGGCCATCTCCATTAACCAGAGGCAGAACTTCAAACAAACAGAACTTATTTCCACTGAAGGAAAGTTACACTTCCACATGCTTAGATCATGGCTGAAATTACAAGTCCATCAGTGGTTTTGAGACAAATATTCTAATCAGAAACCACTCCAGCAGGAGGACTTATTAGGGGCTAGGCTAAGCTCCCATCAGGAGAAGAAGAATTGCAGGTGTGGAGTACTAGCCTCAAGCTAACATGACACTAAGCCACAATTTATCAATGGTGAACCCTCTGTTAACTACTGCTGTTACAAACCACTCTAAAGAATAAAGATTTACAGGGATCATTTCTTGTTTTCCTTGGTCCTGTGAGTCAGGTCTGCTGTCCCACACAGTATTCATTGAGCTCATTCACAAGGCTGCCACCAAGTATGAGTGGAATATCCAAAATTATCTCATTCACATACTTAGCACTATCTCTTAGGAGGTGGCTAAGGTGCCTTTTTCTCATTCACACAAATGTTCTTTTATTCAGTCATCTATTCAGATCTCCCTTATAATAGTCCCTGGCTTCCAAGACAGGAAGCCCAGAAGTTACAATTGTTAAGGAAGTGGCCCAGAACTGCTGCTGTGCCCTATTGGCCAAACACATGAGAGAACTAGCCTTGACTCCAGGAATGGTGAATTGCACTTTACGTTCTGATGGAAAGATCAGATTTTGCACGCAGCAATGGGAAGCCTGCAGGCTTCTATTGTTGCATCAGTCTCCTTCAAATCAACTGATCTAGGATGTACAATGAGCAAAGGTTCCATGTCCATGAACTTGATACCACAGAAAGCTTTTTCCTCTCTTCTCTGTGTAGTAACTATGATGACCCAACAACCTCCATCCTTCTGAAAGGCTTAAGTTCTTCCTTTGTAAACTAAGACCAGACTACCATGAATTCTAGAGCAAAAATCTAGTTTAAAAGCCTTCACACAAGCATGTGGATTTAGAACTACCACTATAAAATTTCTCTCCATACTATTTTCCAAAGAGACAGAGTTGGGAATCTTGACATCAATAGTTCTCAAGGCCACTTTCATTCTTGAGAAGGGTGTTGTAGACATATGCCTAGTTAGCAGCTACCCAAGGCCTCTTTGGAATTTCAGCTCCTAATGTTGTTTTGGTGGTGGTGGTGGTGATGGTAATGGTAGTGGTGGTGGTGGTGGTGGTGGTGGTGGTGGTGGTGGTGGTGGTGGTGGTGGTGATGGTGATGGTAGTGGTGGTGGTGGTGGTGGTGGTGGTGGTGGTGGTGGTTATTTTTGTTGTTATTGTTGTTTTGTCTCTTACTTGTGTACCCCACAAGCAAAGTATCTCACCACATATTGCTTCCCCAAAATAACTTTTCATAACTTCTAAAGAGAAAAGTTAATCAAGTCATAAAGATTCCAATAGACTTCAAAATAGAAAAGTCTAGGTGTCTAGACTAAGAATCCAGGACACTTCACAAAATAAATAACAACAATTATATTTTTATTGCCTTATCTGGGATTGTTATTTTGTAGAGAATACAGAGTCAAGATTTGGAGCTATACCTAAGACCTGGATTCAAATCCTGGTCGTGGTGCCCATTGCTGTGTGCCGTCCATAGAACATATACAAATGTATTAAAAAAGATAATATAAGCCAGTGTCTGATCGTATAAGCAGAATCACGTAAGTAGAGTCCCCCACACACACAACAAAGAATAACTATCTTCATAATCCCATTTGTTTTTAGTTGAAGAGATTTTAAGTTGGAAAATAATAAACTGTCTATGTAGCAAAATTGTTTGCCCTTCAGACAAAAGAGGATGGACTCCAGAGGGAGGACTCATACTGCCTATGTGTCTGCTCCTTGCCAAACATTTCAGGTGTACAAATTGCACAAGCTTGCTGAGATCATTAAATGATGAAACAGGGCTCTTGAGGTCAAGATAAATTGTCCTGGAGCAAACTAACAAAATGAAGCAGAGTTGTGATTACAAACCAGATGGCCCTGGTGAAGCAAGACTTCATGTGGGTAGAGCAGGCAACTTTTTAAATTGGGTTTAAACACCCAATTCATAAATACTGAGGGTGCAAAGTCTGACTTAGAGTAATACTATCTGAACTTCTATTTCTTCATCTGTAAATTAATGGAGTTGAAAATTCAAGTCTCAAGCTCCAAGAATCCTCAATTTAGGGTCTAGAAGTCAAATAGTATTTTAGTGCTCTGATCTGATTTCCTAATCCTGTGTATGAATTGCAGTAGGTTGAGGAATATCCCTCTAATTTTAATACTGGCAACAGTCAAGAATCTTCCCAAAGGAGAAGAAATCATACCAGGACACAAATTATCAAGCAAATTATCAAGATTTATGGTACAAGCAAATTATCAAGATTTATGGTAGATGCTGAGAAAGCAAAAGGGAAATGCAGCTTGGCTCAAGACAGAGATGAACTAAAAGGCAGTCACAAAAGACTGTCTCTAGTATTTGGACTCAAGAGTCTTGGTAGCACCCGAGAGAGAATCTTGAATGGTCACCTACCAAGAACAGTGAAGACTTTCTTAGAAGCCATTCTTACCTATAATTCAGTTTATTGCCATTAGATGTTTTAGATGCAAGAGTATGTTTTTAAGTCTAAGTATCCATAAAGCTGATGTTACTAGGAGAACATGGAAACTTCCTGTTACTGGAGCTGACTGGCCAGAACCTGGCAAGACTAGCCTTATTGTTTTTCTCTGAGTCCTGTCCTCTTTCTTCTCATCTGGTTGAGGCAGCTGTCTCAAACTCAGCTAAGAATCCTCTTACTTCCCAACGTTGTTGCTTTAACCCTAAAAAACATTTTAACCCTAACATTTGAGTTTTAACTATATCATTTTTGGAGTACCAGAGGAGAACAAATTCACTTTCAATTCATAATGGGTTTTTTAAAATCTCAAAATGATTTTAAAACATGCTCCTCACATAGTTGGAGCCTACACTTTCAAAATTAAAAGAATTGGTCAGCCCTTTCCAAGTTACACATACAAGTAATAGGTGAATGACCAGAATAGACTAAAAGGCTTTCTCCCTCAAGATGTGAAAATTTAAGAATACTGTCTGTGGTAAACTTTCTCCAGTTCTCTATGATTTCAATGTGTAAAGACAAAGAATACGGTGAATTTATCTTAACCCCCTCCCCGCTCTGTCTCCCTGTTGTCAATCTATCTCAGTCTCTCTCTTCTCCCCTTCCCTTCCCTTTCTCTTCTCTGCATCCCCCTTCTCTCTTTTTCTCTTAACCTCTGTCTCTATCTTCCTTGTTTCTTTTCTCCTTTTCTCTTGGCCTACACCCTGGGCCTGACACGAAGAGCACTCTACCTTACAAGTTGTCTGAATGTGGTTTAATTTTTGGCTTCCATGTGGAGGGAAGGGTTATGAGAGGAACATTTCAAAGATTATAAAGACGTAATTCACTGACTTGTGGGTTAAAGAATTATTCAGGTCCCTAGACAAAGCCTCAAATTATCTGATGACTATTTTTTTATAAAGCTGTATTTTATTTTTCTTCTATTAAAGCCAAAAGAAAAGCAAAACCTTCTATCCAGGAAAAACTGACAATGTGACATGTGTTTTTCTTTATTGCTTTTGATCTTGGTTGTTTTGACAGAAAGGAGCAGTGATAACACAGATAATCATTTTCCATTTGTACCCAGACTCATTATCCCACTATAGCAAGATGTTCAGTGGGAACTCAATAATGCTAGGGGAAAACACAAACACTTAGGGTGGATGAATATAGCTATACACAGGCTGAATTCCCTTTAGGACCCTATGTGTGCCTGGCATGAACTCTAAAACTCAGCAGTATTGTAGGGCCGTTAATCTTGGAGGACCAAATACAAACCAGGTGGGCAGTTTCCGTGCATCAGCTAGAGCACCCCACCGAAAGATGGCGAATTAGCGGTGGAGACTGTCTATAAACACCGTTCAATGTTAACTTTGCCTCCTGCCAGATCCAGTTCCAGAACGAAGAAAAAATGTGTGTGCTGTTTGTGGCATGTCAGGTTTCTAACATGTTTGTGTTACCAAATTACAGCACTTTATAGACAAGAAGGAAGCATGAGGATTCGGAGGGCTTGAAGCCATTTATGTTTGACCCCTGATTCAACATAGAACATCGTTAAGGGCTACCATTTTCTCAGGTCAGGCCTCAGTGAAACACTCCTTCCAAGCTCACTGGGATGGTCTGGCAGTTGGCAACCATGATGACTGATAGCCATCATAAAGATCCTGTGAGGACAGCTTCTCCTTTGTGCTCACAGCCCATAAGCTAACAGAAGACATCATATAGGCTGTCCGAGTTCCCATTTAGAAAGTGCTGTGTCTATAATCTAAGGCCGTGGTAGGCAGATAGCTATATTGCCTCTTCCCCAGTGGAGACAACTTTAATAAGGAATTTAAAGTAGTGCTGGAAGTAACTCGCAGACATGCATAAGAGAAGATGACCATTCGGTCTTCCATTAAAATCAGACCTTGGCCATCGCAAATGACTTTGTGGAGCACCCATGTGCTGTGTCTATCAATGGTGACACTCAGCGACTTTGGTCAGGGTAGCTATGAGACTCGGTGGACTGTTTTGACTGAATCAACCAAACACTTAAGTGTATTTTTTAATGGATTATATACAATCTCATACCTAGCAGGGGAGAGGGGAGAAGTTCAATGCTCTTCAAATGATTAGCCTTGAACTAAATCGAAGGGCTGCTTGAACTGTTTGACAAGCTGCACTGTAAACATTTGAGTCTGTTTTCATAGAACCAGCCTGTCTGTACAGTCAAAACCAAGTAGTGCGGACAGTCGACAGCGTTGTGAAGGCCAAGTAGAGCCAATGTTCTTTAAAACACATGGAGATCAAAAGGTGCCTCGAAAATATAACATTTACTTTACTTAGTAGTTGACTTTATAGTACCCTTTTCTACAGAGCCTGATACATTTCACAATTTGCAATACCATGGGAAATAAAACACCTAGATGCTCTTGATCAGTACACGCACTAAAAAAATGGAATGACAGAGATGAACATGACCCTGGGCAAGAATGACATGCCAACCTGGGAAGCCATTTATATCCTTAAAAAAAAAAAAGAGTGTGCAACATAAAAAGTAAACTTTTAAACTGGGTTTTTAGTTAATATATCAATATTGGCTCATCAAAATTAAAAAAAAAAAAAATTAAGAAAATTGTTCCACACTCATGGTGACATTAATGTCAGGAGAGACTTGGTAAGACTGAGGATACAAGAATCCTCTGAGTCTTTCACTCGCTTATTCTACAAACCTAAAACTGCTGATTACAAGGAATTCAACCAATTCAAAGTCTTTTAAAAACTGAAATCTAAAACTTAGAAAACTAAAATAAATAAATAACAAACTAGGTTTAAAGAAAAGGATAGGTTAGTTTGGGATAAATACTGTTCCCTGAGTATTGTTCCCAGATACTGGTGTGAGCTCATCCTGGAAGTTTGCATAGACCATCATCCTCCCCCTCCCATCCCCAAGCACCTCTGGAATCTCTGTAGGAGGAAACCAAAAACCTGTGCCTTAAAACTATGGGGTGATTTTAAGGCCTGATAAACTTCTGTTCTATCACTCTGAAAAAGAATGAAGAAAGGGAGCCAGGAGTCTCACATAGACTGAGTTGGAGTGAATACTAATCAGGGTACTAGGGGGTGTTCCACTGTGCTCTAATTAATACTATGGTGCCTGAAGGTCTGTGTGTTTTTAACTCCCCACTTTAATCTTTAGCAATTCAAATGCTAAATGTAGATATGGCAGACCTGGTCAAACAAACAATAGCAGCCAGATCAAAGTGGCTCAGAGTGCGCACTTTTATTAAACCTATCCCCAGAGCATTTCTCAGCTTCACAGAGTAGATCAGCAATATGGCTAGCTCATTTCTGAGCTGTGAATTAAGGCTGACAACCCATCCACTCAATCCATCAAACAAAGTATTTTATTCAAGTAGTGTGGACACCCAGAGATGCCTTACCGGACTGAAAATGTTATGTTTGCTGAATAAAAAAAACATGCCGTGAGAAGGGTGACCGATCTCTGTCAGTGCCTGACACTGGCTTTCTAGGGTACGTTGGAAGAACACTAATGGAGCTTTCCAGAAGGATATTCACCACTTACCAAACCTTTATCCTTCTCTGCTAGCATGGAAGGTTCTATTGTGAACCTTCCCCAGATCGTGGCTCTAAAGAAGAAATACAAGGCTTACCTCTACATTGATGAAGCTCACAGTATTGGCTGCACAGGTCCCACCGGCCAAGGCATCAGAGAGCTCTTTGGACTGCACCCTGATGATGTCGACATATACATGGGTACATTCACCAAAAGCTTCGCGGCCTCAGGAGGCTATATCGCTGGGAAAAAGGTAAGAAATGAACCTGTTGTGTTGGGGTAGATGCTGGACACCCTAGGGAAGCAGAAATCAGGGCTCCTCTGAAGTTCGTGTCGACTTCAGTTCAGCTCACCTGTAGCATCGAGTAATGAAAAGTGTGGAACAAAGAATCATCACATTATAGACTAGTAGCAACAACACAGTACCTGGGAGAGAGAGAGAGAGAGAGAGAGAGAGAGAGAGAGAGAGAGAGAGAGAGAGAGAGAGAGAGAGAGAGAGAGAGAGAGAGAGAGAAGGCGTTCTGCTGGACTATGTCTGGGAAGTGTTGTAGAATAACCATCAATCAGTTTTATAGACAAATAGTGGGGGGACCAATTTCACAAAGAAGCAATAGTATATAACAAGTCACAGAAGTGATACAAAATCTTACATGAGCTCTGAAGGAGTGGGGTGGACAGATGGATGACTCAGCACTTAAGGGTACTGGTCGCCCTTCTGGGTTCAACTCCTAGCACCCCATGGAGGATCACTACTGTGTGAAACTCCACTCTCAGGGGTCTGAAGCCTCAGCTGCCACTGGACAAATATAGTACACAGACATACTTGTAGGCAAGACACACATACAAATTTTAATGCAAAATTTAAAGAACTGACTGTGTGCGTGTCTGTGTGTGTATGAGTGTGTGTGTGTGTGTGTGTGTGTGTGTGTGTGTGTGTGTGTGTGTGTGTGTGTGAAAAATCCAGGCATTCAAAAGGCTAACCTCATAGATTTTACAAGTTTTCACCTAAACAGCAGCAGAATAAATATGGACTTTTAAGATGATTTTTCTGAGAAATAACTCTTTCCTATGATGTTAGATAAGACATCTTCTCTTGCCTCTAAATGATTAAAAAATGTGGGTCAGATGACATTACACTGTTAAATGAGCATTAGCCCTGTTGTGCTTGTATTATCAACGATTTGTTAGTTAAAAATAAAGCAATAAGCATTTGGAAGAAATTTTAAAGAGGAAAGAAAAGAGCAAATATTCAGACCAAGATCTAAGGGACAAGAGAGCTTATGTCCTGTCCCTTTTCCAAATAGTGGCAGTTGTCTCTCCAAGTCTACATCTGTCCCAACGAGCCTGAGGTACAGCTCCAACTAGTAGGTCATTGTAGGCCCCAACGTGGTGCATGGAGGTGCTACTCACAGGATATCTAAAGGTTCTAGTTCCTTGCCCAGTGACCAGCAGGAACAAAAGTCTAGCCTACTCAACCAGTTAGACCAACTGGGGTATGTTAGCAGAAAGAAATCCTATCACTTAAAGTCAGCAGTTTAACAGATTGCATTTTAGCCACTTACCACAAGACATAAGAATGACTTAAATTCCGTTTCAAGTACTCTTTGCCCTCCTGAAACTGCGACTTTCTTCTGTCCTCTTCCCTGTGAGGATGAGCTAGGTAATGCTAGACACACAGGGAATGCGAGGCCCTCAAGGGCTTCAGCAAAGTCTAGTGAAAGGTTAAATATTTCCTTCCTAACTGTCACATCAGCAGGATCAGAGGGTCTCAAATTTAGGAGCTGTCTGATCCAGATTACCTTGCTTTGTGAGGCTTTGATTACTTTAGCAGCAGTTCTGAGCCACAAAACTTTTAACCAAGCGTAACTCTGTTTCCTGAGCCAAAGGCACCTGAATAAACTAAAGCAAGCAGATCCTTGAAATGTTGTCAGATTTGTTGGATGTCACATTTTTCTCCTTGGAGTGCCTTTATTTGATACCTACTTTAAACAAAGGCCCAGGACTAGCGGCAGGAAGGACAGTTCCCTGAGATCCTGTTGCCGGTTCTCTGTTCTGAAGGCAGGTGCAGGGTTTCAAAAATGGAACACTCTTGTCTACATGACCTCTACTCCTTTCGGTTAAAGATCAGGCAATTGTAAATTTATCATTATTACAATTCATCAGGACTCCTTCCACTCTTCCTTCTCCTAAGCCATGTTATACTTCAGTACCTCAATTAACCACCAGGTGGCATCATGAATTAGAGAGTATTTGGCAGGGGCTCATTTGCCAGACTGAGATACACCAACCTAAAACACCAACCTGGAAAACCTTGAAGACATAGACAGAATCCAATACATGGAACTGAGCAAGAAAATAGAGACTACAAATTCTTGAAAACAATGAAGTGGATTCAAAACTCTAGAAAAAGGATTTTTTAAAAAAAAGCCTGGCTCTGAAATGTCTTAGTATATAGAGAAAATGTTCCTAAAAAACTGCATATTCTCAGAATCTTTGTAGAGCAGAGTTTTGCACATTAGAGACCAAATGAATTGTGCATCTTGGAAACAAGTGAGGGAAAGATATCTTGATGCTAAGGTTTCAGAAATCAGAGGTTTGATTGGGAGTCTCGTTTTCCCCTTAGTTGTTGTTAGTAAGTAACAAATTCACCTTGGCTGATCAGGGATTCCAAGCTAAAGTCCTTTCTCAAAAGCCTATGGGGGCTCTTGTTTGTTGTTCTTTGAGTGGGAAGCTCTGTCTATGGACTGTAAACAGTTGGCTAAGGAAGGGCAAGGTGAAAATTCAGATAACCACTCTTTATGTCAAGAAGATCAGTGCCTATGAGAAAGGCAGGAGTTGCTAGGTTTGGGTTTTTTTCTTTTTTCAATTTTCAGTTTCAGTTATTTCTGTAATGGCTGGAAGGATGTACTTCCTTCAACACTGTCCATCCTCTCTTCTTCTCTAAGCATGGCTCCTGCATCTTCTTATATGTCTGCCACCAGTCACTGGCTTCTCCCAGCCTCCACGGCCATTGGCAAATAAGCAAGGCAGAGATTGTCCTTGTGACCCATAGACTGCAGGGTTGTAATTCTAGAGGAGGGAAATGGGAAGCAGGGAATGGGTTTGGAAGGTGATAGTTAGCTCCAGCAGCCTGAAAAGCAAGCAAAGGCTTTCAGACGCTGTTCTGTTCTGGTATTCTCAGCCCAGCCTGCACTTAGCCCTTTGAAGTAAATAGGGGTCATGGAATGAGTATCAAGTTGTTTATTCTAAAGCCTCTTGTCTGATTAACCTCTCCAAAACCCACCCTTGCCCTTGAACTCCAGGCCTATGGGTAAAGAAAATAATCAAGGTTTTGGACTTGAAAAAGAAAAAGAGAAAGAACTAAGAACCCTGTCCCTGAGAGGACCTCTAACCCATTCCAAAGAAAGACACAATACAGACTCACCTTGCAAGGGACCAAAGTCAACCCTTAATACATGAGTTGTGGCACCCAGTCAGTGGATGAATGGAAAAGATCAGTGGGTTTTCCTTGACACTCTCCAGAAGTTACTACAGAACTCTACTTTCCCAACCACACAAGCAAAACAACCTTCACCCAAACTGGGACAAAATGGACTCAGTCCAAAGTAGTTATATTGTAGGACAGATACTCTTCATGTTCAGTGGGGGTGATTTCAAACTAAAGATGCTTATGACTGACTGTCTGAAATGCCTCAATTTATGAATGGAAATTGGAGTTGGGGTCATTTTGTTCAAAGAAGGCTTTGCTGTGTATTTTTTTTTTTTGTCTGATCTTTGTGCAAAACACTTCCCAACTGAGACGTTACCACGCTTGCTCCTCAGAATTCAGCTTTCTTGTCATTAATGCATCAGAGGACTGACTGTCCTCCCTCAATTTCTGAAGCTCCATGGCTTGCCATTAAACTGTCAGAATGTTCAGGGTCTCTGCTAAGTCCCTACTCCTGTGGACTTTAAGAAAATTATATCCTTGGTTGCTTTCTTTTACTCACTTTGATTAAATAAGATTACACATAAAATCCTTTAGGCTCAAAACAGCAATATATGCAAATTGGAGGAAGTGCCACAGGCTAGTCACAAGGAGAACTGGTCTCTGTGCCCTCTGAGACTCACTTCTTTCCATACCAAGGCCATTCTCCACTGTTTTTGAAGATGTGATAAGCATAGTGTTAAAGATGGAGACACCTGAACCAGAATCACTGGGTCCAAATCCTTACCTTACCATCTTTATTGAGAATTTTCAGGATGTCTGTGCCTCAATTATCCTATCTATAAATTTGGGATTAAAAGGTGTTACCTACTTTTCCATGTTATTGTAAGTGAATTAACACATAGAATGTAATTTAAATGGACTCAAAAGTATCCCGTGAATGATGGCTGTGGTGTCAGCTTCTGGTCCCACTTTCTCCTCTCTGAGTCATTCAGTAGTTCATCAAGTTCATGTTCTTTCTTCTTTCTGTTCTGTGTTCTTGTTCTCATTGGTAGTAGTTCGGTTAGGTTTGGCTCGGTTTCAGTCCCACTGCCACTAACCCTGGTGCGTCATGGGTCTAGGACATAGCCCAGCTCAGGTCTTTCATATATTTGTGGGAAGGAAAAGTAGAAGTGAGAGAAGGAAAGAAGGATAAAAGGGAAGGACAGAAGGCAAGAGGTAAATACGTTTTAATAAACAGAAAATCATTAAAATGAGTAATTTAAAGTTTTTATTTTTTTTAAAGGAGAATGAAATGAAAGGAAAAGAATAAATCTGGAAGGAAAGAAAGGAAACAAACCATTTGAAGTGCTGGTCAAAAATGCCCACAGCCTTTTGAGAAAGGCTCAGAACTAGTATAGGACCACTCTTGGGAAAGCTGGCCACGAGACCAGATCAGGCCCACTGACTGTGTGAAGGGCTGGTGGGGACCAGGAGTGGAGAAGGACCGTCATTCTCACAGATCTCACCTCTGTACCCTTGTGTATCTTCTCTCCTTCCAAGTGGCCTTTTCCTCCTCAGTCTTCATGTTTCAGAGCTTCATAGATCCGTCTCCTCACTGGAACATGCCCCATCAGCTCTACTAGAAATACCTGCTGTCTTTCCTCTGCACCATGAAAACTATTTCATGCATCCTTCTGTGCAAGGGCTGCAAGTTTTCCCAGCACAATTGCCAACATTCTTGAGGCACAGAGAGAAAAAGATTTTGTATCATCGGCCATTCCTGAGCATTTGCTCTTGTGCAAGGGAGATATTTCAGAAATCATTTTTCCTTCAAATGCTCCCTTTTACCTTATAGAACAGATGGAAATTTGTAGCTTCCTCTCAGTCTTGTACGGCTTCTAGGATTTAATGGGAAAGACAAGGAAAGGGGGAGGAAGAATAGGTTGTTGACTATTCCCCACTGAAAGCTGGACAGACCACTGCTGTCCCTTGAGGACCTAAGCAAATGTTGTGCTGTAATGTACAGTTCTGAAAATTGTTTGCTTCTGTCTTGGGTTTCTGTCTCTGTTTTAGGAAATTGTGGATTATGTGCGGATTCAGTCACATAGTGCCACGTATGCTACGTCAATGAGCCCCGTGGTGGCAGCCCAGATCATCAGATCCTTGAAGATAATTATGGGATATGAGGGGAACTTTGGAGGTAAGGAGACCATGGGCCTCAGCTCCCAAGAACTCTCCCACTTCTGCTCATCAATCTCCCACCTTCTCACACATGTACTGTGTCTCATGAAGCTCATTTGTTCAGTAGAGTCAGGTAATGAGCATACTAGAACTACTATCACCACACACACACACACACACACACACACACACACACACACACACAACACCACAACACCACAAACCCTTCGCTAAACTAAAGACATGCAGTCTTCAACAACAAATCAATATGATCATCAAATTTGAATCATTTTTGTGTGACCATTGGTTATAATAAAATAAGCAGCATCTCTGTGTATATGTGTATGTGGTTGTGTGAACATATGTAAATATGTGCATTTGTATGTATATGTGTGTCTATATGAGTTTGCATATATGTGCATATATATACATAAATGATATATACACATATGCATATATGTGTATATGCTTGCTTGCTGTCCCTTGAGCTTCTCTGAGATGAGTATTATCAATTTTATATTTTATATGTTTTATTACCAGAGGTTGGGCAAAGGAAAACCACAAGTGGCTATGTGAAGACATGCAAACTCTCACTATCATCCCAGTCACCCATTTGTCACTGTGTCACTTAAACTAAAATGTGCAACTTTGCTTAACTCAAATGAACAGTATCTGCTCTTTGGAGAATTGTTTCACTGAAGCCTCATAGAATTCTCATTCCATCTTTCAGATCTAATCTCTAAAGCGTCAACTAAATGTTATAAATAAAGCAGTTCTTCCAGCCAGGAAGCTAGCTAGGGAGTACAAGTGAGAAATGGCAATTATACTGGCATATGGATATAGATAATATAGATATGGGTATAGATATATAGACAGATAGATATCATATATATATAACATATATGCATCATAGACATAGGCATCATATACATATACACATACACACACACATATATACATACACACACATATATATACACACACACATATATACACACACATATATATATACATACACACACATATACATACACATATACACACACACACATATACACACACATATATACACACACACACATATATATACATACACACACACATATATATAATACATACACACACATATATATACATACACACATTATATAATACATACACACACACACACACACACACACACATATATATATTTATATATATATATATATGGCACCCATCTAGCACCAAACCCTGTGTTGTTTACTGCAACCACCTGGACTCACTTTATAGAATGTATGGGATTATCTATCATTAATAGTATTAAACACAAGAATACTTACTTATGTGTTTCACCAAAAAAAAAAAAAAAAAAAATTTACTTCAAGCCGAACATCCACCCCAACCTGAAACTGGAATGTTCTGCAATCTGAAACATTTTAAGCACTGACACAGTGAGTCCCTAAGTGGAACTTTCCACACTTGCCTTCACATGGTAGGACACTCAAAATGAAGTTACACTAAAAAGTCCCCGTAAAGTTGTCTGTAGGCACAGGCACAGCAGCACATGCCTATAGTCTCAGTACTTGAGTGACAGGTGGATTATGGGTTTGAGGCCAACCTGGGTTACAGAATGATACCCTATGTAAAAAGAAAAATTCCGAAGAGTATATGTGTATGAAATATTAATAAATTCTGTGGTTAGACTTGAGGCCTGTCCTCAAGATAACTCAGGATACATATGCAAATATTCTCAAAACAATTAAAAACCCAAAATCCTTATGGTCCTAAGCATTTCTGATCAGGAACAACCTGTATCTCTTCTATAAATCAGATAAGAAAACTTTTCCATTGAGACAGGATCTCCACTCACCTCCACACTAACAACCACTATGGCTCTTCCACTGAGCCTTCCTGCTGGCCAGAATAGTTTTTTTTTAATGTAAGATTGAGTTTTATCACTTTTTGTTTTATCATCAAAGCTGGAAAATGACCCAGAAGATGGTTCTACCATGGGAAATAAAATGGCTGGCGGATCTTTAGAATCGTGAGTGTGTGTGTGTGTGTGTGTGTGTGTGTGTGTGTGTGTGTATGTCTGTGTGTGTGTGTGTATGTCTCTGTGTGTATGTCTCTGTGTGTGTGTGTGTGTGTGTATGGTGTGTGTGTGTGTGTGTGTGTGTGAAATGTATCGAAAGGCTGAGAACCTAGTTTAGGGAGTCCTGATGATGTGAATAGAAAGCAACTGCTGGGATTGATTTCTGTGGTGTTACTTAGGGTCATGTGATATTCTGCAGGTGAATAATGGCTCCCCCAACTTTAGCCAGGTGACTTAACTTTTCTTTGTGTCAGTTCCCCCAGCTAAGAAATAAGAGTAATAACATGTATGCATTGAGATTTTAGAAGTTAGATGAGTCAATCCATGGAAAGTACTCGGGAATGTCTGGATGTCTGGAAGCAATCATGAATGTGATATGTTTAATATTGCTCCTGTGGCGAAAAAAAAAAAAAAAAATGTGAAAGCAAATGTCTTAAGGAAGAAATGGCAGAGAATTGAATGTCATTCCAGGTCTTGGATTAGTCAGGATGAGCAAGGTTAGGTTACCATAACAACCCCTGTTACTTTAATGGAGCTAAGGCTTATTTCTTGCATTCTGGTGGTGGTATCATTTTGTGTGTGTGTTCTTTTTTTTTAACGTATCGAGGTTTTTGTTTGTTGCTGGTTTGGTTTGGTTTGTGAGAGAGAGTTTCTCTGGGTAGCTCTGGCTGTCCTGAAACTCCTCAAACTCGGAGATTGACCTACATGATCCCTGAGTGCTGGGACTAAAGGCATGGGCCACCACTGCCCAACTTTTCTTCCTTTCTTTCTTTTTTTCCTTTCTTTCCTCTTTTCTTTCCTTCTTTCTTTCTAATTCTTTCTTCCTTAATTCCTTCCCTCCCTCCCTCCTTCCTTCTTCTCTAACATATAATTTGACAACCATCAAAGGAGTCCATCCCTGAAAGACGCTATTTTCCTGCTCCCAACAATCACTAGTTGTCAGTAGTTCTTTGTCTAAGGATGGGATATCAGGAAATTGTTCTCCTTCCACATTAACAAGTCCTTATATTCTTAGCAGCACGATTAAAATACTTCACCTCCTGTCTCCTGCCATCTTATGAGTTAAAAGAAAACAACACCGTGTGTCAAATAGACATAGGAAGAAACTTAAGACACTTTTTTTGTTTTCAAATAAATGAACAAAGTAAAGTAGTTCTCTTTGAAAGACTCATCAGCCTAGTCTCAGGTAACTCTGTCTGGCACATCTTTTGAAGGATTCAAAGGCACTCTGGGAATGACCACATTGACCTCATTTGCAACAACGTCTGTTCAAATTATAGGATAGGTGAGAGCACTACATTAGGTTAGCCTTCTCTGCAAAGATGTACTCAGAAAAAAGTTGCCCAAAGCTCCAAGAGACGCATCATTTCTAGATCTGCCACACAAGCTTTGAGAAAGAGGAGCCTGGCTCCAAGCCTTCTTCTGACTGGAGCCTTTCAAGGCTTTGTTATGGGCAAGTTTGGGGAGCGGTTGGCCAGATCCGTTCCTTGATGAATGTCTTTACTTTAATCTGCAATGCAAAGCCATACGCTTCAAAGAGAGGCGAGCTACAGCAATAAGGTCAGTGTTCCTTTGATGCCAAGGTTCAAAGATGAAATAGCAGCCCCAGCGAAATGACAATGTTTATGCACAAACAGCCACCTTCACTCTGCAACCAGGCTGCTGGTACAGTTAATGCGCACAGGCTGAGGGTCTGCAGGCCGGGTGTGTGTTCCATATGCACCAAGGCCCGTTTAATCTTCTAGCCTGTCACTCTGGAGTACACTGAGCCCAATGTGGAGATTTGATTTCTCCATCCTAAATGGTTGTTGGGTGGTCTCCCAGCTAAACCAATGTTGTAAGCTCCTTAAGGGCAAGAAATGTGTCTTGAATTAATTCTGTGTTCCTCTGAGTGTCAAACTCAGTGCTCAGCTTAATAAATACGTCATGACTCGACTTCCATATTGCCAGCCTTCTAAGATTCAGGTCATGTTTATGCTATATAAGATTCTGGGGGATCTTTATCTCAAGGGACTGGGAGTCAGAATGCAGTCCTCACCAATGAGGCACCTGAAGGGACCTTTCAGTGGAAGGGGGATATTTGAGGAGAGGTCTAGAAAGATCACGGTTCTGTCACTGACTTAATCTAGATGTCAAGCAAGCAGCCACAAGGGATAGAGCCCCAAACCATGCCAACAGCTTCCCTACAGAAAACAATGTCGTCCGTTGTCTTGTTTCATTTAATTCTTTAATGGACATTTTTTTTTCTTCAGTCAGTCAGTCTCTCCTGATTTCCAGTCTGTACCGTTCATCCCTAAACTCTCTTTCCCTAACCATGGACAGTCTTCCACTTCTCAAAAAAAGAAAATGGAGGTTGAATTGTACAAATATCTAAGAGTCGTCACCTGCAGGTAGATCACGTGGGCCAGAGTCTGACGTGTTCCCTCTTTTAGTGGACACAGGGGAAGGACTAGGTGATACAGTGTAGGGTGAATATCACATGGTGCTGATGTGCAATAAGAATGTAACAAAGCCGTGATTTTCCCCTTACCTGACACTTCCCTTCCTTCTCCAGATATTTTCAGTAGTTTTTGCCCACCTTGGAATTCTCCCTTGTTCTAAAACTTGATGACTACCCTTCCACAAACCCTGCAACACTTGCTTAAAAATGTTCCTATAATCTGGTCGCCTCTCAAAGTCCACCCCTCAGGATAGCTAGAATACTTTTCGAAAAATCCTGGCCATTTCTGTCTTGGCTTTTTGTTATGCTTTGTCCTCTGCACAAATCATGCTCTTTAGCAATTATTCCGACTGCACAAATTGACGGGGTACAGGATAATGGTTTACCATAGGCATGCAGTGTGAGTGATGGACAAAGCAGGGCTATTAGTGTTCTCATTTGTTTGTATGTCCTAAAAGCCTTGAATGGCATACAGGATACAGAGCAACAGCTCAGTACATGTGTGCAGGATACTGAGAAACATTTTCAATTCTTCAACACTTGTTTTTTGCATTTGAACTTCTGTTCCCTAGTTATTCATAAATAATGGAGCATTGTAGATTGCTTTCCTATGATTTTTTGGAACCCTAAGCTTTATTCTGTCTATGATTGGGTATCTGTTGTCCATCCTCTCTCTATCCCTTCTTTCTTAACCCTCTTCTGCCTCTAATAAATCCATTCTGTATTTTTACTAACATTTTAAAACAGCATCTATATGAGAGAAGCCCTAACTAGTTAAAAGGAGAAAATACAAGCCATGCCACGCGCAGTTTCCCACTCACCCCCTGTGTGCTCCAGTGGCTCACGGGCTCTCCAGACTTCTCCCTCACATTTCTTAGACTCCTCCCCTTGATCTCCTGAGTCCTGGAATTCAGGAGGATCCAAACCAACTCCCACAGAAAGGTCTTTGCACTTTCTGGTCCCTCTAGAATAGCTCTTCTATGTCTCTACCCATCTCTGCTCAGAGTGGTCCTCCGGAGGACCTGTTGCATCCTATGTGCCTCAGCCTTCACCTCTCCCCTTCTTTTTCCCTTCTTTCCCTTTAGCTTTCATTCTATCCATGTGTATTCTTTTTTTCTCTCTCTCTCTCTCTTTCTCCTTGGAGCGCAAACCCCCAGAGAAGTGACTCTTTTCATTTAGCACGCCAAGAACAGCACCCTGCAACCACAGTTCGTGGTTCCTCGGCAAAGATTTATTGAACAACGGCAATGTTCTCCCTTGCTCTTTTGTCTGAACAAATAAAAGCCTCTGATCTCCTTTGCATCACTGTGCTTGTGATTCCTCTTTTTGGAGAGCACTGGTCCCTTTCTGCAGCACAGTCTTGCTGATATCCTTCCAAAACAAACTCCTCTCTCCTCTTCTTCCTTTCCAACCACTGTTTTCCACTGCAGCAAACCTCTGAGCTTGCTTGTCTGATGTCTTCAGCCTTGCCTTGGCTGCTCCCCTCCATTCTAGGGAGGTTGTGCTCCTGGTCTTCATTCTGCCCAGTTGGCCTTGACCCCTTTAGTAACCAACAATCTTAAGGTACTATTGTCCTCTGGTTTTCCTTGTGTTTTTACTTTTTCCCCCATCCCTTTTTCTGTAAGGCCTCTTCCTCTGTCTGCACTTGGCCGAATTCGAGCCTCTATTTCCTGTACAATTCCCTAACACAAGTGTCTTTTCGTGGTTCCTTCCTTTCATGCAACAATGTGATTCCTCATAAGACTCAGCTGGAAGGGGTTTGAGACAGCTTGCTGATGCCAAAGTAATTCTGTATGAATGCTGTTGTGTTTATAAAGCACCTGAGTGCTGCTGGCAGTACTGGTTTCAGGGGCCACCCTTTCAGAACCATCACTGGATAATGAACTCATCCTAGTCATTCTCTCCTTCCCATCCCACACTAAGGAGCTATGGATTTCTTACAGATAGAAGTCATCATTTTTACATCGTTAGCTACCAGCTATTGACACATGTATTCAACTGAATTGTCTAGTTCCAGTTGTGCCATGATATGGATGCTGATAAAATAGCTATTGGGAACATTTTGGGAACCATCTATTCATCAAAAGAATTGAACCCCAAATGGTTCATATCAGCCATTTAAGTAACTGGATTTGCTCACTCAGGTCAGCATTTGCCCTTGTAATTCTTGTCTATGTCTGTGACTCCTTTTGCTCATAAGATATGTGTGTTTGTTTTAATGCCTTCAGTGTAGGAGGTTGGTGTCCATCTGTCTTCCATCATCACTTCATGTTTCAGGAAGATGGGAGAGCAGGATGGGAGGAGGAGGCTGAGGACTACATACATAGTATGCTATGGTGGTTCTCAGAGGGTGGTCCCTAGACAAGCGATGTGTGTGTCAACATCACCTGGGCCATGTTAGAACTGCACTAGACATTTTCATTTGGAGTCAGAAACTCTAGGGGTGGGGGTCAACAAGCAGTCTAACCATCCCTCCAGGGACTTGGGAAGCAGCCTCATTTGAAAACCACATTTCCATATAAAAGGAAGAAACCAGGTAAAGGTATTTGGCAGAGGGAAAAAGAACAGAGGTCAGTTTTCTGGCAAATGTAGACAGAGCTAGCCAACCTTGCAGAAAGGAGGCCTGAGGACTGGAAAGTGTGAGGGAACCAGAAAAAGAAAAGTATGAAAGATATTTTGATCCACTTTCCTAAGCCACCATTTAAAGCCCAGCATGAACCCGGTTCACTCCGTCACCATGAGTGCTCGTCCATCATCCCCAGTATGGGTGACACTTGGCAACAGGAACTGCAAAGTGCTTTTGCCCACAGAACTGTGTGTTCTTCATAACAGGTCCTCCTGTAAACCTGTGCTTTCGGGAACCCCCCCTGAGATCTGTAAAGTCATAAGAGCTAATGGTTACAACGCTAGTTATGCCATTCGCTTTGATCATGGCTCTCTGACGGAGACATTATTTCTTTAGTAATTCGTCCCCCTTTGAATACAAAGGATGGTGTCCATAAAAGCCACTTTAGTTCTTTGTCAGTGTAGGTCTGAGGTACCGTTGGTAAAGGGGAAATTTTGATTCCCCAAAGCTACATTTTAAAAGACTGATATGGTAGTGCAGTCTGATGAGTCCACTGTTGAGGAATTAAAGACAGGCAGAGCCCCAGACTTGCTGATCCAGTGGGAGACCCCGTCTGAACAAAAAGGAAAAGGATGAATGGAACCTGAGGGATAACACCCAGGACTGTTCTCTGGCCCCCACAAGAACATGTGCACATAGACACAAAGACAATCCATCATTAATCATGCATAATGATGAATATGTGTAATTCCAGCATTCAGAAGACTGGGGCAAAAGGATCTGCATTGTGAGACTAGCCTGAGCTATAATAGTAACTTTGATGTCAGCCTGGGCAACTTAGTGAGAAGCTATCTCACTAAGCAGTAAGGGGAAAGACAGAGGGCTCAATGGTTGAAAGTATTTGCTGCTCTTGCACAAGTTCTGGATTGAGTTTCCAGCATTCACATGAGGTAGCTCACAACCTCTTGTGATTTCCAGGAAATCCAGTTCCCTCTTCTGGTCTCCATAGGCGCCCGCACACAAATGGTGCTCATGCATATATCCAGGCACATACATAGATACATAAAAATAATAATTTTAAAGCAATAACAATAATACTAACAGTTGGCTGATTATTGCTATTATCACATAAATCATTTCATCAGTGTGTCTACAGTAGGAATAATCATTTTGTTTAGTAAAGAGATTTGCAGTGGCAAGTCTGATACATGTTGATTATTTATTTAGTAACTTATGGTCATATGTTTCATGGTCATCACTTGAAAAAATAGATTTTCCTACCATTACATAGGACTTGCTTAGTTTTACCCTATGATTATCATAGTCCTTTCAACTATTTATCTTCCTGGAGTGACTGTCACATTTTTTACATCATGGTATCACAGTGATAAGGGCACTGTTTGAAGAAAAGATGATATGCACAATATAATGTGATATATAAATGTAGGATTCTAACATTTTGTCATAGTTACAGATTTATATCCCAGTGGAAGAACAGCTACAGATCCCATCAGGTGCTTAGGTAGCCTCTTTGATAGTGTGTAGTCTTTAGAGCTGCATACTCTTTTATTTGAAGATACATATCTTTGCATATTATAGAATTTTGTTAGACATCAGATCTTTCACTTAAAAATGGGAAGCTGGAAACAGGAGTATGACATGATTCTAAGAATAATTAACAGATCTAATTTGAATTACTCGATTGACCAGCTGGTTCCTTACGTGATCAAAATGGCAATAGAAAATTCATATCTATGATCTTATCAGCAATCTCCATGCTGTGACCTCAGTGTCAAGGTGCTAAGATAATCTCAAAATTTCTGAATCATCAAATTATCCTTTGCTATCACATGCCTAGAAATAACTGGTTGACAGCTAAGACACCAGTAACATCTATTGATAGGAAAAGGATAGGGGAAATTTACTCTCAGAACTCCAATTCCTAACGTGTGATATTTCATTTCATGAGGTTATATCTGCATCATCATTCTCAGTCAAATTCCCTGTCCTTATGCGACAAACTTATGAAAGGTAGAACTTGCTATTATCTTCAAAGTCTTGTGTTAGCTGAATGACTTCATTCAGCTTGAGCTTTAGCCAGTCTCGTTGGGGTTTTTACCTCCCAAGACATGTTCAATGCTTTAGCTCCGACTAAATAGCTTGTATTCCTACTCATAGCCTACTAAACCTCTCTCTGCCTCTTGAATGCTTGACCGTCTTTCTAAGCCCTAGTTCAAGTCCCTCGACAAGGAAATAAAACCACTGACAGTAATCCTCACTTCATCCAGTGTCCAGCTGTTTTGTTTTATTTTGTGTTGTTGTTTGTTTCAGTGACTTTAGTCACACATATTTCTAATGGAGCTCTTCAAACCTGTAGTGATCAGGTATTAGACCATGTCTTGAGGCATCAAACTTTTGAGTGACTGTGCATCTGCACAATAAATGTTTACTTTGGGAGAAATCAGATACCCCGCAAGCTCTGCAACCTGCACACTAAGAGCATTTGTACCATCTTTCCCTTAAACGTCATCTATCGAGCTATTTGGTTCAAACCTTAGAAATAGAATCACTCACTGGGTGGGTCTATCCGTGAGCCCAAATCTTGATTCACTTTTCTATCCTCTTGATAAATGAATGTTTTTACATTGTGTCCACTAGGATTTGTCTAGACACAGAAGTGAAGCAGGTAGACTGGGTAATCCCTGCCAGCAACGACCCAAATAGCAGAAGCAAAAGCAGAACTATCCTTTAATTATCCAAGCAGGCTAACTGGACCTCTCACTTAATCTCTCACTAACTGAATGTCTCACTTCCGAGGGAGACACCGTCTAAAATTCAAGGTGCATTAGACTTTTTAATACATGGTAATCAACAGGAATTCTGCCCCCATCTAACCCTGTCTGTCAAAGAGACTACATTTCTGAAATACAGGTGAGTAGGCTGACACTAGTATCTGGTGTAATCTTTCGCTCCCACCTTCCCTCTCTTCCTCTGTCATAATGAGCATTTGCACTTGAGTGTCTCTCTCCGTGGAGGTACGTGTGCACGGTAATGAGAAGTTGAGACACTAAAACTCCACAGGAAAATGTAGGTTTTTCTTTTATATTACACAGCTAATAAAAGGTAGCAGAACATTAGGATTCTGGACTCTTGGTAGCTTTTTATAGTAATCACTCATTCCAGAGTTTTTGGATCGGTTAAGGTATCTTGGTTGAAAGAACAGACAACTCCCAGCATATCCCAACATATCATTCATTTAGCACAATAGTAATTTACTTCTTCCCTGAGTTAAAAAGGGGAGACACAGGATTGCAAGTTCGGTGTCGGCCTAGACAAAATAGCAAGACTCTGTCTATAAAAGGAAGCCTGGGGAAGCAGAGATGTACATGCCTGGAGTGTAATACCTTTGGTTCAACCCATAGTTCAGTTCTGGTAGGGAGAGAAGTTGAAGACTCTTTCAAAAAAAGACTCCTAAACTTGCTAACAGGGCAAGGAACTTGGACTATGCGTGACACTTTCATGGGCTGTGATTGAAGAGGTGTATTACTTTTCTCCTCCAAAATCCACTGGCCATAACCCAATCACATGATTCTGGCAAACCACAGAGAAGCCAGAAGGGAAAAGGAAACCATCTACTCAGGAGAATAAAGCTCACCTTTGGTTAAAAGGTTACCATTCTTCTTCAGACTTCCTGAGGGACTTTATAACCTTACACATTTTAGGCAATTACCCAGTCTTTCTCCAATGGCTGAGCAGATAAACTCTTGAACTGGATATAATATGAGTAGGTAAGAACAAAGGGGGAAATGGTACCCAAAGTACTAGAAGGATCTCTTTTTTTCATGTAAGCTACTAGTCCTGTTTGACTACAACCACTTCTCTTTTCTTATTAATAGGACTGTGTTCCCCCATAAGACGTAGTGATAGTGTTAGCATTGTGTTATAAACTCTCAGCACCATATACTTTATGGTGGTAGAAAATGGACCCTGAGGATAACACTTCACTAGAAAAAAATTTAAAGTAACACAAAATTAGAAAAGGTCTTGAATTGTTACAGAGACAGAGGAAGAGTCTCTTTTTTGGAAAATAAATAACTTAAGGCTATAATGGAAAAAATGGTACTGTTATCAGAAATTTATAAATTGTAATTTAAGAATATGACCACTTGGGTTAATTATCTGAACTTGGATGGACTTATTTTTTAGTCAGTCCTCACTTTCCCACTTACCTCTCCTTGAATTCATTTGAGAGCAGAAACTAAGCTAATATCTAAGAAGGGATGGAGCCTCCGGTGTTCACACTGTGGTCAGAGCCAAGCCTTGGCTTAACTTAGTGACCAAACACAGAAGTCTGAATTCTGAATCCAGAGAATGGGACCTGGCTCTCCCATACCAAGGCTGAGCTCCTAAGAAAACACCCTGATCAGCCTCGTCTTAAAAATGAACCATTTGTTACTATTGTTACACTATTAAGTGGGCAAGTTCCTGCCAAGTAGTTCATTCTGAGACTTTTGTAAAAATCTCTAAAGCTTAAGCGTCTGGGTTTCATTCAAAGGCTAAGAGAAGTGTTAAATAAAATGCCAAGGTCTTTCATGTAATCTCACTATCTTTGAAACTCATTTTTTAATGCACCTTTTAGAGAGAAGACAAAGAGAAAAAAAAATGAGTGAATGCTATTTATAATATATTTAACCTAGCCCAAAAAAATCATGTTTCATTTCTGTATTTTTTTTTATCTAGATTATTCTATTTATTCTGATCATTTGAAAGGTTATCTTGAAACAGGCAAGTGAGGCACTGACCCTGCTCCTAACGCAATGTGGACTTGGAGAAAGTGGCACCAGCCCCTTCCAGCTGTGACCTCCAACCTTTGAACTCTGGAACAGGACACACATATTTTTACACTTGAGTTTGATAGGTTTAAAAACAACAGTGTCTAAGTGCGAAAATTTAGGGCATTGAGACCAAGAAAGAAGGAAGCATGCTGGGTGACAGCCATTAGCTATCAAGAAGAATTTGAACTGTTTCTGGCTGTTTGTGTGTTTGATCATGAGAGGCAGGACAAACTTTTCTCTTCAGATGTTGCTTTGCTCCCGCAAAGCATGCTTGTTCCTTGCTATCACCAAGTTCATCTTGCCTGTGTTTCTCCGGAAACTTTGTTTCACTCAAAGCTCTGACCCTTCTGTTAGGAAGAGATAATAAGAAGCCAAAACGGACTGTGATCCATGGGGCTAACCAGTCTATCTTTAAACTCCCAGCTTAAAAGGTCTTCTCACATTGCTCATTGTCTTTTGCAGCAAAGAGCTCAGAGAATAGGAAACAGGACCCCCCCCCCCCAGCAGTTTTTTCTTCCTTCCAGTCAGAGTCAGCAATGTGTTTGTTCTGTTCCTCTGAGTTCCCTGGATGGATGTCAGAGGCATTGACAGAATACCGTGCAAACTGCACTGTCTGAGGGCCCTGGCATTGAAGGCCCTTGGCATTATAGAGGGAGGAATTAGCTGCTGCTTCCTAAATATATTTGCCACTTGGTTACCAGCTGGAGACAGAGAAAGAAGCCGAGAAGGAAGCAGAGGGCACGGAGAGCTGCGTTTTCTAAATGGTTTCAGGCCACTGGCATTTCAGCAATAGCTAATACAAACCAGATGTCAGGTGCTACGCTCCACTGGCTTTCAACTGAGGGCCTGCCTCTGTCCATGATTAATCACCTGCGCTGGTGGGTAGAGGAGTTCTTACCTGGTCTTTCTGTGGGAGCAGACCTAAGGTCGGGGTCAGCAATCAAGGTGACAGGCCTGGCCTCCCTACCTTGTTGTTGTTCATATATGCACAGGACAACTTGAGTTTGTCCAATGAACACAAAATTAGCCAACACACTGAACTCTTGGAATAGAAAGGGGATGTTTGCCTGACTACACAGAAACGTCTGGCAAACGTTTCCAGGACCTTGTGCCTCCTGCCTCCTCGTTTGCTTCGGCTTAGGGCTTAGCTAATGACCGAACTTTTCTGTCAGACTAGCGAAATCAGCCCTGGCTTGTGAGTCCTTACAGTTTCCCTAGCAAAGCTTAAAGGGGTGTGCTTTTTTTTTTTTTTTTTTTTTTTTTTTTTTTTATGATAAAAGGGCCAAGGTCCTGTGGCCTCTGTCTCCCAGCCATTCAAAACCCTGTTGAAATGCCTTCCTCCTCTAAGGCTCTTAGTAAAAAGATTCTGAGACAGGGGAATTGGGATGCAGCACAGGTGGAATTCCATCCTGTTTCACTACAACTAGAGAAGCAAAGAAGATAACTCTGTCTCACCTACAGTAAAAAGGAGCTGGTACTCCACACCATCCTTTGTTTCTCTCCTCCTGGGCTCATTTAGAACTGTGCTGTGAAACTCACTCAGCCTTACTCTCCTTTGGAGAATTTCAGAAACCGGCTACCTCACCAGCCACAGCTGGGGAGGATTAGGCAGGTGGATTCATGCCTAACCGAAGCCCAGCATGTGTGAGTTTGAGCTATAAGGAATGTATTAGCTTTCTGTTTCTGCATAACAAATTGCCCTAAGTGGCCGCTTAAAACAATGCCCCGTTTATTGTCAGTTACCTTGGTGAGAGTCTGAGCAGCTTCCCCAGGAGGCTGAAGTAAGATGCCACCATCTACCCTTTGCAACAACTGGGGCTCCTCTCCCATTGCAGAACTCAGTTCCTTGGGGCTGCATTTGGACTGAAGGCCCAGTTTTCTTGCTGGCTAGATGCCAGAGTCATTCTCCACATGTGGTGGTCACTTGTTCCTTAGCAGGTCCCTAATCCTCAAGGACAGTAAAAGAGTCTCATGAACCAGCTCCAGGCTCCTTTCCTCAAATCTCTCTCCCAGAAGGCCCTTGTCTAAGGGTTCACAGCACCACGGTGTTGATGCTTGTATCTCTAGAGCTTTCAGGAGTTTGTGTGTGTGTGTGTGTGTGTGTGTGTGTGTGTGTGCGAGAGAGAGAGAGAGAGAGAGAGAGAGAGAGAGAGAGAGAGAGAGAGAGAGAGAGAGAGAGAGAGAGAGAGCTACAAGGATTACATTCCCAGGAATGATCTGCTTCAAACTGAATACTTAGAGTGAAAATTACTCCAGGGAACACTAAATTCTGAGAGACAGGAATGTACTGAAAGCAAATCCCTGGCACAAACACACACACACACACACACACACAAAGAAAAAGAAAAAAAGAAAGAAAAGAAAAGAAACCTAGAAAGACTGAGGGACAGCCCGATAGATTGTAATGACATTGGCCACGAGGAGAGCCTTTGGGAGTAAATCCAAATCAAGCAACAACCACACTTTAGCTCAGACTTACGGTTTTTACTATTTTTGAACTGTGGAATTTTCTTAAGCCCATTGTATAAAATACACATTTTTGTCTAATTTTACAACACTGAATTTCTCCTGTGCCAGTCGCTCCATGAAGTGATTAACATTTAGTCTTCATACTAGAAAGAAATGTGCAGTGTAGCCAGCATTATTCCCACTTTTACAGGCGAAGAAGGGAAGATGTGGGGTGAGGAAATGCAAACCCGTGGTGGAGGAGTCACTTTTGAGCCCTGGAAATTGGGTTCACAGCCCTCTGGCACTTGATCCTAGTGTTATATGAGGCTCCCTCCATCAGGGTCCCAGTTCCGTGCAAATAGTGAAATCCAACGTTTTCAAAATGAGCTATTTGGCTTTCTTTGATTTCTCTGACTCCCAGGAGTCTTTTCGAGAGGGTCCTATCAACTTGGTCACTCAGTCTAGGACATTTCTTCTGACACATTCTTTGCCTCTGTGCCCCAACTGCAAACAGGCTGCCACTCTGGCTGTCGAACTTATATTGCTTCCAGCTTATATCCTAACCTTTCGAGATTCCAATTCCTCATCACTCACCCCACAAACAGGTCATTACCAACTCTCCAAATCAGACTCGGGGGGCACTTAAATATCATGTTGGTCTAGTTCACTTGTCCTTATGTGAGTGTCAGTCAAGCATCACGAGCCCCCTGCTCTGGTATCTCAAGGCAAATTTGTATGCACAAGTCCTGAGCTTATCACTTCCAAATCTCTTCTCCCAATTCCCAGAGCATTTCCTTCCGGGGTCATTTAATGTTCCACACTCTATTATGATAATATCAATCTTCTAGTTTGGAAGACCCTGATAAATAGTAATATCCAAGTTACTCTCCTATTACCATAATGAAACAGGATGATCAAGGCAAATTATAAAAGAAAACATTTAATTTGGAGCTCATGGTTGAAGAGTGCTAGAGTCTCTGACCACCATGCTGAGGAACATAGCAGCAAGCAAGCATGAAGCCGGATTAGTAACTGAGAGCGCACATTCTTCTCCACAAGTGTGAGACACAGAAAGCTAACTTTAAAGCCTGCCCCCAATGACATACGCCCACCAATAGGGGCGCATATCCTAGTCCACAAACTAGGGAACTAAGCGTTCAAATATGGGAGCCATAGGGGCCATTCTTATTCCAATGGCCACAAGTGGGTACCCTCATCTTTCAATCCTCTACTGAATCCAGCTGTACTCTGTATATGAGAAGCCATATACGCCAGTGAATCCTGAGTTCTCATCCTCCTACAACCTGAAAAACTACCATCATTCCCATGTATCAGACTGGTAAACTGACACCCAGCAGGGTGTTAGACTTTTATCTTCAGATAAAGGGGGTCACATAGAACCTTCCAACAGATGTACTGACTGATCCCAGAAACTCTTTTGATTGTTCTCTGCTGTCTTAAGTTGCAATTTATTTTATTGTTATTATTATCCCTATTACTGTTATTGAATCAACAACATCAATGTAACATGTCATTTTGAGCCATGGTTCTTAACCATGAGGCAGACATCACAATTTTCCCATGAGATCTTTTAAAGGGTCAACTCCGGGCTTTTAAACCATAATCTCTGAAGTGGAAGGTTGATTCGTCTGCTAGTTCCTTAACGTGTTGTTTAAAATAATGGCTTTTATTATTTTCATACATTTTGCTGATATTCATTCCCATCATCTTCTCTTGTCCCTCTTTCTTCTGATCTCTGTCCTCCTTCAAAATTCTGTCTTCTTTATACTTTCATATGAATGTGCACTTACATACACACACATACTTACATATATGTATATATAATGTATTATACATATTTATAGAGAGAGAGAAAGAGGCAGGGAGAAATTGATTCTGCATAGGAGAAAAATTTGTCTTGTTTTCCTGTTACCCTCCATTTTTAAACATTCCAGAAACTTTTGCTCTTTCCCTTTGCTAACTTTCACTAATTCATAAGGAATATGGGAAGTCCATCCCTTCTTTAATGCATTAAACCTACTATTAGAGACTTTCCAGAATACTACTCTCCATTTGGATGCAAACTAACCATTCAATTAGTAGTATTCATAAGATACTATCATGGTGATACACAGGTCAAATGGCATATATTACTCAGTGCATGCTATTTTCTCTCTGCCTCTTGATTAGACAATTTCTCTTCAACGAGTTCCAGAATTCCATCTTCCATTCCTGCTTCCACAGCCAGCCCAGCTTCTGTATGTCCTAAGAGCATTCTTTGTGTCAAATGTGTGTATGGGACTCACACATAACCAATAAGCTAACTCTTGAGAATCTTATAAGCAGATCCAGTTTCCACATTATCTTGGCAATAATTTCATGACCCTCAAGCCTCAGTTTCCATATCAGTAAAGGTTCCAAAACATCACTCTCTGGCTCCTCCTCAATGTGCAGACGGCCTTTCTCATCCTGCTCGGTGAGTTAAATCCCTGTCAGTGTGTTTGAGTAGCTTTGTAGTAGTAGCTCTTGGAGCCTTTGAAATCAGGCCATGAAGACAGCTACCCATGCCCGAAGTCCAGTCTGCCCCTCTGTGTACATTCCCCAGGGCCAGGACTGCACAAACAAGAGCCCCTGGCACATGCATATGCAGCTATAAAACATGCCGTAACCTTGGAATCCTGACATCAAAAGGGAGAGCGCCATGGCCTTATAAAAATGTGTGCTTCTCTAAGCAAAGTGCTCCAAACGCTGTTGTCTCCGCCCCACTGGGAAGCCTGTCACTGCTAATGCGGTTCTTACAGTTCTCACCACCCATAGCCTCTTCGTCTTCCCAGAGATCTCTCTGCCCCTGAGTGTCTTGAAAACAAAATGTCCTGTCTGGTGTCCAGTGCTTAAAAATAACAGACACTGGGTTCCTGCTACCACATGGAAACTTTACTGCCAGGGCTGCTCAGCACCCCACACTCTGGGCCATGCCAGGGAGCCAATCAGGGGAATGCCAGGATTAAGAAAGGGTTTATACTACTGTAGGCATTCTCTAATGTCAATCTGATTTTCCACGGGCTAATGTTTCTGAAATCCCAACTGCTTAAATGGAGAGAAACATTTTACAGAAAGATACTTTCCATCTATGGAGACAAGGACCTCATTTTTCAAGTAATACTGCCCAAGCTGGAATTAGATTGGTCAAGTCCGTGTTCTGACAGTAGTGGTGTGCTGAATAATTTAATCGAGGGTAGGCTGTGTGTATTCCCACATGTCCATTTTTAAGCATGAGAAATGCTAAAAATAAGTCACCCGCTGGCATCTGGGTATATATGTTCCTCTGCTAGAAACTGAAAGTGACACTGTTGTCCCAGAAGATCATCATAGCATCTCTTTCTCTCTCAGTAGAGGAGAGAAATGCCTCCTGCTTTAAGCCGGGTCACTGCCAGTTTCCACTATCCGGCCCAATTCCTTCTGCTCCTCCCAGAGACTGAGTCGTACTAAGCATATTTCTGGAAACACCACAAACCATTGTTTTTATTAGGGGACTGCAAAGCTTTGTAGTGAGAGGCTTTGTGTTTTATTTGTTTTCCTTCCTCTGCCCCAGCTGTTTTTGTTTTAACAGCATCGGAGGGAAGGTTAAAGTATTCGTGGCCTCTGTTAACCCGGCTCATCTCTCAGGCCGGCAGGGCTGGAAATCTGAAAGGGGAGCCTGGCGAGCACATAGCTCATTTGCAGGCATGGGTTCACCCCTAACCCCACCTACCCTCTGAAAGGGATGAGGCACAGGAGGGGGCTGATCTCAAGTTGAGTGAACACCTAGGAGCAGATCACTACCAGGAAAGCAGGTTATCCACACAAAAGGAAACCAGGATTCAGTAACTATCTAGATACGATATCAAGTGAGCAGCTGCTGCTACCTCTCCATTTTTTTTTTTTTTTAACTTTTCAAATCCAACTTTAGCATCAAGAAGTAGCCAGGTGCCTGCCGTAAGCGTGCACAGCCTTGTGAATGAACCAGCCAGTTTCTGAAATCGCCTTCGGAAAATGCACACCCAGTGCTATCCCCAGAGTCCACAACCCAGTGACTGGGTCTTGGGTACAGTCTCAGCATAGGGTGATTAATTTTACAGCCACTCCAGGTGATGCCGAGGTAACGCTGATGCTGCTGAGAACTAGGGAAACTGAGAATTTACTCCCAAGCATGTCCCGGATGCCAGCTGCTGCATTGATCTGTCTCTTGCTTTAACAGTCTTCATTTCTCCCCCATCTTCCTGAGATAATCTTATCTTTGCGGATAACAGTGAGGGTTTTTTTTTTCAGGAACTAAAGTTATCCGGGTCCAGCTTGATAGTAATTCACTTAACTCCAAAGCTTAGCCCTTCCCCTCACAACACTCAGCCCCAAGTTTAGCAAAAAGAAAAATGTGTGTGTGTGTGTGTGTGTGTGTGTGTGTAATAATAAACACCACATAAATTCTCAGAAGCCTGTGCTAGAATCATCTCATTCATTTCCTTAGCTGACTGTGACCTTCTCTGTCATGTATGGAATCTGCAGCAGAAGAGGCTGAACCTCTGTAATTAGCAGCCTTATGTCTTTCAAACAGGATCTGGCTGCAGTGCCCAGTCTGCAGAATGCCTGGGTGCTGTCTCGACAGCAACCGTTCCTGTGCACAAGGACCCTGCCAAATATTTCTTCTGCTTTTACCAAGCTCTCTTCAAGCACGGATCTCGAAGCACACACCATAATTAGTACAATCACCCACATCCTGTCTAGATGAGCAGCGTTTTATATGTACAAATTCCCCTTTGCCCCCAGGCTCTTCAGGAGAATGCAAATGTTTTTGACTTTAAAGAGTGAGGAATAGAGTAATTGAAAGGAGCTGTATCTTGGCCAATACCGAAGACCTCAAAGGCATTTATAGTTGACCTGTATGAGAAAGCATGGTGACTACAAAGTGGTAGCAGTGCTGATAAGTGGTTCAAAGACAGGAAAGATGGGACAAGAATGACCCTTCCAGTGCTTACAAATCAGATAAACTCAGAACCAGAATTCTGACCGGTTTTATTAAGGTCGCAGAGCTCCTAGAAGTGGCGGAGCAGTGACACTGGCTTGTGATTCAGTTACTCGAGTTAATTGTGGAAGAGAAGACAGACGGGGCCAATTAAGTAGCCGGGCTGCCCAATGATAGATGAGTCACTGTAGGCAAGAGCAAAGATAATGCCACTGGGAAAAGCAATTTAAATCATCTGTGTACTTCCCCACCAGGAAATCCTCCGAGTCTTTGAGGGGGAACATTTAGGAACGATCAGGCCCAGCCTGATGAAGTCATCTGTTCATTGTGTAGCTAAAAATCAGCAAAAGTGCTGCGCACAGAAGAAGACAGGCCATATGGAATACATTTGGGTGGCTGGGATGTGTACCCATGCCTTCTTTTCGGTCACCTTCATACCACATCTTACCACAGCCCTCTTCTAGTCCATTGGTCCATTCCCCTTGCTCTATGTTCTTATCTCCCTAGACAGAGTTACAAAGTACAGGTGGATTCTTAAGGCAAACAGTACCCCCTCCTAATGCCTAGTTTTATGCTTCAAAAAGAACATTCCGTGTACACATACATGCAAGGTCCCAAGAGACATCTCAGCATGTTATAGAACAATTCTTTTTCAAATGACTTAAGAAGCGGTGTCTACTCAGTCCAGTTTATACAGATGGCCCTGCATATTTTCAGATTCCATAAACTGACAAATCTAAAATTGAAGAGCAGAAAAATCACTTTTTTATTGTTGTTCCTTTGAGTTCTTGAAGAATGAGTGTTTGGGGCGGGGGGGGGAGAATATATAGATGAAAATAAACCATTCTTGCAACTCCCTGTCTCTTTCAATCCAATGGCCCTCCCTGAATCTCAGAGAAAACGTTGTGATCGGTGATTGTCATGTTGAAAAATACCTGGACTATTGTTTCATCTCCTGCATGTTTGCTTTAAATGTTGGATTCTCCCATCTGTCTACATGCCTTCCTCCTCTTTCTCATCAGGCAAACTTCTCTTGCTCTGGTTCATCACAACTCACTTAGTTCTCTGCCCCCCTCCTATGGCTACCCATCATTGCATATTACATTGCTTCTCTAACTGGCTGATTTTCTCTGGTGTTTTTCTACCTAATTACTTAGTCACACTTTAGATCCCAGCCTGATCATCACTGAAGCCAGGCCACCTTGTTCTTGCTCTAATCTAATACGATAGTGTGAACTATTGTAACGCCTTATAACTTTCCTTTATGATGTTGATTAGAATTGTGGATGTATCTACATCATCTATAACTATCTATATCCATATCTATATCTATCCAATCAGACTGTTTGATTTCACACCTACCTTCCTGATTATATTTTTTTTCTGTTAATGCATCTTCTTCTCTCATTGCTACCAGTGACCCTTGTCTGTTCTCCACAGCTTACCCTCACTTTTCTTAACCAGTGACTCACTCTGTCTCATGGATTCTGCTACAACTTTTTCTCCACTTCCTTCCAATTCTGTTCTATCAACTATTAGTTTTACATTTTTTTCATCTCTAAACTCTACTAGCAAGAATGTACAGTTGGCTTAATTAGTCTATCATCTCTTTGTAAAAGTTCCTGTGACAGACTACACTGTGATCCCCTGACCAATATCCAAATGAACTCCCCTTAGGTCAAGGGAATGTCTACTGCTTATCTGTGGCCAGGATTAGGGAACTAGAATGCAGTAGATGTTTTGTTTTTACATTTTGATTTCTTTTTCCTGTCATAATCTGCTTACAGAAAGGAGACAAGTTGGGAAAGGATCTCCCTTGAGAACTGGAGTTAGATAAGGAGCAATTACAGAAAAGAAGCATGGACAAATGAGGCATTTAACCTCCCATTCCTGATGTTCTACTCAACAAAATCTTCATTCCTCTGCCTGTGCAGTTGGCACACTTAGGCAATTAATGTTAGGTTCCTTTAGAACTGATGATCAAAGAAAACCAGTGAAAGAAGATCTAATGTATCTGGGGAATGGCTGATCTTATCATTCAACACCCCAGAAGACTAGATAAACAAATGACTTCAGGAGGACAGTCTACAGGTTCACTTTACTGTGTCTATACCTTCAGGCCCCATAGCCAAAATGGAAGGGCTTCACAAGGTCTCCCCTTTATCAGGCTTTGGACACTTAATCTTTGATGTCTGTCCAACCCTTTACAACATGAGGCTTTTGACTTCTCTACTATAAAATATGGGCATAATTATGGTCAATTATCATTGTTAAGATTAGTCTTTTATTACAGAGATAATATTAAGAGATAGGCACCATCTATTCATCATGTAGACATAATGTGGACGTGTAGAGGTTAAAAAACCAAATTTAGGAACCCAATTTTTGGGTCTAAATTCTAGCTTGAATAGCTACAAACTCCATAAATTTAAGTAAGTACTTGCTTTCCCTTATGTATTATATAAGATTACAGTATCTACCTTGATATTGTCATAATAAAGTAGTTACTAAGTGGTACTTGCTTATAACTGTAATGACATTACATACATGGATTATAATCATTGTTACTGCTGCTGTCTTTTTAATATTAATTCTCTCTGTCTGTTTGTCTCCCCCCCCCCGTGTGTGTGTGTGTGTGTGTGTGTGTGTGTGTGTGTATGTGTGTGTGTGTTTGTGTGTGCATCTGTGTGTGCATGTGTGTGTGCATGTATGCTTGGATGTGTGTGTGCATGTATGCTTGAATGTGTGTGTGCATGTGCATATATGTGTGTAGATCAAAGTTCAACTCTCAGGATTTATTTCTTTCCTGCCGCCTTGTGGGATCCAGGAATCAAATTTGTGCCTATAACCACTGATATATCTCACAAGCACTCCATTCATATTATTTATTGAGATTCATGTATCCTTTCCTGATCAAAGTAGTGGCTATTTGTCACTAGAAACAGTTGCTCGTAGGTTACAGAAAAGATCACTTACTGGTTCATATAACAGAAAGTCCAGATGATGTCCTAGCTTACCCATGGCTAGATGCATTTCACGTAAGATCATGACTCCCTGTGCCTTGTGTTTTATCAGAATCAATAACATTCTTGACAGGTTTCCTCAGTGAGTTGACAAAGATCTGACTTCCCATTCTTTCCAACTTCTTCAGTGGATCTGAGACAAAGACTTATATTTCCACATTTTATTCCATTAATGCACCAATAATCAGAAGGCTAGAGTGTTCCAATTGGCCAAATCAATGCAACAAGAGGAGAAATGTATCAAGCTCACTCAAGTATCATCATCTATTGGAGGAAAGATGCTGAACTGAAGATTCCACAGCTCAATCCTTTTTCAAGGACCAAGATGACTGTAATTAACATGTTTCCTGAAGTTTTCACTTTTGTTCTCTGGAGAGTTACAAACACCCACCAGTAATACCCAAAATGTTGAATAACTTCTAGTGCATGGCCTCAGTCTAATGTAATGGAGTACCTAGCCAATAAGAATAGAAGTCAGGTAGAGACAGCCCCAACTACAGTAACACATTTCTGCAGAACAGCAACCCTTTGCCAAAGGCTAGCACTGAGTTAACTTCAAGAGAACTTAAATATTGAATCCCATTTAGTCTCATTGAGGTAACACCTGTTAACTCTGGCCCATTTGTTCACCTATATCCACTAAAGGAAGTACTGATGTAAGCAGATGTCTTCAAGAACTTTTTTCTCTGACACACTAACTACTGCACTAACAAGGAAACTTTTGTCTTCTCTTTAATTCCCTTTGTCATTTTATGTATGTGGCCACAGGACAAAGGCACTTTGGACAGAGAATTTTTTTGAACTCAACTAAGGCATCAGTATGTCTAACATAGACACACATCTTTTGCCTGTCCTGTTTCAGACCATTTTTTCAGACCATACTTTCTGGCTGAGAAAAGCAGAAGTCCTCTTTTTCATCCTCTCTCTAATATTACCAAATGCTTATGACACAGACCTGACCTCAGCTTGCCCCTTTTTTAGTCAGTGGCATGTTATTTCTTTAAATTGAGGTTAGATAAATTTCCCTTTGATTAGAGACAGTCTACTACTTTAATGGGATGGTTCAATTTGGATAAAGAATGTTACCAACAACTGATTTTGTGAGTGAGTGTGTGTGTGTGTGTGTGTGTGTGTGTACATTTCTTATTACATTCTTTTCTCCTGAGTTAATGATTAAAACACTTGGCATAGTCTATACACAAGAGGTACTTGCTCCCACTAGTCCTATACCACTTAACACACCCTTCTCTCATCTTGTCTTCCAGGCACAATACAGTACTTGTGTCTGATCACCCCATTTCCAACTCCTTTCAGCTGATAAGCCAGCCCATAGTGGGGTGAAATGTTTGCCAGGTTAATTTAAACTTTAATTCCCTCTTCCTCATGGAGATTGAAGGGTTTCATGTCTGTGTCCTTTCAGGGGTTCAGAGAATACAGAAACTTAGAGAAAACATAAAATACTTCCGACGGCGACTGAAAGAGATGGGATTCATCATCTATGGCAGTGACTACTCTCCCGTGGTCCCTGTGCTCCTCTACATGCCTGCTAAAGTGTCGTGAGTATCCACTGACCCTCAGAATCATGACAATGCCCAGTGTGTCACGACAGAGATGGGACGTTTGACACCATGAAGTTTTCTTGTGCATGAACTAGACTGTGTGCTTGGAGAGGTACTTGAGTTTTGTGACCTCAGACTCAGCTTTTCAGAAGCCATCTGCCAGCATCTTCAGGAGATTTTCCATGCACTTTACAGTAAAGGAGACAGGTGCTAAGGCCCACCCCTCTACACCATTTTCAAGCTCTGGAAATTTGGGGGAAATGGTTTGTCTGGATTGTAAGAGAAAAGGTCTTGAGCCTCCTTCTGACACAACCTTGTCCCTCCAACACATAACCCCAGTATCAGAGCTTTCTGATTGACTCACTGTAATAACATGTGTTTGCTTGGCCCAGGGAGTAGCATGATTAGAAGGTGTGGCTCTGTTGGAGTAGATGTATCACTGTGGGTGTGAACTATAAGACCTTCATCCTCACTGCCTGGAAGTCAGTATTCTTATAGCAGCCTTCAGATGAAAGTGTAGAATTCTTAGCTCCTCCTGCACCATGCCTGCCTAGATACTGTCATGTTCCTGCCTTGATGATAATGGACTGAACCTCAGAAACTCTAAGCCAGCCCCAATTAAATATTGTTCTTATAAGATTATAAGTTGTGGGGTCTTTGCACTGTAGTAAAACCCTAACTAAGACAATCACCATCTATTTACCTGAACAAATGGATAATTTAGAATTACATTGGAGCCTAGCTTGTTAAGAACTCATCCTGAGTAGAAGTGAGTCATAAATTCTCGAAAGACTCATTTTTCTAAACATATCCTTGTGTGATTTTTGCCACCGCAAAATATCAAGCACTTGAAACTCACATGTGAGTGAGTTATTTACTAGGCTACACCATCAGCATCAGTGAGCCCTTTGTTCACAAATGTAGGTCAAAGAAACAATGCACTGAGTGTCCAAGGAAACAGAATACAACAGCATCCTGCTCAGTACAATGGCAGGGGAGAAATGACAATGGAGATTTTACATAGCCACTAATCTAACCAGAATCTACCTTCTCATTTTTTAAGGCACAATAAAACACATGTACTTATTTTAAAAATGACTGGGTAAATAGCATTCTCTAGAAGGACAATTTCAAACTTAAAGCATGCCTACCTAATATTTCATCATTAGCTCAAAAGAAGGCACCCAATATAAGGTTGTTAAAGTTCACAATGCATGGTAACACAGTGAGAGCAGTAAAGGGTGTGAAGATATTAGAATTAGAATTAGAATCTCAACAAGTTGGATGAGTGAATCATTCAACGAGGAGTCCATTAATAGTTAAAAAGAAGCATGTTTTTAATTAAATTTGTTTTTATGCTGATACATAAAATATAAAACTTATACACATTAATAATGTATCACATAATGTTTTTCATGGTAAAAATTTATTTTAAAAAAACTTTATTTGAGCTTTTAGAGATACACAATTTGTCATTGTGACACATAACCAGCCAATAATGTACTAACAAGACCGATCTCTAAATGCACTTCAAATTTACTAATACACTATCATTCGTGTAGCAGTTATTTTTCATGTCATAATAAGAGGTTCAGAATCAGTTCTGGCTCATCTTCTCACTTGGAGAAACTTGGACACGTGCGTCAACAACCTTCTGAATACGTTTCCTCCTAATGAAATCCCTTCCTGAGATTAAACAAAATAAAGGGCTGAGGCTATAATTCAGTAATAGAGCAGATACCTGACTCCACTCTGTGGTGCTGAAGAGAAAGAAAAGAAAAGGTATCTGCAACATCTGGAATGATGCTTTTCATGTCAGAGCTATTCACGATTTGCTGTTATTAACTTTAATCACATGTATAGTGCTTGTACAGCTTTTGATGCAATGTAGGTATCCCCATCCTTGTCAACTAGTAGTACAGCCACTGTACCAATGAGTAGTAGTTACAACTGAAAAGAAAGTTAAGTTGCCATGATGGTATAATGCCAAGATAATCATTGTAGTTAATAAAGACAGAACTCCTGGAAACGTGCTGAACAAGCTCCTCTGCATTAGTTATGCTATATTGGACTATGAATCCTACTTCCCTGTGTTTTATGATTATTCTTCAGGAGAAGCTAACATTGCTGATGTTGATTATAGTCTAAATAAGGCTTTTTAACCTTTCTGAATACTCCCCATAAACACGGTGCTTGCTCCTAGTTTATGAATGGAACTATGAAACTAACAAGGCCTAGATTTACCTTCTTAGATTCACCCGGGTTGTGAGCAGGAACCTATGAATCCAATGCCATTTTCTTTTGCCCGTGGACAGAAGGTCTGAAAGCTGTAGCATCATTTTTCAAGCTCTAGTCTACAAGTCATTAAAGCAACACAGAGTGCTGGGCTAACAGTCTTGCATGTTGTCTTTGACAACTCAAAATGCATCAGTCACTTTGACAGCAAAAAGAAAAAGAAAAAATGCCTATTTAGGTTCCCTAAGAAAACCCAGCACAGGTGACATTTTAGAATGCCGTGGTGTCTATCTGTGGGGACAGTTATCTGCAGAATTTGCTCACCTGCCTTGCATTGTTTCCTTCTATGATGTTCCTTCTGTTGAAAGGTCATGTGTGAAGAATCTTTCAAAATAGGGAGTGAGTTGTATCAGCAGGTGTGAATGTACTTGTTTGTATTTCCACGTTTAAAACCTTTGATGCCAGGGGCTGAGGAGACACAGAAAAGTTGCTAAAGTGACTCCCGGATCCCCAGTACTCAGGTCAAAGCGTGGAGGACATAGCTGTGATCATAACTCTGGGGATAGCGAGGCAGACCCTTGAGGCTCCTTGGCCAGTCAGTCCCACCAAATGGATGAGTTCCCAGTCCAGTGAGTCACCACTTCAAATTAAAGGTAGTGAATCTGAGAAGGAGTGGGTAGGATTTGGGAGACATTAAAGAAGGGAGCGCATGTAGAAATAATGTAAACATAATACTTATGTATAAAGCTGTTCAATTTCATAATCAAATATACATGGAAAACAAAAGTGGAACAGAATTGGAGAGAACAGCCCAAATCCACCTCTGCTTCTACACGCATACACGTAGACACATAAAGTTTATAAAAATGTAAGCGTTCAGTGTTCTTAAAAATGGACAGTTCTTCATATTCTTCTACCCACATCAGATTAAAAATTATTGTTGAGTGTGGTGTAGTTTTGAATATATTGCAACAGTACAATCATACGTGGTGTTCAGTACAATGTAATTTCGGCCATAAAATGTGTGAATCTGGCTGGAGAGATGGCTCAGCAGGTAAAGACACTTGCTGCCATGCCTGATGACCTGAGTTTGAGTCCTGGAATCCACGTGGTGGAAAGAAAAAACCTCTAAAAAGATGTCTTCTGACCTACATACATGTGCCATGGCACACATGCCTGCACACATCCACACAAAATAAATAAATAGGTATAAATTCAAGTACACACACAATGAATATATTACATTCAGCCTGAGATACAAGGTTTATACTTCCCCTACACTGTCATTGTCACGTGGAAGATTTTGTCACACAAGTTGTAATAGTGCCACATCTACTGAAGTGCTAATACTATTATTGTTTTTATTATTATTATTATTATTATTATTATTATTATTATTATTATTATCACTGCTTCATATACTTGGTTACATTTAGCCTATGGCAACTCTGATTTTCTTTGAGGATTACATATGTAGAGACTCATTATAAAATGTAATCATCTATATTCTCTGAAGTTGTCTAAGATTAAATTCAGAAATGTCCCTGGGAGGCCCCAGATTATCCTAATGAACAAACAGTTATATTTTTTTTTCAACATTCTTTGACAAAACTTGCTTCCTTTGATACAAAAGGACCTGTGTCGTACAGTGAAATGGTCTTCTAGGAGCCCTGAAGCCCTGAGATCATGGGTCAGGTGGTTTGTATCTAGCAATAAAGCACTTGACTTGTTTCTCAGACAATTCTGTGCTCTCATCCTGTGTGGCGCTGTGGGCAGCCTTCCATAGGGTGATCAAGAAGGCAGAAAGAACAGCCCCTGTTTTCAAACTTTCTCGGCTAGAAAGTTTTTCCACCTGGCAGCCTTCTCAGTAGAAATCAAAGGGGGAAATCTTGCCTTGCCCAAGCCAGCGGGGCAGAAGGATTGTGTGTGTTCAGTAGGTTTTGGAGTCTCCACTGTTGTATTTGATAACAAGAATTCTGCACGAGGCAACCAAAAAATGGGCAGCTAAATTGCAAGGTGGATGAGTGGGTGGGCAGTCTGGTTCCGTTTTTTTGTTTTTTTCCTAAAATATGGCTAGAGGTTTCTATGCTGATGTCACCTTCCAGCCTAACATAGTAAGCCAGCAAGCCCTTACTGCTAAGAACGGATATGAGACCTGGACATCACTTGTGGCTAGAGCCACTCAGTAATTAAGATTTCCTGCAGAGAGCAACCGAGCCCATAGAGGAAAAAGAACTCATGGGGCAGGGGAAGGGGGGCTGTGTTCCTTTTTAATCTGACTTGGGCTCTTAGAGTGAGCAATTTAGAGACTTTGAGCTTAATATTCTGGGATCATTACTGAAATTAACTTTGAAATAGACATAAAGCGGAAGGATGGAGGGAAGGAGAGGCGTATAAAGGCTTCTCTACAACCAAGTGCTTTGTAGTTAGTTAGTCCTGTGTCTGACATCGTATTGACTGCAATCACCCAGGAGGTTCACTTGCCTCCCTGATCGCCTCATCCCTTGAGGCCAGACAATAGGTTATTTCTCTTGCACACACCTCTGTAAGTTCACTCACAAATAAATTTTTTAAAAAGTACTAATACTTTCTTCTCATTTGGTGTAGCATACAGTGTTCACTCTGGCATAGGAATATTGAATCCTGATCTTCAAATTCTAGTCGCTAAATATCCCTTCTTGGAATGGCCACACTTCATGCTGCACTTCAGCTTTTTAGGACATATGGGTTTGCATTTAATCAGTGACATATCCATTGTTGTTATATTGTACTAGCTGTTTTGATTTCTAGCCGACTAGGGAGTTCATATCAGTGCAGGCTGGTTACATCAGCATCACAGACACCAGCATGTCCTGCTCAGTACCAAAGATTCTGTATTGACAGCTATCCAACCACTGAGTCAGGTTCCATCAAAATCACGCACTCCGCTAGGAGGGACAGCAAGTAATTGTTTCTTTCTCTTGATGTGTCGTGTAGGAGAAAGGTTAATCATCCTTTTCTTAATATCATTTTAAAAACAAACAACTAAACTTATTTTTTTCCAAACAGAAAAATTCCATCTTTTCTCAGTTAACCTTTTTTTCCCTCTTTCCCAAAGTGCTTTTGGAAGACTTTTGCTTAAGAAAAATATTGGGGTGGTGGTTGTTGGATTTCCAGCTACTTCCCTGCCAGAAGGTCGGGCTAGGTTCAGCCTTTCCTCAGCACATACTCGGGAGATGTTAGACACAGTGAGTATCCATCTACCAACAGAGTTACTATGTCTGATTCCATAGATTCAGAGCAAATACTTTTATTGAGATATCCTAGAGTTCTCTAGAGTGGCTTGGGGAAAAGAACTAATGACAAATGAAACTCGGTGATAAATGTTTTTAAAAAACAAACAAGCAGACAAAAAATAAATAAAAAAGACACTGTGGTATGTCAGCAATATCCAAAAACATGCCCAAATCAACAGACAGAAAAGAAAATCCAGGAACTAAAGTCTAGAAAAGCCTGAGCCGCCGAGTGTTCTCTTAGTCTGCTCTGAAAAGCAAAGCTCATCTTACACATACCTTAAGCATCACAGCCTGGTTCTTTTACAGGTACAAAAGCTTCTGTAATAAAATATGAGCTACATTAAAAATATGGTTGTAGGAAAATGATAAAGACTTCATATATCAATCACATTCGAGTGAGGAAGTAGTCATTTAAAATGTATTTTATTGTCATTTCACTTTAAGTTTTATAGATATAATATCAGCACACTAAGCCATTGCAGTCAGTCTGAAGTTAACCCATAATATAAATGCATTTTTATAAGCAATGATGTGTATGAATCATATTCAAAACCTGGAACAAAAGGATTAGACAATGTTGACAAGCTAGATTAATAACAAAAGTGGTAATAATTCCAGACAGAATAAGCTAACCATGAGAAGACAACAGGGAACTCTGTGGGAGCATAAAAGCGAGGTTGATTATTACAGTAGTGAATCTCTGCAGGGAAAGTGACTTTGCAGATGGGCATTGTCAACTACCAATTATGCAGTATCACTGGGTCTTTGTGACCACGAGAGCAACATGATCAGTCACAGTGAAGTAAGTGTGACAAGAGGGAAAAGAGCTCAGGGAAAGTGACCTGAAATGGAGCCATCTCAATTAAATAAGACTTGACAAGTGTTTTCCATCCAGTGGTGATGGAAACAAAAATTGGAAGATGAATTTACAACTACACATTAGGAATCCAAGACTTGCCAAAGTTTGACAAGCGATTAAATGGAGGGGAAGCTTGAGCAGAGAGGACCAAGGGTAGTTCTCTAGCCCGTCAGGCTTGGTGAACAGAAGGATGGGCAAATGGTACATAGAGGAAATGGAGAGTAAGTATCAGAGCACCTTTAATGAACGGGAGGAACACGGTAAACACAGACCGGTACACTAAGAGTACGCTCCTCTGGACTATTGGTAAAAGTGGAAATTGATCCTGGAGCTCGGGAAGGATTGTAAACCTAGAGCTACTGTGGTTTACAGAACTGTGGGTTTTTTAAAGCCAAAGGTAAAAGATAGAATTGTTGAAAAATGAACAGTGGCCAGGGGAAAGGCAGACTCTGGGAGAGCACCTACTTGCTGAGACATGGAATTGCAGGAGGGAAATAGGTAGACTGTAGGTCGAGCTAAAACTGCCAGGATGATAGTGCACTAAATACCAAACAGTTTCCAGGAAAAAAAAAACATGGAAAAGCTAAGCTACCTAAATATAAGGAAGTTCAAATAGGGTAAGAGATGAGAAGAAACTTTTAAACTAGCAATTACTGGGAGCTTGGTGTTCCCTAGAGTGGGCGGTTTTATGAGAATGCAAGGAACAAAAAGGATAGCACAAGAAATAAATGGGTGAAGTGTATCCTTTGAGCTTGAATTACACACATACACACTACAGAGACAGACACAGATGCAGGGATGGGGGAGGGAGAAGCAGATGGAGGAGGGGAGAGACTGAGACAAATACAGAGACAGAGAGGGGGGCGAGATGTGAGAGAGAAAGAGGGAGAGGAGAGACAGGAATATAGAGCCAGAGATATGGTAACAGAGAGAGAGAGGGGGGACAGAAAGAGATAAATAGAGGCAGAAACAGTGATAGAGAGACAAGGGGGAGGAAAGGTAAGAGAAAGAGATGAAGAGGAGGCAAGAGACAGAGAGACAGAGGAGAAAATGAGAAACAGAAATGAATGAGAAGACAGAGAGAGAGAGAGAGAGAGAGAGAGAGAGAGAGAGAGAGAGAGAGATGGGGAGTGGGAGAAATTGAAAGAAGAAAGAGAGAAGAGAGGAGAGAGAGAAGAGAAGGCAGGGGTACAGAAGAAAGCTAGAGGAAGGTTTGTACTATTTACACAAGGAAGTAAGAAGATAGGAGTGAAGAAACCTTACAATGAGCATTTCATGAAACATTGAAAATGAACAGGGAGTAAGCTCCAAAAGGTGACAGAAATGAGCTGGATAGCAGAAAAGACATCTTATCCCTTCTAGTCCAAACAGCATTAGGACATCAAATATAGCTAACTGTAGTGACCAGACACTGGGCTCACACTTACAAACTCTTCACTGCTGTAAAGATACCTGGCATGTTATGGGGTATCTTTATTGATGTAACAACTCAACAGCTACTCCTGAGGCCACACACGCGTATCAGAGCCGGTAAGATAACATAGAGTGAGACTTGAACCTGTTCAACAGTTAGGGGGCTAAGGCAGCAACTGGTCACAAATACTCTATAGAATATAAACAATAGTGCGGTGCACAAAAACAGTCAGAGGGCTGGGGCGACCGTGAGTCGGCAAGCATTAGGACCTGAGTGTGGATTCAAGGCTGGGCATGGTGGCATGTTTGTCTGCAACCGTGGCACTAGACAAACAGAGCTTAGCAGAGCCCTGGAACTTGTTAAATTGGCAGCCGTCAGGTTCAGCGAGAGACCCCGTCGCAAATATTAAAATGAACAACAATACAGGAAGTATTGTCCTGGCCTATGCCTGGCCTTCGGACACATATGCACATGTGCATGCCTTGGATGTGTGTGTATCCACGTGAGTACATATACATGTGCAAAACTTCCACAAAGAAAAGAGGAGGGTAATCATTCAGAGATCAGGTTGGGAACAGAAAAGACACTGGCTAGTGTAACATCTTCCCTTTCAGGCTCTTCTGTGACAGCTCTAGCCTTCTTCACTCTTCTGAGTGAAAGACAAGAAATCCATACCAGCCAGTGGCTTCTTGGTAGTACCCAAGGAGAGTATGTATCTGCTTCCTTAAAACCACCTCCAGTGTAAGCAGTAAGAATGTCCTCCCTTCTAACCCCTATCTCAGAGATGCCTGTGGCTCTACAGTACCCTTCCAGACTTCAAGCAAGGACTCAAATATAAAACCGAAATGTGTGTGGTAAGGATTCTCTGCAAGTCTAAGTTGTGTTATTCTACAGGGTGCAGAAAGGAGTATTTTAAAAATTAGTGTAGGGAGCAAATTTTGGAAAGATTAAAGAGGAAGCTATCAGCACCCCAAAACCTTCTATCTTGTTGGTTTGCTCTATTTGAGACACAATCTCAAATGTACTCCACAACCCCATCGTTTTGCTGTATAATGTTATGTGCAAGTCTTAAGGTAAAGAAAAGGTTTAGATAGTTCAGAGGTCACACTCCTAAAACATTCACAGTGTTAAGTTAAGGCATTAAATAAAGAGAACCATTATCCTTTAGTTCTCTAGACTACTAATGGGGAGTCGCTCAATTAATAAAATGCTTACGCACAAGCATGAGGACGTGAGTTCAATTCCCAGAACCCACTTTTTAAAAGCTTAGTGTAATGACATGTGCTTGTAATACCAACATTGGGGGGAGGGGAGGCAGACAAAGAAGAATCACTGAAGCACACTGACCAACAAGCTTCGGGACAGCAAGAGACGCTGTCTCAAGAAACACGATAGATGACTCCTGAATAATGACATCATCACATGTGCACACATATGCAGGCACACCTGTACACATACATGTGCCCACAGAGGCAAATTAATTAAAGTTCTAGGACTTAGAAACCAAATCCTACTGCCATGGATTTTTGCTGGGAAAACATTACTAGGGGTCTTTGGAAGGCTTGCCATTAACCCGGGCTCTGCAAAGCAGGCCACTGAGGAGCTGAAAGATGACTTATGGGAGGACATCTCATTGCAGGTTTTGGAAGTGGTTGATAAAGTCGGCGATCTCCTCAACGTGAAATATTTCCCATCCAAGAAGACGGGACGTGCTGTGCTCTACAATAAGGAAACTTTTGACAATGAAGCAAGCTTTGAAGAGATGAACTCTGGACCAGAAGCCTAAGTTTCTTGGCTCTAAATGGAACATAAAGACTACCAGAAGGACCTCCCTCCCTCTTTATCATGAAAGTAATATAATCGTTTTTTACCCCTTCTAAGGACAATTTTATTTTCCAAACAAAGGGAAATAATCATTTATTTAATGGCTCAAACCTGCTGCTACAAAGCAAAAGACTATAATTCTAGTTTTCCCTCTTTTTTGCTATAAATACACACATACACACGCAGATGGCAGTGAGCCTTTATTTTAGCTGATTTTGGGTCAGGCTTTTTCAAGGGCTCCAACTAAAATGTAATGATTTTGATTTTTTAACTTGATAATCATCTTGTGTACTGTCTGCACACAAGAGAAAGTGTCAGGGAGGAGCTGAGTCCCTCGTTCCTCCCGTTACTGCATGTAGGCATCCTGGGAAGCTCCAGGAAAGACAGAAGGCGACATTGCTTCTGTTTGTCACATTTGGACTTTATCCAAGGACAGGTGTTGAGAGACACAGTTAACGCTTGGGAGAGAGTACAGAACAGAGATGTCTTTGAAGCGAACCTTCTTTTTCCTCTTAATGTTCTCCTACAAACTTATTGTTAAGCTTTAAGGGCTGGAAAGGTCATGGCTCTTGTTTTCTAAAGAGGAGGAAGAAAAGCAATCACAAGCCAGTTTTGGACCTAAACTACAAGTATAAAATGAAAACAACCCAAATGATGCGGGTGCCATGCAGAGTGAGCTCAGAATGCTTGGCCTTTGTTTCTGTAAGGAATATCTTCCCATTTTTCTATTTGAATTCTGAGTACACAGTAAAACTCAATTTCCTTTACCACACCTTCCCAAATTACACCTGGAAATGAACTGGTTCATTATTTAAGGTATTTAAAAGCCTCTTTCAAGCCTATGCAGACACATGTACAGTAAAATCATATCCTCCCTAGCACACCTAATCAGATTTAGTGAGACATGGCATTGCACACTTTTGTGCAACCATGCTTCACTGCCCCCCATACACACAAATCGACACACTCGTCTCTGAGAAATTAGTCCTCTGCTAATTGGTTCTAGTTGGTATGGAAAAAGCCAGTGGAAAAACCTTATCTTTAACAAGCTCCCAGATGGTGCCCAGACTTGGAAACTCCAAAGAGCGGTGGTGACCTTTCAGCCAAGCTTCTGTACCAGTCCGAATGAGTTACAGAACATTCCACTCCATCAAATGACACTGTAAACAAATCACTTCAAAAGAGGTTTGGCTCTGTGTGACACAGATGGGCCCAAGCTTTCATGCTGTGCAGGGAGACAGAAATTCAACCTGCAACAAGCAATGCTGGACAGTCCAACACTTACACTCAAAGATCATTGAAGAAGACAGTAATCATTGTGTGAAGCTTTTTAAAAAGTATAGCCCTCGGATGGACTATAATGTGTTTAGTGAATCCCGTGGGGCTGGAGAAATGACTTGGCAGTTGAGAACATTTGCTGCTCTTTCTGGGAGAATCTGAGTTCAGTGCCCACCACCCAGGTTGGATTGTTCAGAACCACCTATAACTCCAGCTCTGGGCTATCTGATGGCTCTGGAGTCTAGGGGCACAGGAACTCACGTGAACATACACCGACCACACTCAGACTCGCACACATACACATAGTTAAAAGATAATAAAAATAAAACATTTTTAAAAGTAGTTTCCAGTTACAAAGTGCTTCATAAATGGTGAGAAGCTAAAGAAATGCTGTGGTGAGAGAAAAAGCAATGGGCACTATACACACAGCTAGCTGCCTGTCTGAAGACTGATCTGATAACAGGACCTCAGTCCTTCCAAGTGAACTGGTGCAGCATTACCTCTACAGAGACAATGCATGTCATAGAGATCATAAAGATTTTAAGATATGTAGGTCTTCTCTTTTTAATATGTCCATCCAGTGAATTGTTCTTAGTAAATCAACTAAACAAAATGCCGAATACCTGGAGCTCAAAACAGGAGATGGGGGGTAAAGAGGGAGGAGGAAGCTTGCACCCATGCCTCACTAAGAAGTAAGCATCCCCTGTCTTCTTTAGTTCTGTCTGTGATTTTCTCCTTCAGTGCCATGCCTGGTCTAAGATTTTAAACCACCAGATGGACAGATATCTTCCCAGACGAGAATGCCTGTGCTTATTACTTGCATGGAGAAACTTGAGTTCACTTCACCATAAAGCATTTACTTTCCTGCCTAGCCTACAAAACAAGAAGGAGGTTCTTCCCTTTTCATTAAGATCTGAGGGTCCTGGAGCAACTTGTTACCTACCCATACACTTATAAAAAAAAAAAAAACTTACTTTTGTCAGAGTCTATGATGAATATACACTTAGGAGAACTACAGTTCCAGTGGAATGCTTCCTGAGTTTGGAGAGACCCTAAATTCATTGGCTAACAATATGACTATATATCATATAGAAAGTTGTGAATTATAAGAAATGCTGATTTTTAGAAGAAGAAGAAAAAGTCCTCTACCACTAATTAATGTCAATTAAAACTGATTTCAACTTCAGAGAAATTACAGATTTTTACTAATCAGAGTTTGAGTCTGTTGGGATTAAGGATTCCTGAATTATAGTGTTTTACATCCCAACCATCTTATGTGCATGTACTCACACACATTCATATGTATAGATACTTTTATTATTCTTTTTTAGGAAGGAAGCAAGGCAATCAACAGATTGATGAGCAGCTGACTGAATGATTGAGAGATAGATGTTAGAAATCAGCTTCTGGGGAAAAAGCAGCTGAAGGTTTCAGACTGATATCTGTAAGGAAGAAAATTTTGTATAATGAAGAAATGATAAAGACATATCTCCAATATTATCTTGGTAGAACATGGCTACTCAGCCTTACTGTGTTTTAGTCTAACAGAGATCATGGGCTTCAGAATTTATTAGGAAGCTTGTTAACATGACAACCATGTGACTCACACCAGACCACCACTGAATCTGATCGCAGTAGTGCCCAGGGGACTACATTTTAACAAGCCTCTCCAGGTAATTCCAATAGATGCCAGAATTTGTAAAACATTATTAGAGCTTTTGGTAGACCAGTTGGCTCCTATAACTTAGCAGGGAACTTTTTTGATTCTTTGTTGGTGTTTAAGGGTGTTTATACTAGTAAGCTGAAGTGAATTTAGTCAATGCACTTCCTTTCCCTTTCAATGAGCCATTTTCTAAGGAATGTCTGTTTATGAAAAATAGACCCAACATTGAATAGGCCTTCTACGAGATGCTTCTTGACCTCTTTTTCCTTTGTATTTGTTTTCTTTCTTTTTACTAACATTATCCTCCCATATCTCCATACCTTTAAAAAGTAAAGTCCAACCTTCAACTATTACAGTTTTTCAGTAGAATATTATTCTTGTCAGCTCTTTGAACATTCGATGCTCCTCTGCATCTTCTTTCAAAGGTAACAGATACATAAAATCTTAGCTCTTGTTTTAAAATCTAGGATCTGATGAATACTTGAACTACCTTGAATACATACTTTGATTTATGGCAATCATAATTTTGGAAATTGTGACAATATATGTGTACTCTATTCTTCTAGAACACCACACCCTGCTGTGTAGTGTTCTGTAGATCAGGAAGGGGGTATTTCCCTGGTGCTGGGGAGAGAGCCCATTGGTAAAGCATTGCCTGTGTAAGCATGTGGATCTATCTGAGCTTACTTACACAAAAATTCAGTACTTACATAAAAAGCCAAACATGGTAGTATAAGCTCATGATCCTAGGGCTGGGAAGGCCAAAGCAGGTAGATTTCTGGTACTTTCTGGCCAATCTACCTTGCCTTATTGGGGAGTTCTAGGTCCTTATGAGAGATCTTCTTTCTAAAAAATAACTGTACAGCTCCTGAGGACCAGCACTTAATGTTAACCTCTTGCCTACACACACACACACACACACACACACACACACACACACACAAACACAAACACACAGTAGACTATTTCTAGACAACTACTGTAGCATATCATCTAGTGGTATTATAAAATGAAGTATATGGGGTGTAAACATAATGTTTGTTTAACTAAAACATTCGAGATGACCAGTTTCACTTTCTTCTGCCTGTAAAATGTTACTTTAATAAATAAATCACTAAAATTGACAATATAAAAATCATAAATGTTTTTGTGTTGGTGTCATTTAAGTGAATCTGGGATGTTGGGGTGACTGGAGTAGACATTTGTGTCTAGGAATCTTACTAGAGGCAATTGATAGAGGCAGCTAGGGCTAGAGAAGCATGAGCTTTCATGAGAACCAGTTGTGCACAGCTCCTTCCAGTTCCTTTGGTGACATCACAGCAGGAGCTTGGAAGTGACCACAGTGGGAGAAGTGATACCACAGAAATCAGCAAACACTACAAATCACAGTTCTGGAAGACTGGCTTTTAAAATGTCAGCCATAGACCACTGAAACCACACTCATTGGTACAATGAATGTACAATAGTATGATAAATAAACATTGATTTATAACACAGACCTCAGTCAAGTTCAAGTGGAATCATGAAATTAGGTTGTCCCTTAACACTATCTCATACTGAAGGGGGAAAAAATGAGCTTCCCATTGACCAAACAAAGCTCCCAGGAAGAAGCATAGGATGTGGCATTAGCACAACCGAGTTAATTCTGTTCATTTGAAGAGAATTATCATGATATCTCACCTATTATTTAAGATTTATTTCTGAGATAGCCACTTAAAATTAATAGTGGAAAAAAATAAACAGTAAAATAAAATAGCATGGTGAACCCAATCCACCTATCCCCACGCTCTAAGCATTTGTGACTGGTCTTTTTACCCCTCCCTTTCACTCCTCCTCGAATTAGATTACTTTAAAGTGAACCCTGGAAATCATTTCATTTCATGACTAAGTATTTCCTGGAGTCTTTTGAAAAGGCAGTGATGTCTTAATTTGTTCCTCCTTTCAACCTCATTAGAATACAACTCTTTGCAATAACATCAGCATCAAAATGAATCAGTCATAAACCCTTGCTGTCTCTATCTCCTTAGCAACTCAGGAATTCCATGGTTCAAAACTAAGAATACATTCTGAAATAGCCATATGACGTCCTGAGAGCTAATCAGCCAATCCTCTTTTACACACTGCTAAGCATGTCTATGAACACAGTCTCCTGGGCATTGTTGTATAAGTTAACAAAAATGTCTTGGAAGCCATTCAGTATTCATTCACAGAGCAGAAGGAGGAGTTCCAGGACTCTGGTGGTTGTTTTCCTAGGCACATGCCCTCTTCCTTACAAAAGGGACTTTCTTTCAGGGTTATTTCAGTTAATCTTTGCATATTAGCAAAGGTAACTCAATCAAAAATGAAAGAACAAGTCAAACTAGTTTACTCGTTGGGAAAGGTTGCCTATGCCAGTTTGGGATTAAGGTAAGACTTGTGATTATAATTCTGCTTTCAGCCTTTGGTTCAAATGAGGAGCTGAAAGCCAAAATTTGCAAGTCAACTACACCAAAACCTTATCATCGAAATAAATCAGTAAAATACCTAACAGAAGGTCAGAATAGAATGAAAAGAGAACTTTTTTTTCCTGCAGCATGAAACAGTACAGCCTTTTATTCAGGCCAGATGCTAATTTTTATATCAAAAATATTGATTGAAGGGACTAGTGATTTTGGCACACACCCAAGTTTATTCAGGATCTTTCTTAATTAGGTTTGGGTCGGCTGCAAATGCCCATGGCCAAGGGTAAGTCTGGCTCCAATCACCAAGATGTGTTCTCTACTTCCTCACGGGCCAAGGACTAAGGCAAGGAAATTGCAGCTTCTTTGTTTCTCCAGCCCCAAAGTTTGTTTTTTCCAGATTCAAAGCATGCATGGAGAAAATTTGTAAGGAAGACCAAAATGAACAGAGTGGTAGTGGATTAAATGTGGTGAGATCGGTCTACCCTGCATCTTAGAGGTGGTGAGATCAGTCTACCCTGCACCAAGCAGATGTCAACACCCATTTGACATGATTTGTACAAGTCTTTTTAAAAATGTTGCACACACAAAACATAGATAAATCGTGACCACAAATTATAGACAGCTCTAACAAAATGAATTTTCCACTGCATGTAAAGTAGCAGGTTGATGTTTGTGTATAACTTCTATACACACATATGTATGTGTGTGTATAACTTCTATATACACACATATGTATGTGTGGGTATAAATTCTATATACACACATATGTATGTGTGGGTATAACTTCTATATACACACATATGTATGTGTGTGTATAACTTCTATATACACACGTATGATTGTGAGTGTATAACTTCTATATACACACGTATGTATGTGTGTGTATAACTTCTATATACACACGTATGTATGTGTGTGTATAACTTCTATATACACACGTATGTATGTGTGTATAACATATATACACACATATGTATGTGTGTATAACTTCTATATACACACATATGTGTGTATAACTTCTATATACACACATATGTGTGTATAACTTCTATATACACATATGTGTGTATAACTTCTATATACACACATATGTATGTGTGTGTATAACTTAATTCTGCTAAAATATTCTGACAAAATAGCTATGACTTTTTGACTCTAAAAAAATGTTAAGTACATCTTCAAAATAAAAACTTACAAGATATTTTATTAATAAGAAAATTGAAGTAGGACCAGCTAAACATTATACATTTCTTTTTTTTCTTTTTTTTTTTTAAACGATTTTATTTTTCAAAACAAAGATAGATGTAAAGATTTTAAACATTTTTTGCTTAAAATTATACATTTTTGTCAGTACTGTTTTTTCAGACATTAAAATAAATTTTACATAAAACCATGTGAATGTGTTTTTTAGTCGGTACTTGATTTTTTTCAAGGGCTTGACAGTATGCATTGAAAACGTACTAGTTGCAATAAGCGTAAAGTACTCACTCAGGATGATCTTCTCTAGATGCAGCCATTTTCTTAAGAATTTGGTTAAGTCATTGTTTCTGGTGGCTGAGTAGTATTCCATTGTGTATATGTACCACAATTTTTGTATCCATTCGTCTTCTGAAGGACATCTGGGTTCCTTCCAGCTTCTGGCTATTATAAATAGAGCCGCTATGAACATTGTGGTGCATATATCTTTGTTGTGTATTAAAGTGTCTCTGGGGTATATGTCCAGAAGTGGAATAGCTGGGTCTTCAGGTAGTACTATATCCAATTTTCTGAGGTATCGCCAGACCGATTTCCAGAGTGGTTGTATTAGCTTGCAACCCCACCAACAGTGGAGAAGTGTTCCTATTTCTATACATTGCTTATATAAACAATTCTACAACTCCTACATACCCATACATTGCAATATTTATTATTTTTATTAATTATGCAAACATAAAATATTTTACTAAAGTGGATCTATTTATATGTAGTAAGATGAAAACATTTTTAAAAAATAAACAAAATTTTTCTTACACGTGTTTTATTTATAAGTGCCAAACAGAAGAAAACATGACTGATTAAATTGCATTAATCAATACGGTCCTTTATTATAAGGATAGAAGTTCAGGGACTTTTAGATATTTGAGGGAAATTATCAACAGCCAAATGAGTAGCCAAAGTGAGAAGGAAAAACGTTCACTGGCAGACACAGACAATTTGAAGAAAGGAGAACTTCCCGAATATTCCAAATATGAACCATGTAAATTAATCTTATCAAGATACATCCATAAGGCTGTCTAAAAAGGTAACAGAGCTCATAAAAATAAAAAATAAAAAATACCTAGCATTTAAAAGTGTGATGAACATGAATCAACAGAAAGCAAAGATGTATATTTAAATCTCTCTTAGAATATAAAGCTAAGGACAAACAAAGAAAAACATGGAAAAAGAAAGGAGAGCAAGCATCCATCTGAGGAGTTAAAATGGATGAACAGGAAGCATGGAAAACAGGGGGGAAAATCAAGTAAATAATAAAAGAACTGTTTCCCTGGTGCTGTAACAAAACAAAAAGAAATGGGCTGGGCTAGTAGGTGCTAAGATGGAGACTAAAAGGTTCTCACATAAATATGTGTTCAGGAATTGTTTGCTCCCAAGAATAAACAGAAGGATTTCAATGTTTATAGCTAGAGAAACAGCAAAGCAACCACACACAAGACAGGTAACTGGTTTTACTATTGAACATTATAAGCGTGTCCTCCAGACAGTTCATATCAATGTTTCAGCCCCTTTACCTTGTGTGGAACAGTCACTCCCTCCATATGCACCAGTGCCACTCCCACTTTATAACCATTGTCAATAGAAAAAGTGGCTTTCGTTGATGCCTGGTGGCCCTTTAAAAGGGATAACTTTTTCATACGTATGTTGCCTGCTTGTCTTTTTGCAAGTTTCTTGTTTGTCGTTCCCAATAATATTTGTACTACAAAATCTGATGCTAGAAGACAGGGAAGCGATGTCTGCAAAATTCAGCTGAAGATGGGATTCAATTTAAAATTTTTCATATAGAAGTATTTACCTAATAAAAGGAGGTAAAATGGGAACATGCACATACACTGTGTGCGGGCGTGTTTTTGTGTGTGCGTGTGCACATGCACTTGTATGTATCAAAAAAAATGCTCTAGACCACTACATTCAGATTTCACTTATTTTTATATGTGAACAAAAGTTGCCCAAGCCAGCCTAAAAAATCAGAATGGCCCTGAACTTGCATCCTTCCAGCCTCAACTTTCTCAATAGCTGAAATCACTGGCCTCTGGCACCAAGTTTAGATTTCTAACACAAATACATCCTTCATTAAAAAGATTCACTTAGATATATTCCAATAAACACTTCCAAGCTAGAAGAAGAAGTAGCCAAGATGTCAAGAGTAGAATCCAGTAAAATGCTATATTCAATGTAAAGGTTCCCTCAGAATAATCATGTGTAGTTTTTTTTAAAGGGGGTGGGGCTATATTTTGCTCCAAATGGAATTGTAACTTGGTATCCCTGGTTGTAAATCCTCATGGTCCTCCAGGTCCATGGAATTTCTAGCCTGTGGTACCACCAGCCCTGATGCCTTGGGGCCTCGAGTGCATGACTAAGACTCCCATTCCAGTTTATGGAAAAGGAAACGTGGGGGAGACAGCTGGTTATTCCTTCCTGATGGCTATCTTACCACTGACACTGGGCACGTTTAGAAAGAATAGACCAACCCTGATTCTATGATCTAAAAGGTAATACTCTAGTACCTAGAGATCCAGCTGGCTTTTCCAGTACTGCTGCTAGACCCACGTCATTTACTGATGTGAAACATGAAGGCCTGCAAGTTCCCTCCATCCAAGGTAACTGTCATTTGGGCATGCTCACAACAAAAATACCTTAGGAAAGCTTGTCTGGAGAGGAGAAGGTGACACTGTATCTGTGATATCTTAGTGACCAGATCCACGAACGTACTCTGTCCATCTGGCCCATATGCTCAGTGGGATATGAAAAGAGAGGTGAAAGTATTCTCACTTCTGTGATCTCCCCTCCGCTTCTCAGATTGTCACACCTCACTGCAGACACTCCTGGCTTTCATTAGTTATGGGGAAAGCAAGCAAAAGGGTCCCCCCACCCCACTCCACCCCCCGCTCATGCTTGGCTCTTTCAAATTTCACTTTCACAGGGTAATAGTCTGGAGTCAGCACTCCGGTGAAATGCTAGAAAAGAGAAGGCACAGTCTACTTTATGGCTTGTTTACCCATCTGCATCATCCATGCACACGTTCCTAGAGTGCCCTGCTCCTGGGTTGTGACCTTTCAGAGTTTTGCAGCTGGCTTCAAGCTGCTCTTCAGTGACAGTTTTAGAGCTGGGAGAAGTAGGCACTAAAAAATAACAGCGCATACAAAATGACGCTTCTGCCCCCATCCCTCTGAAGTGCCTTCCTGTTGTCATCATCTGGCGTTCAGCATGAATATATGGGGTTGATCAATAGAATTTCTATGTGTAAAATTAATAAAATTTCTATGGGCCTCACTTTGTAAAAGTAAATATATGGGTGGGTGTTTTCACGGAGTTTCTGCTCCTCATAGTCCCGTGGGCATGTTCAGGTATTTTGGATTTATCCTTCCGAAGTTTATGATGAAACAGATGTTCTATGAAGCGGTAAAATGTCAAAGAAGAGAGAAACAAGTTGAATCCATGAGGAAATTGTTTAAAAAGCTCTCCCATGCTCATCATTATGTTCTTGAATTATTAAATACCACAAAGAAGACAGAGCCTTCTGGGTTCTATGGGATTTATCATTTCTGTGTATAATGCTCAAAGTGTGTCTTTCAAATGTGCAAACCCATTTCTGAACATTTGTTTAAAAATACTCAAGGGGGAGAAGTGCATATGTATGTGTACATGTGTATGTATATGCATATGTATGTAAAGCGGGTCATTATGGAAGAAGGAGTGGGAAGACTGTGAGAGTCAGAGGAACAGGAAGCTTTAGTCGAGGTTATGTCTCCTGGAAATGTCAAAAGCTCTACCTAGAAAGTCTCACCAACATGATGCTCAGTCATTACCTGTGCAAAAAGGACACCAACAGACAGTGCTAATATGAACTGGAGGAAAGTTAGGAGCCCTCAGCCGGACAATTACAGGCAACTAAGGGATGTTGAACATGGGAGAAACAGTCCTCCTCAGAGAAGTCCGTAACAATTGGTCGGTTATCCAATACTGAATAATTAGCCCTGAAACATACATGAAAGTAACATTATATGTACAATTTTTTAAAAAGAGGTCATGAATTTGAAAAAAAGAGCAAGAAGAAGATTTGAAGAGAAGAAAGGAAGGGCAAAAATGACGTAATTACAATGTCAAAAGCCTAAAAGAACGAATTATTTTTAAAAGTGCATTAAATTCATATGTAATAATGAAAGTCTGCTATTTTGTACAACTTATATAACCTATTTTTAAAAGCAATACTTAAGAGCTTTAGCTATATAAAGCAAGTTTCTGTTAGTACTATTGTCTAAATAACCATAAATGCTCCCAGTACAAAGAGAAATACTAGGCCACTGTCACATTCATTTAAATGTGGGGACCTGCAGGAAAGCTGGAAAATCAGTGGTGGTGAGAAATAAAGAAACTAAAAGTTTAAATGGTAGCAGAGGACCAGAATATGAGAAGTTAGGCTCCAATAATTAATTAATTAAGCATCATGAATGTGGTGATAAAATAAAGGGTTTTTTCAGACTAGACTTTAGATTGAGGGGGTGGGGGGAATGACATAGTTTGAGAAACCATAACCATGTGGGTTTGATTTGAATGTTGGAGAAAAATAAATAAATGTATAATATGCCCTATATTGTAATGCAGTTGGAAGAGGCCAAAATTCAGAAGAGAAATAATCCACAATGAGCAAGAGGAGTAGAAAGAGATTTGAAAAATTATCAAGATATCTCCCCGTAGACAGGATCTCTCCATACACAGTTAAAGAAACAAAGAAGAAACAGAATCGATGTGTAAAATAAAACTTAGTAACACAAAAAGATGTGCTTGAAAGCACAGCCTTAATAGGCCTCTAAAACAGAAGGTTGGGCATAGTTTAGTAAAGACTGAGTGCAAGAAACAAATTCATTCAGAGTTGATAATTCGGAGAGCTAGAGAGAAAAATATAAGCGTCTAAGAGAGAAGGAAATATATAAACAAAGATTTAGCAAGAGAAACCACAGTCTTTTTTGCTAAAAGCTAAATGTTTGAAATCAATGTAAGTTTCTACTAATAGAAGACTTCTTTTAGTTTTAATAATTTTATTTAAGATTTATTTGGATTTACCTAAAAGTACTTACCTATGATTTGATAGTTCTGAAGATACACCTATTAGTGTTGACAGTATCATCAGTTTTCCAAACTAAAGATTTCAACTGTACCTAAGGGCTGGGAAGACAGGGCTGTCAGAAAATTGTTTGCCATGCAAACATGAAGAACCTAGGTCAGATGCCAGATCCTTCTCCACACCTGCCCCCACCCCAAAAACGATGGATTTACTGGTGAACTCTTGTGTTCCCAACACTGAGGAAGTAGAGACACAAACATCACTGGGGCTCTCTGGCCATCCAGTCTACCTGACTGATGAGCTCCAGGCCAGTGACAGGCTGGATTTTGTTCCTGAACATAAAATCTGAGGTTGTCCTCTGTTCTCCACAGGTTCATGCACACACTCATGCACACACGTGCACACAAGCACATGCATGCACACTTATACATGTCCATTACAAATAAAAGGGCCTAAGAGATCATACTATTCTTGCTGAAGATTCAAATTCTGTTCTTAGTATCCACAAAGTTGGGTAATTCCCAATGGCCTGTAACTCCAGTTCTTGTAGATCTGAGAACTTCTGGCCTCCACAGGAACCTCTCCTCACGTGTATATTCCCGTACATATACATAGAGACATACACATACAATTAAACAAATTTTTAAATCCTTTAATAAATGAAATGTGTTGATGTAACTACAGAGCGAAAGATCTAAATTTTTTCATTTCCCATTTTCTCTGCATAAGTAGGAAATTGTGTAAGTGTGTGTTCATGTGTGTGTCCCTGTCTTTGTGTATCCATGCACACACACACATACGTGTACCAGTGTGTATGCGACTATCTGCAATTATAAAATAAAACAAATTTTGAAACAACTGAAAATGCTGTCTTCAGATTTGCAGTTCTTTCCTGACCCAAGTGGCTGGGTGTTGAGCCCTGAGGATTGTAGTTTTGTGCTGCTCTTGGTTTTGTGGCTATACATTCAGAGACAAATGAGTAGAAACATTTGTCATGGCTTCATGTGTGGAACCATGCAGACCTCAGATATGGAGTAACTCTCACAAAGAGCTACCATCTAGATTCTGTGGGACGCCTAGCCCTCTGCTCTTGGGAGCCTCCTGTAAGTTTTACAGGATGTGTAGGTTCTGTGCCGGCACTCACGGCCATACCCCACCCTGCTTTGTAGAATGAACATCATTTCCCCAGTGCACTGAGTTCCCCTCATGTTAGAGTCTGTCTATGCGATAGGGGGACAAGAGGGGCTACTTTCGGGGTTCAAAGTCTTCCTGGTAGTCACCACCCCTCTTTGCTATGGCTAGGTTCTTGCACTCTTTCTGAATCCATATTCCAGGCGATGAGGGTACCTCATGAGCAGCAAGATGCTTGCAAGAAAGAAACCTATAGGGGAAAACTGAGTTCCAGGTATAAATTCTGCCTGGAATAAGAAGCTCCCAAACTCTGCCCTAGGTACCTAAAAGCTGTAGCTGCAGTACCCAAGGGTGTCATAAGGGTCTCTTCACTGTGCCCACTAGTCCTTCACCAGCTGTATTTTTTTTTTTAATCTTCAACCAAATAAAACCCAATCCCTGCTTTTTCTTCCAGTTAGGTTGCTGTCATCTCTCAATTTTCTAGATACTGGAATTCTAAAGCTGCCAGAAAATGCTTGTTAACTCATTTGTTTTACTGTAGTTTTATGGAGTTTGTACTGTTTTCTTTATATATTTTATGCCTATTATTATTATTATGTCCTATGATACTGATGATGTCATCATGAGGCCAGATTGCTTTACATACACATGGAGACACCTAAGAAGCACACAGCTAAATATTTTCTCATGGATGTGTAAACCTTAAGATGAAATAATAAGAAGGCCTGTTTGCTCTCATAAGTTTTACTTTAATGCAATTCCCTGGCCATGTGTTTATTAGAACATGATGATTTAATTGGTGACAACCAACCAAGGCCCATCCCTAAGAACAGGAGCCATCGCACAAAGAGAGCACACTGCACAGCTGTTCTGAAGGAGAGGGGTGGGCTGGGGTGCAGGGAAGGCGGGCAGGATTTCCCCCAAAGTCCCTGCATTGCCTCACCATCTGTGAGCACAGTAGGAGTCCTCCTTTATAACACATGACTAGTAAGCCTTACTCAGCCACCCCTCAAGGGCCTCAGAAGGATAAAATAAGACGATCTGCATAGCAGTGCTTGATACACTGTAAAGCACTGAGCAGTGAAGCAAGCTTCTGGGTGGATTCACAGGGTGAGCACTGCACAGCTGTTGGAAGTAACCTATGCAGATACACCAGGTCTTTCTCATTCCTCTGAGCATCAATCAGATGCCAACTGCAGGCACCCAAGTCCCTTTGTCCGGACGCTAGCCCAGTGAGATTCTGTTCATGTGCATTAAAGGTGCTCCTAACCCAGGAGCAGCAAGGCTGTGGCAGAGATAGCTTAGCATGCATTTCTCCAGAGCACAGACAGTCCTGAGACACGATCTGTAGTGGAACAGTATGATGAGGTGCTCATGTTCCTTTGCATGAATTATGCATATATATGTGTATATGTGTATGTTTTTTGTTTTTATTGTCATTCTCTCCTGATGTGATTCCTACCCCTGCTTCCAGGGACAAACACCAAAATCAACTTCTATGCTTCTATTCTGATCTTGGAGTTGGCTTCTGAAGAATAAAAATATATATTTCAAACTAGTCTTACAGAGATAATAGAATGATGATTGGGCATGAACATTGTAAACCAGACGATTAGTCCAGACTATATCCAGCACTTCTTTTTAAGTTATTTCTGAGTGAGTTTTCATTGTCTATGTATAGGGTACCTTTGTTTCTAATTAATTCATTATGTTGCTGGGCTGAGGGTCAGACTTGGCCTGCCTCCAGAGAAAGATAAAACACAAGCAATGGTACCCAGATGTATTTTTCTCAAAGCCCTGTCCTGAAGATAGATAATGCTATTAGAAAGTAGAACCTACAATTAGTATATTTATCAGTAAAATACCCACTAGACTGTGATAAATTTGTGTTTGAAGGTAAAGGAGAAAATACATTCAAGATGCATTTACTTAGCTGCCACTTTAAAAAAAAAAAAGTTCTGCTTTGCACTGAGCTCATTTCTATTGTAACAAGCCATTAAACTATACTGAACTAGCCTTTTAATTGAGGTTCATAAGAAATGATGGCTGGCCATGTTTTGTGAACATTTTAAAGGTACAATTTAATTTCCAGCAAGAATGCAAAGAAACATTGTAAAGTGCTGCATTTATTGTCGTGTTTTATAATTGAATTCAATTTTGTTAAACCTTTATCTATCCTCAGACTGGGGATCTTCCTTCTTGCTTTGCCCTCCATCTGGAGTGTGTGTCTCTAAATTACTGGTTTTCGGTAACAGTTCATCTTTCTACTACCTAAAATTGTGGCCTCCACTATAGTAGTCATTTGCCACATTGGGGGGGGGGCATGGTGGACGTGCCATATATGTTTGTATGTGTGTGCACATAATCTGATGTAGATTGGACTTGGAAGACAATGTGAAGAACTAGTAATGTGGGGTTGGGTTCAGGTGTGTGTATGTATACATGCTTGCACATGGGGACACAAATGTTAGATATGGGTGTAAATGGAGACCAGAGGTTGGCCTTGAGTATCTTCTATTGCCCTTCACCCACCCTATCTCTGGAAGCTTCCCACTGAACCCGGGGCTCACTATTTCATGGTAGCCTAGGTAGCCAAATTTCTCTAGCAATTCCTGGCTCTGTCTCCCATACCCAAGAAACCATCCACAGAACTTATGAAGCTCAAAAAGAAGAAAGACCAGAATGTGGGTGCCTCAGTCCTTCTTAGAAGGGAGAACAAAACAGAGGAAGAAATACAAGGTCAAATAGAGGAGCAGGGATTGAAGAAAAGCTCTACAGAGACTGCCTCACCTGGAGAACCACTGCATATGTAGCCACCAAACCCAAGCACTATTGTTGATGCCAAGAAGTGTTTACTGGCAAGAACCAGACATGGATGTCTCCTCAGAGGCTCTCCCAGAGTCATATAGATACAGACGAGGATGCTTGCTGCTAACCATCAGACTGAACATGGAGACCCCAGTGAAAAAGCTAGAGAAAGGACTGAAAGAGATAAAAGGTTCATGGAAAGAACAACATCATCAACCAGCCAAGGCACTGAGGTGGAGAAGGTGATTGAGAGAGGGAGCATCTTCATGGAAGTAAGTTGAGGGGAAGGAGGAAGAGAAGTGGGGGGAAGGGTATAACATTTGAAATGTAAATACAGAGAATATCCAATAAAATTGGGGGAGAAAAGTGCTGAAATTATAGGCATCTGCCAAGCCTGCTCAGCTATATGTGGGTTCTAGAAATTCAAACTCCAGTTTTCATGTTTGAATAGCAAGTGCTTTATTTAGTGAGTCATCTACCCAGCACACTAGTAAGTTTCAAATTGATTATATGTTGAAATACTTTGGGTTACACTAAGTTTAATATTTATAACCTCATCTCTTTTTTTTTTTTATTGATATGGCCCCCAGACAGTTTTAAAGTGTGGATGTGGTTCTTATTTCTGGGCAACGTCGTATTTCTGCCACTCGGTGCAGACCTTAAGTAATTCCCAAACCACCTTACAGTGTCTTTAGCTATGAAAGCACTGATCTGTCTCAGGAGTGGTGCATATAAATCACTAGTTGTTTATCCATTGAAGTTCCAGGGAGCTTGTCCAACAAACGTATTCTTCATTAGTGACTGGCTCACAGCAGAATGGAAAGTATAGTTCATAAAATAAGAAGTAGACAAAATAAAGGTATGAGTGGCCAAAGGCTGATAGCTCTACATCTTTGATGTGCTCAAGGGTTTAATGGGCTTCTTTACATGTTCCTGGAAGGATAGCGGGTAGTTACACAAAAGAACAACAATGTGTTTTCTGGCCATTAGTGAATTATATTTCATTGTTCTCTTTATAATAACACACTAAAAATGTAAAGCTCTTGACTTATCTGGTAAAACATCACCCATCCACCCAACACATATGCATTTCAGCAAAGACTATCAGTTCTGTGGAAGTCAATGACTCAAAAATCAAAAACTAAGATGATCAATTGGGATCAAAACCTCTCTCTTTTCTACAAAGCCAACAATGATCACAATCACAAAGAAAGGAGAGGCAATAGACTTTGGGCTAGAAGAAGTCACCACGAATTGCCAGCTTATATGCCCCATAACAGCCCTGAATGATCAGCCTCATGTTATGTACGTGATATAAATAAGCCTTCAGAGTTGACACGCCTATTGCACTGAATGGAAAGGTTCACACTCTGATGGGAATTACACTTTACTTTTAGACATTCTAGTCTGCAGACAAAGACTGTCTAGACTAGCTCAAAAACCTACTTACTTACACTTTGTTCCAGTGAGCTCTATTCTGTGCAGAAATAGAACATCCTGGGCTGGTCAAGAGTTCTATATATCACATATAATAAACTCTCCATTCCCTGCCATTATAATCACAGCCTCCCAAAGATGTAAAGTGTTTCAAAAGAAAAATGTTAAGCTTGCCATCTATCCTGAATAAAAAGAACAAATCCTCTTTACAGAGTTTTGGCCAGTTGATATTAGAAGCCTGGAAATTTTCATCCTGTTATCTTAATATTAGCCTCTGTGTAATAAACATTGAATTGCCTGGGAATGCCGACATGTTTTAAGTGTAGGATGAGCATTGCCAGCCAAAACTATTACAAGCACGTACCACAGGTTAGGAGGCTTACAAACACGGAGATTTATTTCTCCAGCTTTGAAGGATGAAAATTCAGGAGCAGGGTAACACTGCTGTCCAGTTTCCATAAAGGCCCTGCTCCAGCGTGTAGACTGCCAACCTTTCATTCTGATAAAGTTTAAAAAAATGAAAGAAAGATAAAAAAGATAAGAAGGAAGACAGAAAAGAAAAGAGAGAAAATAATATGTTCCCTGTGCACGTTCTATACCCCATTTCTCGGTGCTAAACACCAAAGCCAGCGCATAGTATATGCCAGGAAAATCCTTAGTCCTGGGTGTCCACTTTCCAAAAATACGAATCTTCAGAGCTCTTCCCTTGTGAGCTAATTGCCACCAAAAGTTACTAATAACATCACAAGGATGGACATGTGCAATGCCACCTGAATGGAGAAGAGAATACATGCACATGGCCCATTCATACATTGCAAACATTTAATATGGCAGATACCTGCTTGACCAACTTTAAATAAATACTTATGATTTCTACACCATCTCACAGTCTTTATTATAACTCCTGTTTTTTATGAATGGTCTCTATTGAGTAACAACGGGGCATAAATTATTCTATACCTCTATCAACTTCTTCCATGAATGCATCCCCAACCCTAACCAGTCTGCTACCCTAAACCTAAATCTATTCTAACCTTAATTTTACCCTAACCCAAGTCTGATCTTAACACTAGTCCAACTATAACATTCACCTGACCCCAACCCTAGCACAAATGCTAACCTTAACCCTAGCAACACATAATGCTTTACACTTTCATGCATTCAGCCCCACCAGTGAGTATAAAAGACCTGGATCCTACACTCACTAGACTGCTCTATTGGGAAAGAAAAACAAGCCTGTTTGTTTTGTCTCTGCATTTAACTCAATGCTCCTAGACAGGAAGGACCACTTTCCATCTTCCAGGATAAAGATTATCAGAAATGCCTCTGAAGGGGTGACTAGGTAGCTCAGTGGTTAGGAGTGCTTGTTGCACTTTCAGAGGACTTCAGGTCAATTCCCAGACCCCACACAGTAGCTCACCAATATCTGTAATTCCAGTTCTAGGGGATCCATGTCCTCATCTGGCCTCCAAGAGCACCAGGAGTGCCTATGCTACCCATATTTACATGTAGGCAGAGACACACATACATAAAATAAAATAAATATTTGAAAATAATTTTAAGGTACTATCTCTGACAATGGCCAATAACTGATAAGTGGATTTTCCAACTACTTTCAAAACTAATTTTATCTATTAGCCTCTATGACTGCCAATTGAGATTCTTAGGGAAGATGCTGTCTATTGGCACTGGAGTTCCAAGGTGGGTTTCTGTGACAGTCTTCATTTGTTATAAAAAATAAAAATAGAAATAAAAGCTTCTTTGATGAGAGATAATAGCTACCCTTATCTGTGGATAACAGGATAAAGTTTACAATGTAGTTAGGAATTAGGCTCATCAATTAAAGTGGTGGTAACAGATTTTCTTCTACAATCCATGAACTCAGTACCACTGAGGAGTTGGCTAGGTTTCCAGTACCAGGTATGATTTCCCTCCATTGTAGTGAACCCAGAAGTCCAATTAGACAGCTGTTGGTTAACACCACTAGGAGAGTGCCTCTCGCTGCATCTTTAGATAACTTGACATCCGGTTATTGTTGGGGTCCACTGGCATCACAGCTTGGCAGAACTGAGTTGCTTCCTTGGCAGATTACATAGAGTTCTTTCTGATGTTGATGGAAGGCATACCAATGAAGGTTTGCAGATCAGATCCAGCTTGAATCATCCAAGTCCCTTGTCTCTTGGGTCACAAGCATTCATTATCTTCAGCAGTAGAGACTTACCTTCAACTTCTGAGAGGCAATCAAGGGTAACAACAATGTCCTGTCTGAAGCACACGGATTGTCCTTACAATTACTCAAGAGGAGCTCTCTCATGGGTGGAACTTGAAGCTTTGTGAGTATATGGTTCTTATCAGCCCCAGTTACAACATAACTTCATTTAGGACATATATATAGAGATAGACGGATGGTAAATATAAAATAGTATGAGTCCTGAAGGTTTTACCCAACAACCTTGGCGTTATTTGTCCATTCTCACTCCTCCTTCAGTACTGACCTTCTTCCTTCCTGTCCCAGTTGGTGCACCCTCCATGTTTTTAGATACATCTTCAGCACAGTTCCTGCTTCTATGACTCAGACAATTATCACAGAAGAGTGACTGGAAAGACTGTAAGAGCTAGACTTCTGGGAAGTCTACTGTGAGACTCCTACCAATGGCTTCATAAACAAGACAGGAACAATGAGACTATCAACAGACAAGCTAATGAGAATGGGGGAGAAATCTCAGGGAGTCCTACTGCTAGACAGAAGACTACAGGAAATCAATGATCACTGTGTGAGGGAGGATTAACCTCTCCCAAGAATAAACTCCATTATTGGGTAATCAACACAAAGTGGTCAGCCCTGAAAACCATATATAAATAACAAAACCAGACTCAGTAGATTGTAATTTTGAGCATACATACAACATATAAACAATACATATGTAACAATAATCAAAGAAAAAGAGGCTATAAATCTGAGAGAGAAGTGGGAGATGTGGAAAGATTGGAGAGAGAGAGCATAGGAGGGGCTTGGGGCAGAAAAAAGAGAGGCCGAAGTGATGTAATTACATTTTAATTATAAATACATTAAAAATAAAATCAAAACTAACACACACATTATTTGCTTGAGATGGAAAAATATCATTAAAGAACTGAAGGTAAGCCTTGGGAATGGAGTGAGGGATACGGCAAACGTGAAATGGCCAGAGCCTATACTCACAGCTGCTTGGCCTGGACCCTACAGCCTAGAGACTAAGAGTCAAGCTGCTGTGTCAGGGTTTCTAGCTTGCCGAAGGTGTTCTGCACGGGCCTGTTTTGATATCATCCATTCTGATATCATCCATTATGCACTGTTATGAGAGCCCCATCCAAGACACCTAGGAGTTACTCAGCTTTACCTGAGTCACACAAAACAAGGAAGCTCAGTCACCAGCTGACTGTTGCTCCAGAAGTTCTCTACAGCTAAGATTTCCCTCTTCAAAAAGATGCTAAATAAACAAACCAGCAAGATTCCTCGAAGAACACATTATCAGTTTGCTTTCCTAAACTTAAAAGATAGATTTTTTTTTAACTATGGCTTTACCTTTGTGCGGAGCTGGGAAGCAAGCCCCCAGCATCTTGTGCTTGCTAAGCAAGCACTCTAGCGCCTAGCAACAGCCCAACCTTAGCTTTTTGAGACAGGGTCCCACTACACTGCCCAAGCTGACCTTCAACATGGACTCCTTCTGCCTCCACCTCCTGTCATGTTAAGCTGCGCTTCTCCTAACCCAGGGACACCATGAATGTGTCCTCTAATGCAATTAACCTTAAATTCTTTCCTGAAGTTGAGCAATCTCACGGACAAGTATTGATCCTCAGCAACTCAAAAACCATCGCTGTCAGTCTCCCAGCCTCACTTTCAAAGGATCCTCTCCGAGGCCATGTGACTCCCTCTGTCCTGCTAAGGAAGCTGTGGGGTGCAGTATTTGTGACTGAAGAAAAGCACCCTTCATGACTAGTTTGAGTTACTTTGAAACAATCGTACTCAATCCTTCTAAATCTAGCTCATAGAGTAAAATAAATATATAAAAGCGCAATGCATCAGTAAAGTCATCAAAGAAGGGAAGTGTCATTTGGGGTGAATTTGTCCCAATTGAGATTCTGTTGCCCAGGGCAGCTCTAGTGCCACATATCCCAATGAGAAGGAGGAGAGAGGCTGAGACTTCATTAGCCGTAATGATAATTGCATCCCATTTTCAAAGAGGTTATTATCCCCAAGGCTTGAAGTGTGCCATAAACATTAATTAATTTATGCTCTGGATAGCCCAGTACCATTCTGCCTTTTGTAAAGCAGAATAAACAGAAGCAAGTAGTGATCAAAAGTTAAGTGGCTTCCCAGGGCTCATTCAGCTAGCCAGTGTAGGTAGCTGTAAACAAAACCCAACCTGAAGGACAACCCCAGTGGCCTTCAATGGCCCAGGAGGCCAGTGGCAGAGGCAGAGAGAATGAGGACATAGCTGTATTTTAACCAGACTTGGAATAAATGTCACTATTGTATTTAATAGTGAGCAAACACCGTGACCGGACCAATAAAAAGGACCGCCCTTGCTGCTAACTACTACCTCCTTTTTCCAGTTTCTTTTTAAAGCAAGACTTCTCCAACTTGAATCTGCATCCACATCATCTGGGAGTCTTATTCATCTGCAGATCCGGAGTCAGTATACTGGTAACAAGGCCAGCGTCTACAGAGAGGTATGCACCTGACCATGCTGATGTTGCTGGTGGATGCCTTGTGTAACAACTTCCTGTGTTGTTTTCTTTCTTGCTGGGTTTTTTTATTCTCTCTATCCAACCGTGTTCTGTCTTTTTCCAGTATACACGTGCTATAGTTTTATGCCTGCTACCCCTTCAAAACTGGTATATCATATTTATAGAGGGGAGCAGGTCTTCGGAGCTCAGTTCTAAGAGTTTTGACCTTATTTGGAATTTAGAGAGAGTTGCAAGCATAGTGTGCTGCTACTATCAGGCTGAGATCTGGCTCACCTGCCCTTTGATCCCACCGTGAAGACTGCCAGTCCTTTGAGCAGCTCTGCCTTGGCTCTTCCTACAAAATGCACGAGGGGAATTTCACTTTGTGATATTTATTATACAATATAAGTATTTTTAGTGTTTCTTGGTCTTTCCCTTAAAGAGGAAGCACCCAGTTAAAAAGACGCATCAGAGAGTACACAAAGTTGTATTCTTTGAGTAATGAACAAATATTATTAAAAAACAAAGTTTTTAACAAAGCATTTAAACAATCTCAAGGCAAAAAGATGGGAAAATATTTAACAGGCCGGTCATGGTTCTTCTTTTTTTTTTTTTTTCCTACATGAAGTTCATTGTTTGGTCATTTAAAAATATTTGAGTAAAACTTTCCAGTTTTTCACCATACACAAATTTACCAATGACAGAGTTATCTATAACAGAAACAGCTAGTTGTCCAAGATACAGAGTTGACTTGAGCTCAGAAAAAAACTAATAGTCTAGTTTATTATCACATGCATAGAGGTAAGAGCTCTCAGAAAGACCCCCACTGAGGAGTGGGGTGGACCCTCATAGGACACACTGAGCCTAGAATTTCCCAAGCAAGGAGAGAATGGAGCCAGATGAGGTGGAGCCTACTCTCACACTACAGAGAAATCCTTGGTTAGCTGTAGCGGCTCATTATTATGAATCATGCTTCATTCACTACACCAGCAAGGGAGAAGGTAGAGAGGCAGAGTACTGAGGGAATCCAGGTCAGAGATGGCAAAGACCTGGCTTAAGAGGCCAGCCCATGGGACCAGATGATGATGAATTTCAATTCTGTCTAGAAAGAAGCAAATCATGAGAAAGACTTCTCATAGATGAGCTGTGTAGGCTGCAGAACTGCCCCTTCGGGTTTTACACATCATGATTGTTAGCACAAAGCTTTAAACACTGTCAATCAAGTTTAGAAGAAAACCAATAGTACCTGATCGGTATAAAAAGTCTCCACATGCTGCTTGTGCTACTAAAAGAACAAATGGTTATGTGAAAAGAAAGACAATGAGGAGAAGAAATATAACCAGATATTTCCCTGTGGGTGCTCAGAAATATCTCACCAAGATGTGTTTAACCTTCTCTGAAAATATAAACTGTAGTAACTTAAACACGAAGAAAACTTTGGGATGAAGCAGTACAAAATTATAGCTTGTTAGTAAGGTTTTGAAGGTATCCGCCATTCCTGACCAAAGTCTACCTGCAGCCCTGATCCAGACAGACATGTGCCGAACAATATCCAAGAAGGTATGCGGGGGAACACACTCGTGAGCCACGGCTGGTGGCAGTGCTGATTGCTGTAGTACAGTTATCTGAATCTCCCATGACTGACTTCGGACTGTCAACAAGGTATCCCTAGACACAGCATGGGGAAGCAGTGTGAAACCCTGCAACACTGTCTAATGTCTCCCTTAGACACAACAATTCCCAATATGTTCAAGAGTACAAGACAATCACAACATGCAAAGCAATGTGGAAATATGGATTTGGCCTTTGACCTTAATATAATTTATTTAATTGCACACTCTTTGGAATTCAGCTCTGAGCAATGGGGCTGGTTTAAAAGAAGCCTGCCAACTTTGGGGAAATTGAACAGTTCGCCTTCAAAAGTCAGGACACCACTGTAATTTTACTGACAGACAGGATTGTGTGTTGACTAGGTTTCTTTGGACTCCCTCAGCAAATAAAAGTATTAAGCTTACTCTTGGATTCTAGAAAAGGTCTGTCTTGCCAGAATGTTTACGGATAGCACCTGGTCAAATTGAACACACAGCAACTAGTCGTGTTATGCTAAACAAATGTGTTGAATGTTGAGGTCATGGTTTCAGATTAATTCACATTAATTCAGATTCATGCACACAACACCCAAATGAAGCTATTATCATCCCCAGTTTGTGAAGAGAACTACAGTAAAGAGGTTGTTCTGACATTAATAATGCTACTTTGAACCCGCTCTCTAAAGTCAATCGATAAATTAAAATATAGTAATATCTCTTCTATCTTAACTGAGCCTGTATCTGGATCTGCAATGCAAACACCCATTTCACTATTTATGAACCAGGTTTTAGGCTCTTGTAAAGCTACTGGGAGAATTTCCACTTTCACCTGCCTCAGAGCACTTGAAATAATCATCCATTTTAATCATGCGTATCTTTATCAAGAAAAGGGATTGCAACATGACAACGTAGCTATTTGATTCCACTAATGTGGAAAATAGCTACAGGTTTAATTAGGAGCAATTTAACATACATTTTTATGACTGATGCCTATTTCCCTTCATGCCACAACTTGCAGGGAATTAAGTTATAAAAATAGTTTATATGCCTATAAAACCCCGCAAGCTCTGCTAAATTAAAAACAAAGAAGGTAATTTGTACTGTCAAACCATCTTCTTAAACTTCAAATGACGGATGGGGGTTGGAGGTGCCGGGTGCTTTAGAGTAAGAGATTTAAAGTTTGTAAGGATAAGCTCACCTTTTGAAACAAGTTTCGATTCAATTCCTGAAACTCAGTTCTCGACGCTGCAATAAATGAAGTCTCCAAAGGCTGAAAATTTGCAAGTGGGTATGCACAACTTCCCAAGAGACTTACGAATGCTCCGAGATATATGAGTCCTCATGAATATAGTAACTCAGTATTACTCAATATGTTCAAAGACAAACTTAATCTTCTGAGTGCTAATTGCCTTTGGATTCCCCTAGATTTATTTCAGGTGCTTTAATTTCAAGTTTAAAATTACCCCACCACTTTCACAACAGAATCCCTCCCCACTTGAAGGGAGGCAGGTTACAGGAACTCCGCAGAGTCGACTGTCCTTCCTATCTGAATTACTTGGTTCAATAATTTTACATCTACAGCTCAGTCTTCCTTTGCTATTACCAGGATCCCTTGCTGACCTTTCTCCAGGGCCTGTTCCAGCTATTTTTAAAATTAAAAAAAAAAATCTTTTCTTTTTTTTTTTTTGGTTTTTTGTTTTTTGGCTTGACCACAAAAATACTGCTGGAGCCACCTTTAACAATCATAACAGTGTTTTGTATGAGAAGGTATTTGTTTTGTGTGCTGGGAGTGTGGGCAAAACATCTTCATCCTCGGAGATTGTATTTTCTTCCAATGCACATGCATTCCACTATGAAATTGAGAGGAGTGGTTGGTAGGTTAAAGGCCTTAAGTCAAGATAGGGCCTAAGATACTGTATCTGAAAAGCAGTGAGGCACCCTTCATCAACCCAGGGCTACCTTCAGGAGAACCTGACTGAAGAACAGCAGTGAGGCAAAGTAGACACCAGTGGCCATCACTGGGCCCAAAGGCAATGGGCTTCATCGGTTCTCCTTGCTTCCTGGCGAAAAGGTTTCCATATTTTCCAGAAAGCCCTATTCCTGAAGTCTTCTCCCGAGTCCCTTTTGAAACAGTAGATGCCCCAAGGCAGAAGTTCAATTATCACACTTTCTTCTTTTTCTTCTTTTAGGTCTAGACTCAGCACTGTCAGGCCATGGATTCTACTCACATGGCCAGCCAGTGTCATCCAGAGAGACACAGCCAACAGGCTGTGTATATGGTTAGACATTATGGCCATAGACACCGGCATTGGCATACATACAGGTAGAAAACGTGTCACAAGGAATTGAGTCATATAAACATGAGCTTAGAGGTCCCGTTCTGTGCTGAGAGAGCTGACAACCCAAAGAAGCCAGAAGAGGAATGTTTACTCTCTTCTTGACGGGTGGAGCCAGGACACTATGCCATCTGTTCTTCAGTATGGTAGACTGTAAAAGCAAGCACCTCCTCTCCTCTTTTTCTGGATCTATAACGTAACTTCACAGCTCTTCCCTTATGCTGAATGGATGCTGGGAAATCACATTGTAAACCATAAGCCTAAAGCAAAACTGAGCTGGAAGTACGGCACAGCTGTTAGCTCTCAAAACCTATCTCATATCTGTCTCATAACTAACCAATTGCTGTACTTCCCCCAATAAGCCCATACCTCCTACTGGTGGGCTACCTACTGGTACCACCAATTGAAAGCCAGGTGTCCAAATGCCTGAGCCTGGGGACACATTTTTTTTTCTTTTAAGCCACCACATGCTAGTCACACAAACATAGCCATTATTGCTACAGAGAGAATACATCATACCAACCCTCCACCTGTACAATGTGCTAGTGTAGATCAAAAGATGTGATATATGCTCAAGCTTTAAATGTGATAACATAGGTGGAGAGGCCTCTACCCTAAAGCCCAGCTTAGGAAGCTATTGTTTCTTCTCTGTGTGTCCTGAAATGCAGGCACAAATAAGCAGACTTGAAGACTAGATACCTGTAGTACTCCCTGGACCAGCAAGGTAAGTCTGATCAAATTCATCTGAAGGGGTGTGTGTGTTTTTAAAAATGTTTGGCTTTGTAATCTGCTGAGATTTTGCTGTTTTTTAATGTCCCAGACATTGCTTTATTTGATTAAAAACTTTTATATCCATGGATGTTTTACCTACATGTGTGGCTGGTCACCACATATGTGCAGTACCCACAGAGAACAAAGGAGAGAACATTGCATCCCCTAGTATTGCATTTATAGATGGTGTTGAGCCACAATGTAGATGCCGAGAATCAATCCCTGTCCCCTGAAAGAGCAGACAGTTCTGCTCATTTTTACTAATATTAACAAAACAGAAACCTATGTAATGAGAATGGCCCTGTGGGCTTCTGTGTTTGGATGCTTGGTCATTAACTAAGACTTTGAAAAGGATTGAGGGTGTGGCTTTGTTAAAGGAGTTGTATCACTAGGAGTACCCTCCTTCCCTCCTTCCCCCTCCCTCCCTTCCACCCTCCCTTACCCCCTCCCTCTCTCCCCACCCCCACCCCAGCTGCCTGTTGCCTGTGGATCAGGATGTAGCTCTCAGCTATTCCTCTGTATGATGCCTGCCTGCCTTCTGCCATGCTCCCTCCATGATAACAGTGACTAACCCTCTGAAACTCTAGCAAGCCCCCAGTTAAACGCCGTTTTAACACTTGCCTTGGTCATGGTGCCTCTTCATAGCAACAGAACATAAAGATACTAATATAGAGTATTTACTATAGGATACATATTATGATGATCCATAAACTACCAACATCTTTGAAGACAAAATGCAATTACTTAATATTTAAATTCCTCCAAGTGGATCAAATGCAGGTCTTCACACATGCTAGGCCAGCACTCTACCACTGAGCTTCCTCAGCCCCACACTTACTTATTCATTATGCCATAACCGAATTATCCTAAGAATTTTTGGAAAATAAAGAATCCTACTGATAGTCAACTTTAATACCATAGTTCCTGGAACATCCTCAGTTCTACTGGTGTTTGACTTAAGATCTCACACAGTCAATGTTAAATATGTTGTTCTGCTGACAAGGAGGAAGTGTTCTAGTCAGGACTCACCAGCAACTTTATCATCCTTCCGGAGATCAATCATCACTCCATGTACCACTCGGATTCTGTCCTTGATCTAATGTACCAGATTTATGAGACAGAGATCATACATTTTTCAGGGAAAAATATCATTTAATTCAATTGTCATTTTTTAAATGTATGAGCTCATTATATTATAAAGAGCTAAGAGAGAGCAACCAGACTCTTACCTTCAACCAGGAATCACAAGAGTGTTTGCCTTTGTTTCTATGTGTTGAAGTCAAACTTGTGTATGCTCAGTGAAAAGATCTGTTAGACAACTGATTTTCACATATAAGCACATTAGCATTATATCAAGACATGAAACATACTGGGTACTCAGAAAGTTTCTTTGTAGTCCAAGCCAGTTATAGCCCCTAAAAGTCTATTCTGATCTCTCATCTTCCAACTTGCTACACCTTCTCTTGAATTTCACATAAACAGAATATACCAAATGTATTCTGATGTATGATTTTTCCATTAAACACTATGTCTGTGAAAATCACACATACTGTTCTATGTAACAGCCAACTGCTCTTTCATATACACTGACAATTGGTATTTTACTGTGTGGATATATATTGAAGTGTGTTTATCCATTCTAAAATTGATATATACATCTGGATTGCTCCCAGCTGTGCAGTATTATAAAAAAAATCTGCTATGGATATTCTTACTTGTGTCCATTTGTTCTTATAAGCATTCATTTAGTTGGGCATATTTTTCTTAATTATATTTTAATGAAGTCAATTTTATACATTAGTGTCAAAACATAGCAATTAAGCAAAGTAATTCATGATAATCATAAAAAAGAATATGCTGCCACCTTAACAAATCTTTTTTATAAGATTTTAATAGTCATGTACACTAATAATTCAGTCATGTCTTTAGATTATAAAAACATCTAAATATGTATGGGTTCCATACATATTCATATACGCACATAAATGTATGTGTTTAAGGTACCATATACCCAGCATACACATTTCTCTCTATAAGAGACCAACATCTGCTCAGGACCCCCAAGACCAAGTTCTCAGCACAAAGGAGATTGATTTACCACAGCTGGATAGAGAGCAAGGAATGAGAGACAAAGACAAGAGATACAGGACAAGAAAGAAGGGGATGGGAAAAAAAGAGGGGATGAAGTATTTATCCCTAGGAAAAAATTCAGACTGCCTCTGGATAGAGGGGAGATAGACATGGTCCACAGACAAATGGTGGTTTATAAAAGTATAATGGGAAACCCTGTGTTAGGATGAGGTGTTGAATTTTAATTGGGCATATTAATTAGGTGAGTCAAAGGGGGCTTCTGATTGTTGGACTTTAATAGTTGGACCTTGGTAGTCGGTCCTCAGGAGGAGAAATTGGCCAAATAAGAGAATAGACCTTGGGGGCTAGCTTTAGGAATGTAATCTAATGGGTTTTAGCAAGGCAGAGGAAATAAGGAAGTAGTTCAAGGTGCAACAGAACCACATGCTCCAGTGAGCTAGTGTTCTTCTCTGAATCTCCTAGGTATGTAGGAAGTCTGGATCTCCTAAGCATTTTTATAGCTGGGTGCTCCCTCTGAGTCCTGGCTTGAGCATCTTTCCATGGATCTTTGTAATCATTGTGAAATAACCAACAAGTAAGCTCATGGCAAATTAAGGCTTTGAGTTTGAGGAGTTGTTTACTACAATTAGTTTCTCTTCTCTGAATAGTACAATATTTTTTCTAACATTGCTATGCCTTATATTACCACCATATATTGCATGAACAAACACACACATAATGACACACCACATACACGTACAAACACCTACACACACGCTAACATACACCACGCAGACACACACATACAAGTACACTCATGCATAACGTGAAAATAGCTTCTCCTTCAGTTTTCGGTGAACACTTGAAACATCCCTCTAAAGTATTATTTTACTTTCTAGGCACCAAAACTTAAATGTACATTAGAAAGCCCCCCCCCCCGTTTTTTTGGTTTGCCAATAACTCCAGGTGAAGAGCCAGCAATTATCCATCGAACTACACTTTCAGAAGCAAGGTAAACTGAGGTAAATAAGGGGAAATTCTTGACCTTCGTGAGTGACAACCAGGCCACATATCAAAGGTTTCTTAACAATGATGCGGGCACTCCTCCACAGGCTATTTCTCATCTAACATTCCTCCTGCTCAGAGTTTATGAGAGGGAATCTTCCGATTTTAGTTTAGACACATCTGGTACACAAATGAGGCACCAGAGCCCTCTGTCATTGTGAAATCCTTGCCGTAGCCTGGATGATGAGGTCCTGTGTTTATTAGTAAAGATGTTAGAGAGAGTTGACTGCACTGCTCTTTTGAGTGGCGACATCTCAGAGGTGGCATGTTGGAGGTGTTAGTTTTTTCTTTCTTTGCTGAGGAACCACTGGATTCATTCTGCTTTTAACTGCAAGCTAAGCAGTGTCAGCTTTCGCTCCGAGCGAGCCCAGATTATCTCAACTGACTTTACTATTAGAGTTAACATTCCCAGCTTGGGTTATTATCTTATTTTCTTTTCTTCTTTTTTATTTGATGGAGTTCTTAACTCCCATGAAATATATTTAGATTTGCTTTTTACAAAAATTGCAAATATAAAATGCTTTTTAAAATCCATGAACATAACCAATATTAGTAACAACTTTCTCTTTTGTCTAAAATAAAGTCTCTCACTCGTTTCTAAAACTAAGCAAAGAATTTCAGGCCAATTTATTATTCCTATTGATAATGACCTTTGATTAGAACCACCAAAATAGCTGACTCAGAGTTCATACTGAGGACATTCAGCCTCTCCTATGGTCCAAGTCACTGCCCTGAAGGAGCTGGGACAAGGATGACAAACATCTTGGAAGAAAACGAAGTGCATTCCCAGAGAAGTAGATAAATCCATGCTTCCTCTCTTTCGGCACTTGAAAAACTCAAGAGCACCAACACAGTCTCCATCAGCAACACTGCCGAATTTAACCCCCAACAAACAGAACTCTGGCTCTCTGTAACGTGAGTCATATTCCCCAGCAACTGGTAAAATGAGCACCGCAGAGTCCACATGATGTCTTCAGAAGAACACAGAATTCACAGTGTTCTTCTGAAGACATCCTCCCTCAAAGTGCACAGCAAGAAATGGGTCCTGGAGAAGCAAATGTAAAACCTGAAGGTCCTGCTGCACATTCAGCTGCCCATACATAACAGTAGAGACACATAAAAGGGGGAGGGGCATGAGAAACCATTGTATGCACTATTGGAGTGTGCGTTTGTATTTTAAATTAAATGATAAGGTGCTGAAGCGAAATGTCTTGCGGATGAGAACTATATTTTGATGATGGGGAGTCTCCTTGTTCTTAGGAGGTAGAAAGTGAAGTATCTAGAGCCAAGCACTCTCAACAGTTCTGTGCTAAACTATCCCGTACAACAATTATTTATTTAGCTTGTTGTCTATTTAGACTAGGCTCATCTGGGTGGTCTTCTGAGCTGGCCGGGCTTCCTTCTGTGTTTCTGATCAGATATTGTGGCTCTGTTTCTGGAGATGGGCTGTGCTTGCTCAGTTGCAAAGGAGGCTAAGTCCCTGCTTAATCTAACCAGAGATTATTCACATGGAAGAACCAACACATCACACACACACAGACACACACACACAGAGAGAGAGAGAGAGAGAGACAGAGACAGAGACAGAAACAGAGACAGAGACAGACATAGAGATACAGAGAGAGACAGAGACAAAAACAGAGACAGAAAGAGAGACAGAGAGACAAATAGGAGTAAAGACAGAGAGACAGAAATTAATAGACACAGAGACACAGACAGACACAGAGAGACAGAGAGAAAGACAAAGCAGAATTCGCGAAGCCTAGCTGCAGACCTCATGCTTTGCTCCACTATTCAGAGTAAATACCAGGGTCAGTGTGTGGTTAAGGACGATGCTCCCACCTTGTAAGGGAAGGGTCTGCTAAGTTGCTTCATAAAAAGCCGTGATAGAATGCAGGGCGGGGCTACCAGCAGAATGCAAGAATCTGCATTCATAACTTCTCCATGTGTTTGAAAATCTCCAGCCCCTAAAAAATGTGACGAGGAATAGAAGGTAGGAAGAGAAGCCATTCACAAAAGCGTGTGTATCCCATGTATGTTCATTTTTCAAAAGGCAAATCAAAGGCAGGCTTACAGAAATCAGAATACTAGCAACATTTGAGTGCCAGGTTCTAGAGAGAGAAACCTTCTGGATCTGAGTCATGAGGATTCCACCAAGTTACACACCTAAAAGTGCTCTCTTTCTTTTGTATAAGAACCATGTACAGAAAATTACCTGAAAAAGAGGAAGAACATTAGTCATCTGGTTCCTTCTCAGATACTGCCTCTAAGTCCCTAAACTCAAGGCCTCATTTGTAAACTGACCTCTCCACTCTGAGTTTAAACTGTAGCTCAAGTGTATGCTTTCTTCTGGGCACAGACCTTTTCAGAAGTTCGAGGAAGGCACGTCTGATACATAACATCAGTTGTAGTTGAAAAGTGTTTTCTTCCTCCAGCTAGAACGCGTCACTGTCCTGTTTTGCTTTCCAGAATTTATACAGAAAAGTGTTCTCATAAAGCAAAAGCAGCGTAAGGAATTTTGTAGTTCAGGTAAGACACTGAAGGGATAGGTGTTCGAAGAAGCCAGAGTAGGAACAGAACCTAATATATTTTAACGTCATTGTACCAGAAATAATACACATGGGGCCTCCCACATAAGGAAGAATCGTCTCAGAGTTTCCAAAACTCTCAGTCAGATTTGTCACCGGTCAGCTCTGGTTTCTGAGTCCTGACATCCTCAGAGAAAAGTACTCCGTGATCCGTGATCTCTTGAGGTCTTGTACATCATGGTCTTTGTGGGTAAAGCAGAGAGAGCCACAAGTGTCCCCTCAGTATTCTAACATTGTGTGTGTGTGGTGGAGTGCTGGGAACAGTGTCACCAGAGCCACAGGTGTCCAGCAAACCCAGCAGCTGCCTTCAGGGGAGGAGCCCCTGAGTGTGCCTCAGATGGCGTGAGATTTTCTCACTTCTGAGCACTCTGACCCCTTCCCAGTTCAAAGGAGAGAAGAAACGGAACAACATTTCAGCTGTGTTGCTTGCATTTCCTCCAGGGCTTTGAGTTTACCTCCAGGGCTCATTTGAACTGTGATTTCCAGAAGTTTTGTGGAAATTTGTATTCTTTGACTAGCTATTTAAATGCCCTCCACTATGTGTATGTAGAATCGAAGGAGGCAAACCAGCCCCACCAGCATGGGCAGAGCATGGGATGCTTTATCTAATAGAGTCACAGGATGACTTGGCCTTCTTATACCTGGACAGGACAGCTGAACTTCACAGCAGTCCTGAAGAGTCTTAGCCCCAACTTACAGACAGGGAAACCAGGACTCAGTAGAGCGTATGGCTGGTGGATAGAGTCCCTCTGAACTTTACTGTAATATAATGCCTTTAAGGAACCCGAAGTGCTTAGACACACTAGTCTCCCATAACAGTTACAGTCAAACTAAGTCACAGGCCCCACTATCTGTTTTATCAAAACAACTTTACCCATTTATACCCCTTTAATGGCTGTGTTCTTATTGAAACAGTGAAGCCGCATCTTTGAGAACCTTGTCTCCTGCAGTAGTCAATGTCTCCAGAGCAAGCATCTATAACAAACTCTCAAATATCAGTGACTGAGCACATCAAAAGGAGTTTCCTTTTAAATCACAAAATAGTTCCTTCAGCAAACATAGGGTTGGATAAAATATCTGCTCTGAGGACTCAGCTGATAATGCTCTAAAATTACCTGGGCAGAATAAACACACAACCAACAGACAAAGAAAAAGACCACCCCACCTGCTGGGCTTTAAAGTCTAGGTCTGGAAGGGGTACCCATATAACCTCCAGTCACCATCTACTGGCCAGATCCCAGTCACGTGACTAGCTAACTACACAGTACACTGGGGAATGAAGTCAATGGGTGCTAAGGAAGAAGGGAAAGAGGTTGTGGTGAACACTTAACAGCCTCCTCTCATCATTTATATACTCAGAGGAAGACTGGTTTTGATATGACTTCCTTCAAAGCCTAAATAAAATATGCACATTAATTTTTACTCGATTACACACGTTAGATAAATACGAATGTATGAAACGCTATGGCATAGTTTGCTTTACAATAATCTTAAGAAGTTTGTGAGAACTCAGTGATACCTATTTATCCCCCAATGGGTGCCTGAAACTCCAAAGATACCTCAGATGATCTTTCCTATACACACATTTCTACACATAAATTAAAACTGAACAAGTATAACAATGTACAATAACAGCTTCCTATGGACATCATCAAAATACCTTATTTTACCTTACTCACTCTCTCTGGGATGGAGCCAGATGATGCTGTTTCTTACGATTGGACAGGGAGAGGGGGTAGGAAAAAGGAGGGGAAATGGAAGAGGAGCCAGGGGGAAAAAAACGGAAGAGGAGGGTAGTAATCTCTGAGTTTAGACTCATATTGTTTGTTGGAATACCGTTCAGCCCAAATCGCCAGTTTGTTGCAATATTCTTTTCAACCCAAATAAACCCATTCAATGAAAACACAGCTAAACTCAGGGGTTGCTACCCTCCTCTTCCGCTTCCTCTCTTTTATCCCGCCTCCTCTCCCTGTCCAATCATGTACTGACTTAACATAAATCTACACGTCAGATCAAAGACAAAACTCTTGTGACATAGTGTGAGACTGCTTCTAGTACCACACAAATGCTGGAATAACAAGGGAGATGATCTGATAACCAAGAAGAAGCTACTATGTTACTGATGACAAGCAGAGCTTACCCAGTGGTCCAGTGGATAGAAAGATGCTCCACCTCACTTATCACTTAGAATGTAGTAGAACACTCAGAGATTTCACCATGCTGCTCAGAATCACCCACCATTGGAAAATCCTCAAATATTTATTTCTGGACTTTACTAATATTTACTAATATCTTCAGACTACAGTTGATCTGAGATCACTAAAACTATAATTAAAAAAAAAAAGTACAAGCAAGAAGGTAACAAAACCAGCTGTGATTTTTGTTGAAGTTTGTCGAAGTTATGAGAATTACTTCTGTTTTTCCCTTTGCTTCTGCATATATTTATAATATGTGAGATACATGTGTGTGTGTGTGTGTGTGTGTGTGTGTGTGTGTGTGTGTTATAACTGTCTTTAGGAAAATTTAACATAAAAACATTAAACTTTCTACCTTAAAAGACCTTAATGAAACCATGGTGTCATCGATGACAACATCTGCAAGCATTGTGTCTTGATCTTCTTTTACTTTCAAGAATTAGAGTCAGGTGTGCAGAGCTGCCCTGTAAATGCGATTGATAATAAGTATAAAAACAGCTATGGAAGAACATACAATAAAGGCACAGAAGAGTTAGTAGTATTAATATTCCAGACAGCAACAGAAGAGATCCCAGCAAGAGCTGATTCACTAAGCAGGGTTGAAATGCCAAACCTAGAATACCCAATGTCCTTTGCCATCAAAGAAAAGCAAACCAAAACCACACTGACATTTCATCTCACACTGACTAGAATGACTGTCAATAAGGACACAAAGAATATCCTAGATTAACAAGGACATGGGGAAATAAAAGTCAGTCTGACATGATAGCCACCAGTATGGAGACTCTATCAAAAAATTAAAATAGAATTATCATATGATCCAGACATAAATACTTGAAGTGTGTGCATACATGTAAGTCAACATACCATAAAGATAAGTGCATATCCAAGTTTACTGCTGCACTATTAACAACACCCTAGATATAGAACCCGGCCTAGGTATTCACCAACAGATGAATAAATTAAAAAAAAGATATTTGTGTATGTGTGCACAATACATATATAACAAGTTCTATCTAACCACAAAGATACCTATCCCATTAAAGTGAAAGAAGCCCCATTAGGAATGTAAAAAGACATGCTGGTTAGACTTTTGTCAAGGTGAAACAAAGTAGGACCATCTGGGGAAAAGGAACTTCAGTTGAGAAATGACATTCATAAGACTGGCCTGTGCTCAAACCTTTGGAACATCTTTTTCCTTTCTGATTAATGATTGCTGTGAAGTTGGATTGATGTGTGGTGCTGAGATGGGCCCACCATTCCTGTGCCGGTGGCACCATCCCTGTGCCGGTGGCACCATCCCTGTGCCGGTGGCTTGCATAAGAAACTAGGTTTCACAGCCTTGGAGAGCAAGCAAGTAAGCAGCATTCCTCCGTGGCCTGTTTCAGCTGCTGCACTGAGGTCCTTCTCTATCTTCTTTCCGTGAAGACTCTAAGGTGACACGTGAGCTATAAAGTGACATCAACCCTTTCCTTCTTAAGAGGCTTGTGGTCATGCTGTTCATCTCAGCAATGGGAGACCTAACGAGACAGAGATCTTCCTCAAATAATCTGATGAAGAAAATTCATACCCATCAGAAGTTATAAAATCCCACTCTGTGTCAGCCAGTGTCTTCACTTTTAACTGACCACATCCTCTGAGCTTGGGGCTGGAAGTGTCATTGTCACACAGTCAATCTTAGAAAGAGGGCTTGGATTTGACATTCAACAACTTGAGCTGTATGGCTGCTGGGAAGAAGATGCCCTTCCAGGGCACAGTTAGAAACTTTTAGACTGTTTATGTGCATCTGAAGCCAGTTAATTTTATCACAAACCCATTCTTTTCCTTTGTCACTTCATCCCAGATGCTAGAAGCCACCAGCTTGCATCATTAGGCTCCTGGGTTTTATTTTTTTCACAAAATATCAAAAGCTTTACACATGCATAGTGTCACTAGACTCGATCCTCGCAAGAGGCGAATACAGCTCAAGCGTGTTTATCTAGATGGCATCTATAAATACGTGAGATCTGGTGAATTATTTTAAAGAAGCTTACTGTTCAGTAATGATGCATTTGGTTGTCAGGTTGACAAAGACTCAGTTGTGCTAGTTAACTTTTTGTCAACTTGACACAAGTCAAGATCATCTGAGAAGAGGATCATCTCATTTCAGCTGAGGACTTGTCTCTATCAGATTAGCCTGTGGTTATCTCTATGGAATTTTCTTAATTGCCAATTGATAAAGGAAGGCCCAGACCACTGTGGGCTAAGTACCATCCCTGAACAGATGAGCCTAGGTTATACAGCGAAGCTGACTGAGCAAGCCAGAAGAGGCCATAAAGCAACCCTCCTCCACGGCCTCTGTCTGCCTCCGTTCCTGCCTTGGGTTCTTGCCCTGCCTTCCCTTCATTATGTACTGTGAACTGTAAGATGAAATAAACCCTTTATTCCCCAGGTTGTGTTAGTCATGGGGGTTACCATAACAATAGAAATCTAACTATGGAAAGGGGGAAAGGTAGGAGGGACAAAGGATAGAAAGGAGTAACAAAGGTCTGACTATGATCAAAGTATATGTGTGCAAATGTCTTAACGAAGCCCCTTACCTTGAATCACTCCTGTACTCAAACCTAGAAATATTGATGATGATCAGGCAGGTACCTGTGAACATTGCACCTGTCTTGGGAGGTGATGACAGTAGATATCAGAAAAGCATGTGAATTTGAATAAAAGGGTATTTTTTCACTTGAACAAAGTACAGATACTTCTAGTTCAATGTCTCCCTTCTGAACAACAATCTGAATGAAGTCTCCTTCTACGTCTTAGGCCTGCTGCAGTGAAAGGGAAGGCCTACGACTTATTGATAATCATTGAGGAGTCTTGAAACTACCAAGACTCCACACACTCTTACTTAGACTCAAATGCAGCTGAAAAATGCCTTCTCTAGCTTGCAAATTTAGGAAGAAAGAAATAATATACCGGGGTAGAGTGGGCTTCTCAAGTGCTCTACCGCAGAGATGCCCTAATCCAGGTCTTCTGGGAATACAGGCAGAATAACAGACACATTCTGTGGGAATATAGTAAGTGATAAAGATATGAATGTAGTAAGACCAGTGATAAAGATTTGAATGTAGCCTAGCCTTGGAGATTTTAAAGGATGTAGGATTGTTTTCAAACTTTCCTCAGCTCCCGGGGCAATTTCAGAAATGTGCCTGAAACAGAATTTGGTGGTGCATTAGAGACATGGCCCCCTTTTCATATAATGTGTAAGCCAACGTTCCCTAAGCCCTCAGGGGCAGTGACAGGGTGTTGCCTGGCACGTGCTTACCAGAATACACATCCATCTGGAACTTGGGTCGCCCAGACTGAAGAGACTCCCGCAGCATTCACTCACGCACTTGCTCAACATTTAATAAAAGCATCTGACCCCAAACTCAATTTACAACTTTACAACATTTGCAAAGACTTTGATCTTTAAATCTCCATCTATAATTTTGTAAGAATTTACATTTCCCACAAGAGTTTCTTTCCACATTTTTTTCCTTAGTCATTTTTCCTTAGGAGAAAAAAAATTATAACTTTTGGATGAGAGAAATGCAGTTGAGGCTCACATGGGGAGACTGTGTGGGGGGAAAAAAATGACAAAATACAGCATCCCCTTAGCCCTAATCTAGAACAGCCTGCCTTTGGCAATGGGAGTCATTTGTCCCTGTGTGTTCACATCACCACCTGGAAAAAAAGCCCACATTATCAATGTCCACGGGATTCTAGTTTGTCATCTTAATTTATATATTCCACCTGTGCGCTGGTTCTGCTGCCTGATGCTCTTAAGTGATTCTAATTAGAAAACACGCGGGGGGGGGGGGAATCCTCATGGGATTCCAGAGCTGCTAGAATCCCCTTTGATCTCCCATCTGAACCACCAAGGTTTATTGTTTCAATTTCTTCCCTCGCGCGCTCCAGTTGACAATTATTGGTATTTTAGAGCCCGGAGACAGACAGTAAAGGTGATGCCAAGGAACCTAAAAGCTGAGAAAGCAAGCATTCTGCCAGGGATGGGAAACCCACCCTTAATGAAAAGGAGAAGACGCTGCCCTGCACTTTATAAATAGCTGCCAATTTATTAATGAGCTGCTGGGTTTGGCTAGAATTTTAAAGATGTTTCCAGCATTTTCAAAGAGGCAACCGGTGAACCGGATACAAACAGAGGTGAACAGCAGACTTAACCAGGCCTAGTTCAATTCTGTAAAATGCTACGGCGACCCAAGGAAGGTTAGAGTGGCGAAGAAACTCATCCTGGAGTTTCCAAAGAAAAGATTTGAACTCTAAAGACAGTTGAATTAGGAAGCTTCTGTCCATTCCCAGTGGTCATAGAAAGGTAGTAACCGAGAGAAGAGTGGCGTGCGGTAAGAGAGTTTTACTTATTTAATTTCATTCAGCTATGGAGAATCTGAAGGATGTGTCCAAGGGTCCTGGATTGCGGATGAGAAATGGAAATGTGTGACAAGGGTTGTGGGAAAGCATGCTCACGCTTGACTAGGGCTGGGCTCACCGGGAGGGAAGGGCTGGGCTGGCTCTGGGGAGGAAGAAGGAGGAGGGAACACAGTATAAAAGTCTCCAGCCTAACAGAGCGCCCCGTCACTCGAGCCACTTGGGGAAGGCGGGAGCCAGAACCACGCTGGACCCAGTTCACTCTAACCTCGGAGGCAAGGATCCCGCGCTCTCCAAATCCAGGTCTATCCCCCAGCCTTTCCGCTCGTCAGCCACACGCCTTGCAAGGCATGAGTCCCTCGCCGGAGCCCGAGGCTGCAGCGCGGTCATGAGGCGGTGGCGCAGTAGCAGCGGCTGCGTTCCGGCAGCCCCCAAATCCCCTCTAGGCGCAGCTCCCCCCGGATGAGCCCTCAGACTCGAACCTACCAAGCTGAGAGTTACCCAGCGCCCTGCTGACATCCGAGCGCTTTCGAAGTGTCCCTTGCAGCCTCCCACGCGACACCTGCGCACTTAAGTAGACACGCGCGCCGACTGAATCAAACTCACCCACTTTTTTGACGCTCCAGGACGCTGGAGGCGCAAGGTCTGCTGGACCGGGTGATCAGCCAGCCCAGAGCCCCACAGCTAGTGTCAAGACCCTTCTGGACCGACAGACACCGTGTCACCCCCACCAAACTCTCTGCTCAAGGTCAGGGAGCGCAGTGGCGTCGCAGACACCTGGCCCCTCCGTTCTCCACCCCATCAACTCCAGATCTACTTTGCCCATAAACTTTTCTCGGGTGGCCTAGGCGACCCCCACTCGCCCGGAGCCTCAAGCACTTGTGCTAGCAGAGGGTTAGTCCCTTCGCCACAGCGACCTCGGCAGCGCGCACTTAGCACAGCCGAGAAGGCGGACGCAGGCGCCGGCGGGGCGCCCCCAGTTATCCTCAAACGGTGACAACCTCGGTGACCCGGAGCCAGCCCATCCGGGGACTAGGCAAAGCGGGGCGACGAGGCTGGAGGTTCCAAGGAGCTTGGAGTGAGAAAGGTGGTGGCCTCGAGGGTGAGTGGGTAGGGGCAGCGGGGGCGGGGGAGCCGAGACTGGAGGTAACTCGGGGCAGCCTCTGAAGCCCTCCTCCTCCGCCTCTTCTCCGCGCTCCTCTGGCGGCGGCTCCCGCTCCAGCTGCGGCACCGCGGCCACATCTGGGGAGCCCATGTGCGCTCGGGGGCTCGGCTGCGCCCGCCCCGCCGCCGCCCCCACAGCTTCCAGCCCGAAGGGTGGACCCTGGCCGGGCCTGGTTCGCGGACAGCCCCGGGACCCCATCGCCGCCGCCGGACAGCGCCTGGGATTGCTCGGCCACCGGCTTGGACGTCCCCGGCCCCGCCGTGGCTCCGCTGTGGTGTGGCGGCGGCGGTGGCGGCTGCTCCTGTTCCCCGGGCCCCGTGCGCTCGGTCGAGCCCAGGGCCAACCCTGCCGGCCCGGGGAGCGGGGCCCCCGCGGGGGCCGAGGCGGGAGCCGCGCAGTCGAGTTCGGGGACTCCGGCTCCTCCTCCCCCGCCGCCGGCGCCGCCGCCCGCCGCGCGCGGTCCTAAAGCCGCGCAACTCAAGAGGATGGTGCGCCTGGCCGCGGAACTGCTGCTGTTGCTGGGGCTGCTGCTGCTCACGCTGCACATCACGGTTCTGCGCGGATCCGGAGCCGACCGGCAGGACGCGGCCGCCGCCAACGTCAGCGGATCCCCGCTGCAGGTGAGTGCGCCGCCGGAGGGGGCGTGCGCGGTTGCGCCTAGCTGGGTGGCAGGCAAGGTTCTAAGCAAGAGCCTGGTCCACGCCAGGAGGCGGGTCCTCGTTTCCACCAAAGAGCACTTTTGCCCAGGCAACCCTGATTAGGCAGAAACGACTGGACTAACGGATGGGGAAGAAGGGTGGGTGGGTGGAAGGGTTATGTGCAGAGGCCTGCTGCAAAGTCTACCTAGAGAACACCTCAGATCTGTCCCAGGTTTGGCACCAGGAAGAGGTCTAGGCTTGGGAGGCACAAGCTGGCTGGATGATGCCTTTGATTCTGAGCGCTGCCAGAGACTTGGTAATTTGTCTAGAGGCAAGAGAGGACTGAGGTAAGGCGACCCAAAGAGGCCTTATAAGATAAATCTCCAAACTGTATTTAGGAGAAAGAATTCTGATGAGTGTGCAAACAGTGTTAGAGGTCAAGACATAATTTCTAGAGACTAGCCAGACTCCGCCCTTGCCTGAGTGATTCCTTCACCTTTTATGTCCCTTTGTACCAAGCAAAGGGCCATAGTCAAGGCACCTGTTGGTCTGAAGTTACTTGTGACTTTGAAACTTGTAGCACAGGCTTCTTCCAAGGCACCATCTGCTTCGAAGGTTCTTTTAGTAACAGGATTTCATTTTAGCTCCAAATTCGGAGAATTGAGGCGGGGGGAAGGGCATATATTGGATCTTGAGATGACTGATGAATTTTGCTGAATAAAGGTTGCTCACATGGGCTTTTCTACTATGACTTCGGAAAGCCCATCTCATGGTTTTAGAGATAGAGAGGGCATAAAACCATAACCAGTAAAAGTGAGCCGGGATTTTCTCCAGGACACAGCCAAGATCCTCTACTCTCTAAAGAAACCAAGCCAGGCCTACTAAAACTCTCCACTATGCAGTGCTGAGATTTTTACATCTTTATGCTATTGGAAAACCATTAACCTGTTATTGGGGAAAAAAACATATATCTAAACACTTCTACATCCGGTATTTACCATGCTACTGTTTTAAGAGTGTTACAGGATCTAACTCATTTAATCTGACCATAACCCTCATGACAAGATTCTTATTCTTTCTGCCTTACAGATTGTGAGACTGAGGCACAGAGTGATTAAAAAAACAAAAAAGAACTTGTTAGAATTCACACATCCCCACCTGTTGGTTAATTATACCAAGCTTGCTGTCTGCCAGACTAAAGCAAGGTGACCCTTACAAATGCAAATGCAAACCAGGCCTGCAAAAATGCACCCCGTAACCATAAAACTTCTCAACCCCTTCTTAAAAACACAGTGATTTTGTAGGCATCTCTCACATTACCCTTCAGATCACCCTGTATAGCAACAGATACTTCCCCATGCCAAACACTGAAGAAATAATTCTTAATATCATCAAGACTTCTGGAAATTGTATTTTATAGGTGATGCTTTCTTTCCTCGTGGACTCACGAGAAGCTGTAAAAATGATACTCTACGGAAAAGTAAATTTGGCAGATTTCTTTATGAGGTGATTGCTATCATTAGAATGATCTCCGGTTGGCCTTTTCCACCCCAACAGTACTTTAATGAGAGAAGCAGCTGGTACAACTAGATGGGATTCTCAGGAGGCTTTTGCTGAAGAACACCCCCCCAAAAAAAATAACACATAAGAAATGGGGGATTTGGAAACAGTTCTGCTCCGAGGACTCTCTGGGGTCCTAAGTAGCTGCTAATCCAGTGGCTTCAGTTTATCTTGTTACAATGTCCATTTATGGTGAGCATCCAAAGCCTGCACTTAACTCAGCCTACTGATGACTTTAACAGTTTAGTTTGTAATTTTATTCTTTTTGTAATTTCTTCCTATAAAAGTTTTATATTCTTCCTGACCAAAGTTATTTCTTGGGCTCAAGGCAGTATAATTCAAATGGACAGAGCCAGTTAAACCTGCAAAAGACATTTATCTGCTGTCTGCCAGATACAATAGAATGCATTTGCTAGTGGCAGGTGTACTTGAAGAAAAAACTGTAACCTCAGAATTCTTTCTGTTTTCTGGATCTTTTGAGCCCAATCTTAAGTCCCATTTAAATTGTTTGATTCTGTCATGATTCTATAATACCAAAGTCCTTCTTGGTTATCAGAAACTCAGAGGATCCCCTTACATTATAAAGCAGGAACTGATAAGTTTGCCTCAGCTGCTCTGTATGTAGAGTTTATTTAAAAAGAGGCACACCTTTATTTAAGATTTAGTGACTTGGATGGATCAAGGACATCCAACAAACGTCCTCAAAATAGCAACAATAAGAGTTAAGGATTTATTGGGTGCCCTTTGTATGGCAAGCAATGCACCCACCACTGTACACACACTAACTCTAAGCTCACAAGAAGAGCCCCAGGAACTAGTCACCGCCATCATCCCACTTTCAAGAAACCGAGCTCACTCTATAGCTGAAGAGCTAGAAGGTCCTTAATTTGTTTTTCTTTTTTTATAGTATAAAAGAATGTATACCTTATATTTTGTGTGTTGTATTTTAAATGATATATCCATATCCATATGGAATATATCCATATTCCAAGTTCTTGGTAAACTCATGATACTGGCTACAAAAGAGGAGCAACTTTTAAATGTTGCATTTTCAGATGCACATATATAGTCTTACTATGCCAACTACCAGTGCATACATGTATACACAGACATTTGTACGTATATCTATACAGAAACATATTTAGGATCCTTAGCATGATTTCTTTGGTAGTTCCCGGGAGTTCTAGGAAATTGTTTTGTTTTCCTTCATGACTTCCATCACTGGGAGTGCAGCTATGAGGTAGCAATAACATGTTTTTGAGCACATAATCTTTCTGTTGGTTTGTGGGTCATAAAATATCCAGTAAGAAAATTTCGATTGTCAGTACTAGCTGGATAAAAATTTGTGGAACTGTCAAGTTTGTTGACTTTGGAATGACTTTCCCCCCTGGGGAAACTTTACCTTGTATTGTGAGAGACCCTGGTTAGTTTTTTCACATGTCTTTAATGAAATGATAATGAGAAAACAATTGTATGTGATATAAAAGCAGCCTGAAAGACAGAACATTTTTTAAAATATAGGCTCCATGGTCAATAACAATTATAATCAAAATGGTGCTATCTCTTTTTTAAACAGAACTCTTGTGTATTATCTAATAAATCTCACTCAAATTTAGAATTGTCATTTTTAATAGTAAAACCTGACCTCGTTAAAGCAGTGATATTTAAGCAAGTTTAATAAGATGCCAAGTGGGTTATTTTTACAATAGCATGAAAGAAAACTGAACTCTGAGCTTTAATGGAAAGATTCTGTTCTAGATCCATCATCTTTACAAGCAAGTATGCTGTCTCTTTATTCCCCTGCTGCCTTCAATAAAACAGTGTAGCCTCATGTACTCCCTACATTATCTGAGCCATATACACTAGAAGAAAAACCACCCTTAAGAAAAGCTCCTCGGTGACTCCAAAGGACTGACAGCCTTCTCTTTATCCTTGGTGCAGTCATTCAGAGACCCTGGAGAATGCTCAGAACTCTAGGTAGCAGTGAACCTTGCAAACCCGTTCTTCTCTACTCACACACCTGTGATAAAGAAAGCACAGAAACCTTCAATAAGATAGAACCGTTGTAATGATATGCTGCAAGACATCCATCAGTTAGTTAAAGCTTAAATATTAGCTTATTTTTATATTTTTTCCATTTGCTATTTTTAGACTGTGTTTGATTGCTGGCAACTGAAACCAAAGAAGTGAGACCAGAGAGGAGGAAGGACTGATGTCCATTCCTCAGATGAGGATATGGAAAACTGGAAAGATCTAAGCAACTTGCTCAAAGCTACCCAGCTGGGGTAGGGGAAGGTCAGGTCCAGGACTTGGACCCAGACAGGCTGACTATAGGGTCCAAGTTTTTGTTCCCATCTGTCAACAAGATTCCTCCAACTTTGATTCAAGTTAATAGGCGTCTGTCTCCTGTTTCCAGCTTATATCCCCACTTTCCAGTCAGGCATTTGCTCTTATCACTGGAACCCTTTGTAAGAGATGGATAATTGTCCCAGTTCCCTAGTGCAGCATAGCGAGCCACTCTACAATTTAGTGGCTCGAATGTGGCCACGGCTTTATTTGCTCATGAGTTTGTAGGGCAGCATCTAGCTCTGGGCTCAGCTGGGCGGTTCTCCTGTTCACCTCTCCTTAAATTATTAATGTATTTAAGTTGGTGTAATGTGGATGAGGTAGCGCAATGACCTCATTTATAAGTCTGGTGGTTGTTGAAGTTGTCACCCGCCTGTTCTCTCTCCATACCCTCTTACCGTCATCTCCACATGGAGGGCTCAGAGCAGCGAGCAGGTGAAAGCAGGTGTGAGACCCCTTAACAGAGGTTCACGTCTTGAGGTCAGCTTTGCTTCTCAGGGACAGGAAACAAATTCTGATTCTAGTGGGGAGGAGCTGCCAAGTTAAGCTACAAAGGCCTGTGTGGATCTGAAGGAATTCTTGGAAAATATAATGTTGATTTTTTTTTATTCCATGTGCTTTGTAATTGTCTTGGCCAACTTGCTTTGTTTATGCTACTTTTGGCCATGGCTTTCTTAAATCTATTCAATTCCCAAACTTTCCCCTAATGGCTCTTTGTTAAAGATTATAAAAATCTTTAAAATACATTTTGTTCAAATGAGTATGTAGTTACACCATTTTAGAAAAGCAGTCCACTTTGAAGTTATTTCTGGGTTTTAAATATATAACTATTTTTGCCTGAGGGAATAACCAGCTGTCAAACTTGCTAAATGTTCTGCTTTGTCAAGTACTAAACTTCACACGTCTAAGTCGGCTTCTCCATATATCTATTCTATTCACGTACAGATATTTCCATGTTTTGTATAATATAGTCATGTAATATGTTTAATAGAGTGAATGTCCTGCTTTAATGTGTGTGTGTGGGGGGAGAGAGAGAGAGAGAGAGACAGACATACAGACAGACAGACAGACAGACAGACTCAGCAAGTAAAGGCTCTTGCTACCAAGCCTGAGGATCTCTAAGAAGGATTTCCCTCAGGAATTCACAGTTTGGAAGGAGAGAGCCAGCTCCCCATAAGTTGTCCTTTGACCTCCTCGAGCACACTACGGTGTGGGAGTACACACACTACATACACACACAAACACACACAGTCACACACACACATACTACATACACACACAAACACACACACTCACAGATTAAACACACACACACACACACTACACACACACACAAACACACACACACTCATACACACAATTGATCGATCAATCGATGTTTAAGACAATCCTTAAAAATTTATATTAAATATATTTCAGTAAACATTAGAGTTTTCCTGCAAATTACTAAAATTTTAATGAGAATTTTGTTTTAATATTTTAAGACTTTAATTCTCCTAACAAGTAGAGGAGTCATTTCTGGAGAAACCTTTTATCTGTGTTTGTTTTTCAAATTTGATTTTTAAATTAAAAATTATTTTTCTCATATAATGTATTCTGATCATGGTCACCCCCATCTCCTCCTAGATCTGCCTCACCTTCCCACTCATCCAACCCCATGACTTCTCTCTCCCTCCCTCTGTCCCTCCCTCCCCCTCCCTCCCTCCCTCCCTCCCTCCCTCCCTCCCTCCCTCCCTCCCTCCCTCTCTCTCTCTCTCTCTCTCTCTCTCTCTCTCTCTTGGTTTCAAAACCAAACAGGAAAAAAACTTTTTCACATTTTTTCGTTTTGTAGGTCATTTTCTTGATTTGAATGCTTTGGAGAATTGGATAATTTTTGTAATGTTCATCAATGTTTTTTTGGAATTAGAAAAGCAACACTTAGCAATACCGGCTTGCAGATATTTGTTTGCCCTTAGTGTGTATATAGAAGCCACCATTACACTTTGATAATGGTGTCCTTTTACACACTCATGGCAAGAATTCGATTTTCTTTCATATTTTTACTAGCATGTTAAAATTAAATGTCAAGTAAAACAATGTTGGAATACTCTTATTTCATCTTGGTATTTTTTATTGGAATCTCTGATTCATACTCTGGGTATTCCACTGTCAGTGTTCTATTCAAATTATATAATATTTCTTTAGCTGGTTGTAGTGATTTATGTTTCTGAGAAGATCATGCATTCTCAAATAAAATTTAATTCTAGCAGTATAAGCTTTATGCATAAGTATTTACAACTGTTCCATTTTTGTAGTATATGTGTATGTGTATAAATATAAGATTAAGGTTGTTAAATTAAAATATTTGCTCCCCATATCTTGATTTATCTGATGATTCCAGAAGCAAAATCACTATGGTCTTACCCTGCTATTGTGCCCTTTTCTCTGCTTGTAACCCGAATTCTTTTCATTTTTAAATGTATATATCTATAATTCATAGTGTTAGGACACAGATGTCTTCAGGGTGTTATAGTTTTATGGAAATGAAATTTCTCATTGATCTCTTTAATTGTATGTATAGTAAAACTGGCTTGATTTTGATGTTGTTTCTCTGACTCCATTTGGGGGTTTGGAGGCTTTTGGGAAAGTATGATTTTCAACCTTTTGTTTCAAGCATTCTCTGCTTTTAAAATTTTTTAATTTCTAATATTGGTGAAATCAGTGGACAAACCACTCATAATTACATTGCTTCTGGATGGTTTTGAAGTTGAGTTCTTTATTGTGTTCATTCTTCACAAATTTCCAATTGTTTCTACTCACCCACCATCAGTTTGGCTGATTGACTCCAGCAAGAGCTGACCCCTGAAGACTGTTTTTTATCTTAGCCATTCTAACTGGTGTGAGGTGGAATCTCAGAGTTGTTTCATTTGCATTTCCCTGATGACTAGAAATGCTGAGCCTTTAAGTGCTTCTCGGCCATTCTGTATTCCTCAGTTGAGAATTCTTTATCTCTGTACCCATGACTTAATAGAATTATTTGATTCTCTGGTGTCTAAGACTTGCCTTATAGATTTCTTGTGTGTGTGTGTGTGTGTGTTTGTGTGTGTGTGTGTGTGTGTGTGTGTGTGTGTGACTATTGTGAAGGGTGCCGATTCTCTAATTTCTTTCTCAGCCTATTTATCCACTTCCCATCTCTTCTCCTTTCCCTTTTCCAATGGTTCCTTTGTATTCTTCTCTTTCCTTTCTCTCTAAACTTATAAAGTATTTAAAACTGTGTATGATTTTCATGCAGTAAAGTGAACAAATGCAAGAGTTCTGTCACACTTTTGGTAGTTGTATGTGTATGTGTTAAGAGTGTTGAGAGTGTGTGATTGTTGTACGCGGCCATACCTAGGAGGCTTTCAAGTGACTGTACCTTTGTAGGCAATCATCTGCCTTCTGTTACTCATCACTGCAGCTTTGCCCGTCCCAGGGCTCATATGCATAGACTTGTACGTTCTTCTGTGTATCTGTTATCCTTTACTTAATGCACTATTTTTGAGAGTCTTAGAAAAACTAGGTATCTGGGTAGATTTCCCTTCTTTAGTACTGAGTGATATTCCACTCAATTATTTTATGATTTTATCCACTCCCCATCAGTGAATGTTTGGAGAGTTTCCAAACCTTGTATAATGTTGGTAAGATCATATTACTATCTTGTATAGGTTCTTTTGTGAACAAATGTTTTCATTTAATGTGAATAGATTTCTAGTAATTAAAATTAAACTGTTCTTGATACTATTAAAGAGTTTTTCTCAGGGTCTAAAAACCATTATTTTATGGCCTTAGGCCTGGAATATCTCACTTTTGACTGATTGTCACTGTATTATATCAGAAGCCAGTGCCCACTCCCAGGTCATTTTTCTATTTCCTATAACATCTCAGTATAATCTGTAGACCACACAGATGATTGTTTAAATGGATTTAACTAAAACATTACAATCCTATGTCTTTTGTTTTTAGAAGAAGCTTTACTGTTTAAGTAAACTCCTAATTATTTCCTTCCAGCCATGTTCTAATAAGTATATAGAACTTTGAGATTGAAGATGTCCTGAAGATTGTCTGAAGATTGTTGTCTGGGGTATCAAACTTTTCATTGAACCCCAAAACATCATCTTTATGTCATTTAGATATTTTCAACCATTTTTTTTCAGAACACTCTTATTTTGATATGCCTTTGGGTCCCTTGGGCTATAGCTTAGTTCCATGTTCACATTTTATCTCTCTGGTGTTCGTAGGCAGGTAGGTACCTGCTCTCTTTCCAAGTCAGTCCTCTCTGTGTTCCAATTTCAGTCCTCTGCTTTTTCAGCTTGCTTTATTCAGGTTTGTTTGACAATATTTTAGTGGTGGGGGGATTCTATTTTTCCTCTCAGCTCCTATAAGCATTTTTCTTTTCAACCAACCCTTGATTCTGCATTTTGTAGCTTGGACTTGTGGTGATGATGCTCTTCCTTAGTGGCAGTGAAGACTGTTTCTCTCTCTCTGTATTAGAATTATCAAGAGAGTTGAAATATATATTCCATCCTATCAGTCTTGTTATATATCATTTGAGGTAGAATTTATTATATTATATACTATATAGCACATATATAGTGTATAATATAAAAATATATAATCACATATATTTACATATTATAGGTATTATATAATATAATAATATATAATTTTATATAATTATACATATTATATAAAATAAACTCTACCTCAAATGATCCAAGTAACTAAAAATCCCTCAGAGGTGTGCTCAGCAACTTGGGATTTTAGTTAATTCCAGATGTGGTCAAATTAACAACCCAGAAAACCCACCACACTGTCCCCCAAAACAGATATTTTTAGCAGCCAGGACAGTAGCATATAATTAATCTTGCATTAAATGCATAAGTTGAAAGAAATGACAAAGAAGTTTCTTATTGGAGCAAAAGAGTTATTTTGCATCTTTTAAAATTTTATGTATGAAGTACAAACAAAGCTGTAAACCTGAAATATATAAAATTATCATCTGGGATAGAAAATGGCTCAGCAGTTAAGATCACTTGCTGCTTTTGCTGAAGACTAAGGTTTGCTTCCTAGGATCCACATGGCAGCTCACAGACATTTGTAACTCTAGTTCTAAGGGATCTGAAACTCTCTGTGGCCCCCATGGGCACCAGACCACACACATGATACACATGCAAGCAAAATATTCAGGAGCATTAAAAAGAGAAACAATTTACTGTCTTCTGTGCACATCAAGTGCTATGGCAATCAAGCCAACATGGTAGCGTCCAGCATTCCTCTGACTGCTGAGCCTCAGCATCCATACTAGCTCCTTCCTACTAATATGGTCTTATGCCTCTTCCCTTCCCTTCCCACCCTCTCCTTTTCTAGGAATTCCTGTGGTCATATCTGGGATGTATCTCAGGTTTGCTTTTGGAAGAGCCCAAAGATACTATACACCTAAACATTGGCCAGTGGGGTGACTTCCAGTCCAGATAGCGTCTGAGTAGACCACAACTAGAAAGACAGAACAGGGAGTTTCCATGAGACACCTCTGTTTATTGTCAGTAACAAAAATAAGGTCTTTAAGCCTCCAAAAGGGCTGTGTTATGGGCAATAAGAGTATCTGATGTCTCACACCTCCCAATGGCTAGAGAAACTTGTGAATATCAAAGGTCAGAATTAGGTAAAACTACAAATTTCTGATGCTTAGGGATATGGCTGGCCCATTTTTCCCTTGAGAAATTAACCCCTGTGGACATTTACTGTTTTAAATGAGAGGATGGATGGCTATGGAAACACCCCCGAGTTCTGTGCTGCTGTCATCTAATGCCTAAGAAGGCAGGGCAAGGTGACTTGATGAATAGCATCAACTCCCCAAGCATAGACCACCAGATGTCACTGGAAAGTTATTTCTGTAAACTTAGCAGAAGCGAAAACAGTAGGTTAACAACTCCTTCTTCCTGTGGGCGTTGACCTTTGCCCATCTCAGTAAAGCAAATCATCTTGCATTAAGTGTTGTCTGTGACTAACATCCCCCTGGGAGAGAACAGCCTTGCTATATGTCCTGGAAGAAAAACTGAAGCAGGGCCCATGAAACTGACTTGATGTTTGGGTTCCCGAGCTGCTGAACTTACAATCTGAAGCAATCTAATCTCCAGGTATTCAATAGCAGTGACCTGGTAGAAAGAATATAGACCATATCCAAACAACATACTCATGTCAATGAGAATAATTCATACACACACACACACACACACACACACACACATACACATATGCGTGCGCACACACACACTCCATACTTTAACTCAAAGCTACCTTTTGGAGATGATAATGAAAAGAAGAAAAATAGTCATTTTGTTGCTTTCTAAAATATAGCATTTTGAGACATAATTGGTAAGTGATGAAATATGTCTGTGTGTATTCAATATGACTATTTTGACAATATTGACACCTATGATGACATCACCATCATGATAAGCTTCCAGACATTTCTTTGTGCCCCTTTGTGATTTCTTGCAATCTCTAGGCAGCCACTAACCCGCCTTCTGTCACCATAGATTTATCTTGTATTTCCTGGGATTTTTGTAAGTACATTCATACACATTATATGGCTTCTTTGCTCACAGAATAAATTTGACAATTATCCTTGTTTTGTTCGTAAGGCATTTGTTCCTTTTATTGTCAATTAGTATTCTATTGTATGGCTCTGCATACAGTATGCTAATTCATTGACCCACTGAAATGCATTTAAGTTGTTTCCTATTTGGGAACTATTAAAATGGAAATGTAGTGAACATTTGTATAAACATGTGCTTTCATTTTTATTGGGTATATATTTAGGAGGAAAATGGTTGGGTCATATGGATGTTGCATGTTTAACTTATTAAGAAATCATGACAATAATTTTAATGCACTTACATCATGTTCTTAGGATCCAACCCTGTGAAACCTTTAAAGAACCTTGCAGAGTCTGAAGGTTGAATTTTAGAAAGGTATTTTCCCCAATTAAGATATCAGTTTTTGGCTTCCACTGGATTGTGAGAATCCGAAGGAGAAATTAAAAAAAAAAGAAAAAACTCCTGTATTCTTGGAAAGAGTTTTCCTTTCCTTTCTGGACAACCAAAGTACAAGATCCCATATTGCTCTCTTATCCAGGTGACATAATGACAGTGGTGTGTTGGTCACGGTGGAACAAAAAAACAGAATGATCATTGGAGCACTGGGTGCTAGATCAGAATACAGGTTAGAAATGTGGCCAAACTTCCAGGGTGCTGCTGCTACCCAAGTGCCATCCTAACCCTCCTCCCCACTTCCTGTCTGGCAGCTAATTAAGAAAACCAGGGGAAGCCTTTCTATCTCAACTGAGCTGTACCTTAAAGTCCAGTATGGGTTGTAAGCTCAGAAAGAACTGTTGGCTAGATTGAGTCCCTTGAAGCTTTAAGTTCCAAGAAACAGAAAGTGTGCCAACTAAAAGGCAAACAATCTCAAAAGACAGACTGAGGAAATATTACCACAGGCTTACCTGGCCAAGATGGACGCTAGATGGTGGAGTGTCGGACTCTCCAAGGATTTTCAGTGAGGGCATGTATTGCTCTTAGACACAGAAAGTGAACCATCTACTCCCCAAGTGTTCACCAAATGCAGGTTGTGGCCCAGAAGCCCACAGGAGAAGCCCAGGATGACTGTGCAGCCCTAGTACCCAGAGTTGTGGACCAGGGTCATGAGCACTTCCTTGCATCCATCCCAGAACTACTGAATCAGAAACTGCATTTTGACAAGGTACCCAGCTTAATCTCAGGCGGATCACAATCCAAGAAACAGCAGCCCAGAGGTGTGCCTCTGGAAACACTTCCGTAGGTTTTATAGTGTTCCGCTACCTCCCTAAAAACGTTCCAGGACCAGTTAGTTGTACGTTCAGCTCAGCAGTCTGCAATGATTAGCCTGGATGTGCACTTTTATTGACCAGTGTGTCAGCAAGAGTTCGGACTGGACGAGAGCTCTGCCAGTCATGGCTCGGGTTTGTATTTGCTCCATAAGCATCTTTCCGCTAAACCTTTATCTCCTGGTGATAAGAATTTGCAGAAAGCCAGAAAGTAGGCATGCATGTGCTACACAGTTTTGCCTCTTGCTCAAGTTATGCCTGTTAATATCCCATCAACTAAATTAAGTCACAGGCTCCCACAGAGTTGCCAAGGAGTGACTGATGCCTGTTCTTTTTCTTATTTAAGGATATGCCCTAAGCAGAAACATTTGCCTCTGCATCCCATTCAGTAAAACTGAACAAAAATAGCTACATCACTGGGAAGTATTAATGTTGTAATGCCTTTCGTGTCTCAGAGTTAAGTTTTAGCATATAGGTGTTGTTAGTACCGAGAACTCTGTGACCTTGGGCAAATCACATCATGTCACTGGACTTAATTTCCTCATCTAGAAACAAATATTCTGGTGGGTAGGTAGAGTTTTATTAATCCATGGATTTCACTTCCAAACCCAACCATGGCAATGATGATGACACAAAGGCTAACACCGAGGGCCTGCACTGTGGCTAACACCGAGGGCCTGCACTGTGGCTAACACCGAGGGCCTGCACTGTGGCTAACACTGAGGGCCTACACTGTGGCTAACACTGAGGGCCTACACTGTGGCTAACACCGAGGGCCTACACTGTGGCAAGCCTTGCTTTTAGAACTTGATGAGTGTTTACTCCTCCTCCATTCCTTAATTTCCCAATGAAAACTGTCCCCATTTTGCAGCTGAAAAAAACCTGAGAATGGCCATGTTTTGACTTTGAGATTTCACAGAATGCTCTTTTAAGTACTTCCCATGGAGGAAAATACTTGCAGAAGTGATATGGTCCAGGCTGGTCCGTGCAGCTGCCTGCTATCCAAAGGCTCACTATAAGCCTCGTGTTAATGCTGGTGCTTCTGTTGGCTCCTGTGGGGTAAGAAAGGAAGAAACAAGGAAGCTTGTCTTTCTGCCATGTGAAAACAAGGATTATAATTTCCAGTGTTCCCAGCCACCTTCCAGGGCTGTAAAATAAGGCTACTCGGTGTAGTTTGGGGTGAGTGAGAGCAGAGGAAAGGATAAGGCCCTGAGAAGTTAGACACCACATAGACTGGAGTGGGGCTGGAACAGATATTCCACTCACAGGCTGTTCTGCCAGCAGAGGAGTCAACCCAGTGAGTGACATTTCTGAGTCAAGGTATACATGTCCATCTCTTTCCATCTTCCCTGGAGACAGGCATTCCACAAGCTCTGTGAGTCTACATTTCACTTCTCAGTTACTGCTGCTTCCCAGAAGGGTTTCTTCTTGTGACGAGTAAGGTCCCCATTTTCCTTGGTATGCCACAAGTAAATCCTCTCATAGCCTTTTCAGGAGCAGGCAATCAGAAGTTAGGAATGTCTTTTCTACCCAGCAGTGCCCTATTTGCTTTTATAGTTCTGGCCTTATCTATGATTTATAATCAGCTTGTGTGGGCCACATTGATCCTTTACTGCTGTCTTTTCTCTGTCTCTGATTTCCCTGCACCCCCAAGGAATGTTTATCTTTATTTTGTTTTGTTTTTTTTCTCAATGAATTGGGTCCACTCATTTACTGAGCACAGCAATTTGAATTCCATCACATAGTAGCAGTTCTTTCTTTCTATGACTCAACTATGAACTTGGAACCAGTCTCGCACAAGTTTCCTACACAATGTACTTATGTGGTGGTGGTCATCACAGAATTGATCACAGACTAAAGTACAGTGAAACCATGACTCCTATTTTGCACTGCTGGAGGCTAAGCCGTGCACATACTAGCAAACGCTCTACCTACCATACAATGACATTCCCTCCACACCCCCACTATGGGACTTTGGGCCGGGCTTGGTGCTGGGAGTCTCACACAGATCTCTAGTCAGAGATGGGGTGGCTTCTGCCATCTCAGTTGCTGGATCCTGCTGGGCACATGGGTTCAGGCAAAGGGGAGAAGCCAGTGTGCCCTGATTTGCACACTGAAAGCTGAAAAAACTTTGGGAGAGGAAATCTCTTCCCAAATGGTGGTGTTAACAGCTCTTATAACAGAGGCTCTTAGACGACAGAATGATTCTTGCACACCTTTACTCTTAAGCAAACCCCCATATGTATTCAGTTTTTGAAATGGTTTGGAGTCTGACAACAGATACTTCCTATTGGCTTGGCCTGAGGGCTTGGGAAAACCTTCTCTATATTTTTGGGGTTGTAGTCCTTCTGACTGGAGCTCACAGGAGCTGTGGTCAGTCTTCACCTGAGGAGGAGGGACTTGGGGCATTGTCGATGCCCCAAGGGGCAATGTGTTGCTTATGGTGGCGTGGAAAGGCCTGCTTCTCGGGAGACTAGGAAGCTTCCTACCATCTCACTTAATGTTCTCGAGAACCAGGGCACTCTTCACCACCCACCAATTGCCCCACACCCACTCCCAAAAAGACCAACTTCTAAAGGAATATGTGACCACTGCAAACATAAAACCACTACACTATCGCACTGGAATGATAAAATGAAAAAAAAAATCCTCATGTGTACTAGCATTGATAATAACATTGAGCAACCCAGTGGTCTAGTATAAGTGTAGACTGATATAAGCATTGTGAGAAATAGTTTTTCCAAAGTAACTAACTAAAAATCTACACATACTACTGTCCCATTGATTCCAACCTAGTGAAGTATCCACAGTCTGGTGCACTTAAAGATTGGGGAAAGAATCGTCATGATGTTACTAAACTCATGCCAAGCCAACTATCAGCTATAAGCCCTGTCTATATCAAGGTCAAAACAATGACAAACAAGTATAGGAAGGCAGAAGAGAGGGTACAAGTGGAGAGAGGACAAAGGTCACCATTATCAAGAGTGTGCCTACAGGGCTGGCTGTTCAATGTGTTCTCTCCATTGACCCGAGTGCTGCTGGTTACACTGGTGGCCTCTGTTCATGGATTTTTACCAAACATTACTGAAATTCTATATGTACAGTATCTTGTGAATATTATACCCAACTAAAAATATAGCCAAGAAAATAGCAAGCATGGCAAACAGTGTGAAGACTGGCCCGATCTCTGAACTCCCTGTGGCATGCTGCCCCGCAAGCTTGATCTCCACATTTTAATGAATGTAGTAGACTATTTTGTGTGTTATGGGGGTGCTCCTCAGCCTTCTAAGCCCAGTGCTATTGTTAGAACATCAAAGACCAACTGCTGACTAAGATGCTGTTCTTATGAAAAGAGTGACCACCAAATTTACTGCTTAACTTCATTCCGGTTAAATGAAGCTGGCCCCATGGTCTTCTTTGAAAGCTCATCTGTGGACATATATCTTTTTTATAGGACATCATGTACAATAAAGAGAAGCAATAACCTCAGATAATAAAAAAAAATACCTTTGAGAATGCTGTGAGACGGGCATTCCATTTAATAAACATCACCGTGGTTACATACTCCCAAACTGCCTGAAGTCTGTCTAGTGGCTCAAGATCCTTCCATCTGACACAAGGGTTCTTTTGGACTGATTGATTTATTATATTAATGCCCCATTTTTCCCCCTCTGCTCTGCAAGACCTAGGGAATAAAGCAGGCTTATCTACTGCAGAGGACCATCATACAGTAATTTGGCAAAATGGCAAATGTCTATCCTGTTGCACATTAGTTTATTAGGAACTGCCCTTCAGTAGAGTAACATTTATTAAGGATTGAAACCAATCTAGTCTCCCATGTCCATTATATGACGTCTCTTGATAGCCATCCAGACATCACTCCTCATGACCCTGATGTGAAAATCTCTCCATGTTACTTATTAGCATTTTCAGATACTAGGGCAAATTAGAAAAAAAAAAAAAAAAAGGACTGTTCTATACCTAATAAAAAGTAGAGATGGTTACTAATTATGTATGAAAGAAATAGCAAAACTACTTATACAAAGGGTCTACTTGGCATAACAAAGTATGAACCAGGTGGAAGAGAAAGAGACATTTATCATCAGAATCACCAGCTTCCTCAACATTAAATAAACCAGAGTGATCCTTTCAAAAATATGTACTTGCTGCTGAAGTTTCCAGTGCACAGCACATAAAAGCAATCTCTATAGTAACCAAGTCTCTGAGTGTGTTGGTGCACATGAGAAGTGGAGGCAGAAGGAGCAGTAGTTCAAGGATAGTTGTGGCTACACAGTGAGTCTAAAGGCTACGAGACTGTATCACAAAAGATGAAGTACCACTTGAGTCATCCAATTCTGAACCAATCACTCCTGGAGTGGTTTGGTGTTCTGCAATTGGCTCATTTGATTGGAAACAGGCTGTTGACTGTATCTTTGCCTTCTCTCTCTCTCTCTCTCTCTCTCTCTCTCTCTCTCTCTCTCTCTCTCTCTCTCTCTCTCTCTCTTTCTCTCTCTCTCTCTCTTTCTCCTCTCCTCTCCCCCAACCCTTTTGTCCATTCAAGAAAATGTGCAACATACTCAAAATGATTGATACTCCTCTAGTGAGATTTTGATGGAGATAAAGAACTCATTTTTTAAAAAAATCTATAAAATAAAATAATTTTTAAAAAAACCTTCACTATCTTTGTTGAGCAGTAGGACCTCAAGGAAATACTATACTATTACACTCCAAATAGTGTGTGGTAATAATAAGGCAGACTCTGCAAAATATACAGGTGGAGGATGGCTTCTTTGCTCTAGATTCTTCCCTGTAACCTCGCAGCCCTGAAACTTACCCAGAACTTCTTCTAGAGTCTGAGATAATCCAAAAATGAATATCAACTTCTTCACCTCTAATTTTGCTCATCTTGAGACAGGAAGAAAAGAAGGGAAATGGTTGGATCAGAGCTAGCTAATTTGATTATAAAATGACATAGCCCCAAATAAGGATGGGATTATGTGGCATGGAGCCAAGGACAGGGTTCCCACTTTCCTGATGTAAGCAGAGGATAAACAAAGAGGACGGGGTCACAGCTTGAAAGAGCTACCCTCTAATTATGAGGCTGCATCTTTTCTCTTTGCCTCTGTATGGCTGCTCCCAGATTGCTCAAACCATTAACTCAATTTACTTTACTTTACGGGCTCCTGTATGTGTCTGTTGTTCCTCTGGGTTGGCTTTTTCATGCCACTTAGAATGTGGTGTAAATAGAAATGCCATGGCAACCTGCCAGTATGGTGGAGCCTGCCAGATGGGAAGAGCGTCTGGTGGCTACAGACACTCCCTTTAAAAGAACAACTCAATACTCACAAAACCCTACACATTCAGGCTAGAGAGACATCAGGAGGCCATCTGCAGCCCACCCCACATGAGATCTAAAGCAAATTTCTCTCTGGTTATTTAATCATAAGGTGGATGCTGGTGGGAGAATTACAATGGGTGTGGTGAAAGTTCTGCACTCTGTCCCAACTGTCTAAGTGAAATGCCTTTAAGGATGTATGAGCACATGACAGGTACTCTTATGCCCTAAGACAGAGGTAGTAGCCATTCTGCTCACTGGGTGAAATCACACCTTCATCTGGACCTACTACCATGCACGAGTCATACCGTTTAGAAGATAGATTGCAGATATTCACCTAATATGTATATATATTTATATATATATATATGTATATATTTATATATATATATATATATATATATGTATATATATATGACTTTTATTGCCAAGAAAGCCTCATGTTTGCATTTCATTAATAAAAAAAATCTAAAGTCTAAAACAATAAAGGGATTTCCCCCCAAATTTTCATACTTATAATGGTTAATCTTGACTGTCAGCTTGATTGGATTAAGTAATGCCTAGGTGGTTTATAAAGAATGCCTCTGGATGAGAAGCAAAGAGATCATGGGGGCTCTGATATAATTATTGGATTTATAATACACTAGATTATTTAGATACAATAAAAGGTAGATGGTGGGATCTGTTTGAAAGAAGTATGTCAAAGGGACTATATCTTGCTTAGGCCTATTTCTCTAGACTCTGCCTGTGTCCAATACAATATGATGTGTACCACACCCTTCCCACAATGATAGCATTTCAGGAGCCAGCAACCAGAGCAAACCTTTTTCCCTTTACATTGATCACTTAAGGCATCCTAGCACTGTGAAAACGACCTCAAATAATATACTTGATGAAGAGTCCAGAACCTGGAGAAATGAAAGAATTTAGCCAAGATCATGCCAATCATTTTGCATATAGCCAGCATAGCATTGCAGGTTGCCTAAATCCTCAGCAAATCTCCTTATGTAAGCCACATTTCTGAACAGCTGATTGTCCTGTATACATGAAGGGAGTTGCAGTGTATGTACTTCTAAAGGGCCTGGATTCTGTGACATTAGAGTTTCTATTACACTTGATATTCGGGCATTACAGGACCTGAGAAGGAAGGACTGAGCAAGAAGTATGTCTCTTTTATTTCAGAGTATCCACTCAGATAAATGAAAGAATGTGTAGCTAAGGATACAGCATTTGCCCAGCCAGCTCACAACTGAGTTAATTCATCCATCACTGGGTGTATCCAACCGCCATTATGAAGAGGCATTATACTCGATGCTGAAGACTCAAGAGAGAAAACACTTATGCTCTAGAACCAGAAAACTGAGAGTTCCTATTAAGAATCATCATTATAAATTATGATAGGTGTTCAGCAGGCCAGTCACAAGAAATACATACAGGGAACAGTGAAAGAGAATAGCCAAGAATGGCTTGTTCGGGAGTTGACAGTGAAATCCTGAGATGAAGGGTAAGAAAGGACCGGTCCCAGGTAGAACCAGGATGGAGATGTACTTCAGGCCAATATAGTCAGAAACAGCAGAGTGTTGAGAAGACAGGGTTTTACTTGACTAAGACGTGGAAAAGAGAATGAAGAAAAGTTTTTGAGAAAAATACATAGCGAAGGAACATGGTGCAAGTGGCATGGGCTTTGTAGACCCAATGGAACAACCTCACTCTTCTGACACTGAGAAAGAAGAGGCTACTGAAGAGATTTTGAAGGATGCCTCTAGCAATAACACAGAGGACGGAAAGGAATAGCAGAGACAAGGTAGGGAGTTTTGTTAAACCAAGTAACAGATGGTATGATGTAGATGCAAGTGGGGAGCTGTAGATGGACACAAGTCCGAGTTCTAGGACAGACACAGAAGGATGCGCAGATGACTGAACCCTTAGAGTGAAAGATGTCGGTAAGATGCCTTCATGAAGATAATGAGTAAGGAGTTGGTCAAGTGAGCCAGGACTGAAGACTGAAGTGCTGTAGTCAAAATGGAGTCTGGATTCAAAATGGGGTGTGATCATGGGAACCAGGAAAGGAGAATGTCTTAAGGACAAAGGTGCTGCAGTAACCTATCCTGTGATGCTAATGTAACAAAGAGGAAGACAGAGAAATGTATGTGCAACTGGGTAATATATTGATTGCTACTGAGGGAAGCCTGGGGCATTAAGGGAGGACTTGGAGTGGGTACCAGGTAAAGGGATTGTGGGGAGAAATAGAGAAGGGACTGCCTCCTTCATGAAGGATAGAGCTTGAGTATGAGAAACCACTTTTATTTTTAGAATTGGCTTGGGGGGGCAGGAAAACATATTCTATGCAGCTGTTGAAAGATGGACTATAGAGGTGGGGATGTGGATCCATGATGGGAATGAGAAACTGTCCAGGTGGGAGTGTGGACCCATGATAGGAATATGAGAGTTACCAGGAAGTGGCTCCTATTTTATCTGTGAGACTGGGGGTGAGAGCAAGGATTGCAATAAGGAGATGTGGAGATTGATGGGAAATGGTTATCTGTGGCCCTGCTAGAAGTGAGTTTGTAGGAGGAAAGAGGAATCATTTAGGGATGGTGATAAGTTCTCATTTACTTTATGTTTAAAGACATGGATTAAGATTTTTGTGTATTTGACAAATTGGGTGATTTCTTTTTATTTTGGTTCTTCTCCTATTTGTTTAGCTTCCAAGCTTTTCAAAATGTAGAGTATTTTTCCCCAGTCTCAAGAACCAGAGGGAGAGAGAGGGAAAGGAGAGAACTGAAAGTAGTTGGCATAAATGTTAGAGGGCTTGAATGAACACAGAGGGAAATGGAAGTGATCAGAGGCTGAAAGGTAGTGAGGTTGCTGGCAGTTTCCCTGAAAGGGTAAGATCTTGGAAGCGAAAGTGAACTTCCTTTTCAAACCCCCAGAGATGCATTTTCTTTATGCTGTTGGTGGGTGAACAAGAAAATACTCATTTTCAGCCTCCCTCTGCTGACTCATCTACCAGTTAGAGACAATGGACCTTCCTATTGTCCCACATATATCACATATGACATATGTCACATATTATTTATATCACTCACACATCACTGCAAACAAAAGAATGACAGGAGCAATGTGAAGGTTGGAAAGTTTTTTGGGTCCATTAATAGGTTGGAGGCTGGGTCAACCATATATAAGTGGGGCAGTAGTAGATCATTCTCAGTGATTACTAGTGTGGGCTCTGTCCCATGTTCTGAAACTTCTGCAATCTCTCAAAACAGCACCACTTACTGGAGACCAGGTGTTCAAATAGATCATCCTGTGAGGGACATTCCAGTTCAAACATTCTCTTTCCCTTCAGCCAGGCATGATGAATCCAGGCAAATAAACATTTAGGCTCAATCTTGCATAAGCACAAAGGCCTGATTGCATGTTCAGGGAGGCTAAATTAAAAGTTTACCACAACAGGATGCTTGATTCAGAACAGCTTGTTTCTCACTAGTTTGCTGTAGGCAGAGGAACTCTTGGTCACTATGGTGATCATAGTTCTCCATGGGTGTTTAGACACAGTGCAACTGTTCTGTGTGACATCATCATAAAACTGTCTGATATTACTTGCTTGACATTGTGTGCCTCAAGGTCCCACAGGTCACAAGGCAATGCAGTTCTGCAACTGTGCATTGTTTGGTTCTGTTTTCTCACAGTCAGACCATTGAAAAGAACTTAATTTTAAGCAGCACGTTGTACACAAAAACATGTTAAAGAGACTTAGCATGGGGCTTATTCTAATTCACAGACATAGTATTAACTTTGCTGCTCAATCCCATAACTCAAACATTAATGAGGAGATAATATGGCTTTGTTTTTTTCCCAAAATCTCTCATCTGGGTTTTTTGTTAGCCATCATTCACACATTTTGGTACAGCTAATGCATTTGTGGTATGACCTATTATGTATAAAGAAGGTATTTCCTGTTCCTCAGTCCTGAAGAAACTTGGGTTACTGATACAAAAATCACACTTGAGCAAGCTATGTCCAAAGAAGTGAAGTGTGTTTCTCTTTTGTCAGATTCAGGAGCCTCTGCTTTGCCTTCCACAAATGGTGATGAAAATGCTTTACCTGCTCCTGTGAGAGCAAACCATGGACCCTGATTTGGGAGTCCTCATTCATTTGGTTTATTTTGTTGTCCTTTTAAATGTAAAACCATCTGACTTGACCGATACATGTTTGTTGAGCAGTACCAGAGGTTGAGCCTGGTGCCTCACACAGGCTGCAGCCTCAGCCTTAATTTTATTCTAATTTTGAAACAAGGTCTCGCTAAGTTATCATTGAAACTATGAATATTTCTACCTTAGCTTCCTGATGACTGGGATCACAAGTCTGCACCAGCAGGCCTGGCTTTGACTATTTTTTAAGATTCATTTATTTTTATTCTATGCACATTTGTGCTTTACCTACTTGCTTGTGTGCAGTGTACATGGCCACAGAAGGCAGAAAGGGGCAGTGGCTCTCCTGGGACTGGAATTGTAGGCACTTGTGAAACACCATGTGGGTGCTGGGAACAGAAGCCAGGGCCCCTAGAAGAGCAACAAGTGCTCTTAACCACTATGCAATCTCTCGAGACCCCCTAGCTTTGATGTTTTTGATAAAACCAATCATTTAACAACCCTCATAATGTCATTTTTAAAAATCATCCTCAATGAAAAGAGGGAATAAGAGATTTCATCAAAAGAGCTTTATAGCCCAAAGGAAGGCCCAAGTCTGCTACTTCTTGCTTGTCTGTGAATTAACTTTTTCAAGTTAACAAACACAGCAATGTCAGAACGCCCCATGTTGTTATACGTCAGTGTGTCTCCTGCTGTCCTAGACTCACTTACATGCAATGATGTTACCATGTGACCAAGGCCTGCACATTCAAGAAAGCTCCAGAGGCCTAGCTAGAATTATAAGCACTTCTGTCAGCAAAGTGGTGTGTATGTGTGTGTGTGTGTGTGTGTGTGTGCGCGCGCGCGCATGTGTGTGTTACAAAGAGAACTGACAGATGAAGGATAATTACTTCTCAAAAGCCATTGTCCAGACCTCTACAGGCAATATTCTGAATTCAAAACGACTTTCAGCCAAGTCCTGTTTGCACCTGGGAACTATGAACGGTATTGAAAGCTTCATAAAGGAGATGAAATTTGACCGGGACAGGAAGTGACTTACAGCCAGCAGGCTCAGATGTATCGACACAAGGTAGTGAAGTAGGAAATTATGGTTTTCAAAGAGAAGTCAGACCTTAGTTTCTCTTTTATCTCAGTAGGATGTGTGTGTCCTTGAATCAAATCTCCTAACCACAGTGCAAACGTGACATTCATGCAATAGGAGTGGCTGGAATCCCTGGCTTTTGTGAGTCTCATACACAGGAAAGTCAGACTTCCTTTATGACTTGTTCATCTTGTGTCAGTATTGCGGTTTCCAAATGCTCTTGGAAGCTGATTTTTCAAGTTCCAGGTGGGCTCTGGGCCATGGCAGCAGCCAGAAGTGCTGAAGGCATTAGCTTGAGCCAGCCAGTTTCTTGGAGACTAAGGCTGGGACAACCTGTTTTATATTAGCGTATTTCTTTGCACATGAATTATCGAAGTACTTCATTCCCTAGCATTTCTTTACTTGTCTCTCCATTCATGGCATGTCTTTGCTACTCTGCATGAACTGGGATCTCCAACAATAAATGCTTATCCCAAACACTGAGCAGAGACTGCACTGCTAGTGACAACTATGTCCAAGGGAATGTGATCAACTGGGAAATTTGATAGAATTTTGACAGGTTGATAGAACATGATCTTTATCTCTTGAGCAAGTGCCCATAACATCAATTTCTACTGTTTTCTCACATGCCCTTCTTGTTTTATTGGTTTTGCTGATTTTCCCACCTCTTTCCACTCTCTTTTCTCTCTCTCCCTCTCTCTCCCTCTCTCTGTCTCTCACATACATTAATCAGGCCTGATAATGGGTCTCATTCTGACAGTTTCATACATATATATTCACCTAACCAACCCACTCCCCAAGGGATTTTTGGCTCATTCCCTATTGATCCCAATATCTATTGATGCACATAGATATTGATCCCAATAGATGATTCTTTGCCTATCTTCTACTTAGAAGAGACAGAAATAGCAAAATAAATTTATTTTACCTGCAAAACTTGGCAGTTTTGAATCAGCTAAAGATGCAAATGGAAAACAGTGTAAACGTATATGACAAGAGGTGGTTGGTCAACCTGAAAATGGCAGACAGGGCTGTTCCTTAAGCATATGTGGGAGAAATGGCTATCTCTATTTGGATGATATTAGTTCAACTACTTGGGTCAAATCCTAGCTCTAAATACATGTGGTCAGCCCAGGAACCCTGAAAAGAATCTGGCCTTGTTTTAATCCAGATATTAGTCATTGTTGGGTGGGCGTTTGTTTTTTTTTTTTTTTTTAAGGATGATTTTGAAAAGATAAAATAAGGACACAAAACTTGGAAGAAAAGCCAAGTGTCACAAAGAGCATGGTGACACACTCTCTTCATCAGAGACATACAAAATCAGGTGCCCATGAGAGTTGGTGATGAGCCTGCCTTGTTCACACATGAATCTGAGTTTGGAGGCGGTTGTGGCCAGTGAAGACCAGCACCTCCTGATCTAGCCCAGTGACTACTGCTGCCAGATATGAAGCAACAGAAGGTCATCTAGATCCCCTCTTTGACCAAATAGAGAGACACAGTGGAACCACATGGGGTCCATTCTTTTCCCACAAAATAGTGATGTGTTCCAGGCAAAAACCCAATTTGGGATGTTTTGGCCCAAAGGAAACATTTACAACCAAATTATACACCTCGGAAAATAAATGAGCTTTCATTCTGGAAAGAAACCCTGCCGGGTTTTTTTATTATTTGTACCACAATCATAAGGTGGTTTTCATCTCTGCAGAGGAATGCCACTGGGTTGGCCAAGTGGCAAGCTCGGTGGTTGGAGCAGGGACCATTTCACCCTGCAGAAAACACCGTGGGAATTAAAGGGAATTATTTCTCCTGAAACCGTTCTCAGGACCCATTGGCTTGGGAGGCGATATCTTTTTCTGGCATGTTCATTGAAACTTCAGAATTGGTTCTTGTTTTCCTTCTTTTCTTCTCCTCTTCAAAACTTTTAGGGACTTACTGGGGGTGGGGTGGGGGTGAAGTGGGCTTTTGATCTGAATGAAAATCTAGGAGTAGACCCAAGAAAGTCTATAGTGGAGTTCCACAGGACAATGGCACACTGAAACTGCATGACACTCGAGGCAAGGCTGGGAAATGGGCTTCCTTATTTCCCTTAACAGAGAAATTTGGAGAAATCTGATGAGCATCTGTTCCCAGGAGCCATGCCATGAAAGGACCATGGTATAGAGAAAGTGGCCAGGGGTCTACGGGCTTCTGAAATGTCCTGGGTTTTATGTGTTTTAAACCATTATCAGTTAAGATGCTGAATATCTTGTACCGGATTAGTGTAGAATTAAAAAAAAAAAAAACTTCAAAGATCTCTAACACCTTTCCAGAACATAACCAAATAGTCTGGATTAGGAGTGTCTTTCATAAACCTCAGCACTGACTGACCTTACAGGAACCTTCCTACGAGTTCTGAAGACAGAGATGGAGAGTTTTTGTGGGTGTGTAGAGGTGTAGAAAGCAGACCATGACGAGCTGGTATTGGGAAGAAGGGTTCATGGTAAGGCTTTGGCTCATGGGTCAAGCAGTTAAAGCCAGGGTTGTTTTCAAATTCTACTTGTCTTGAATGCCCTGCTGTCTGTATCCTGACCAAGACACCCTGCTTTAAACAGCTTTGTGTTTAAACACCTAGAACACCACTGCTTAGGTTTCTGCAGCCTCTGATTGCCTTCTGGCAATGGGCAAAAGGACCACGCTTGTCTTGCTTTCCCATCCAGTCCCCGGCCCTTGAGTCATTCGCTAAGAGTAATTAAATGAATCAGTGAAAAAGAGCCCTGTAGCTCATCTGCCCACACACCGTCAAAACAAATCCCAGCTAATTAGATGATTTCAGCTCTTAACCATTTGGGGTGGTTGAATGTAGTGTGGCTTAAGTTTTGGGTCTTCTCTGTCAGGCTGCTAATCTTCTCTCTGCCTGTCCTGAATTAAAACATCCCAAGAATGAATTTTATGACCTCCCCGGGCCCTTTTTTATATTCACACCCTGACAGTTTTTAACTTCTGACTGTTGGTCAGTTTGTATTTTCCACAAATGGGGGCTTTATGTCTGAGCGCCTCTCCTTCTGGGATCTCCTTATCCCTTTCCAGCTATGCTTCTTACTCAGCGATCTCGGTCACTCTCCACTAGTCTCTCCCATGTCCCCCTGTTCTGACATTGAAGGCTTCCATTACCCAGTGTCTGCCTTCATTCTATCTCACCCCCTTTCCACAGACACCAAATTCTGGCAGGGGATAAGTCGGCTTTTATTATGAAAATGTTTATGGAGACTGTCAGCTCTTAACCTTAAAACTGAACCGCGCTGTTTGTGACGAAGAGTGTGAGCGACTGATGGAAGTGGAGCGTGAAGAGATCAAACATGGATCTTGGAATCTTTGTTCAAGACCTGGAATAGGAGAAATTCCACTTGTGTGTGCGTGTGGGAGGGGTCGAATTCCAAAGCAAAGGATCCTCTATGAGCTGAGCTCAAAGCCTGATGTGAGAGAAAGTGGGGTGCAGGGAATGAGGGGACCAGCTTGGTATGTGCGGGGTTAGAGTGATATGATGTTCCTAAAACTAAACAAGTTAGATGTTCAAAGGGAGCTAGGAATATGCTTCTTTTGGTCAGAGAGCAAATGAATTCACTTGCTGCAAACTCTATCTTCTGAACCTCTTGAGCCTACTTTCCAATGCTGGGAGCTTGAAAGAAGCCATTCATACATGTGTGTGACATTCTGTGTGGCAGAATGTTTTGTTTACCATGGGACTTTCCTGTGGACCACTGGGGAGGGTGAACAGTTGAAGCTGGGAGTTCAGCTCTTACTAATTGAATACCTAGAACATTGGTTTTAAAAACAAATGGGTCTGGCTGTATCTAAAAGGCTAGCCTCTGTATCTGCAGACTTGGCGGGTAAAAAGAGTCTGAGCTGGGGTAAACAAGACATTTCCACAGGATGAGTTATAAATTGGATGGAGGATAGTGAGACTACAGTTGGTACACACGTGTTCTAGTTGGGGCCTCTGCATTCAGTTTGGCAAGGGTTGGCTCTTGGCAGAATTCCCCCTTTTCTGTGGAGTCTCTTCATGTCTCTCCTCTGTGTTCTACCAGCTTTGTTTCCACTTCTGTTATGTCCTAACGATTGCTATCCCTTCTTAGACTGTCTGAGGCCCCAGGACCCTGTTAGATCTCATGTGACCTGTTACCGCTAAGCTAGGAATACCTTTACAGTAGCCACGGGAAGGCATGCCTGTCCTTTCCCAAGACCTTGGGTTTATGTAGAGAAAGTTGCATGTGGGTGACAGGGAGGAGTTGAAGGACTTTTGGTGCCTTGTATGGGTTGGTTGCCACCTAATCCAGCCCAGAAAGGCCAGATTGTGTTGACACTAGAAAGAAAAATAAATAAATAAACAGAAGGGTGTTCACCTCCATCTTTGCAGGTTGTGATCGCTTGCCTTTGGGAGGTCCTTATCATTCAGGACACGTTAGCTGTGAGCAACAGTTCTGAGAATCTCACTCTGGCTGGGCTTAATGATTTGTGTTTATTCATCAATTGTTTGTTTGATTATATTTTCTCAGGATAAAGCACTTCAACAAGTCAAGAGCCCTTCATATTCTCACAGCCCCATCCCTTTGCTAGACTGCTCCCTGGAATAACAATGCCTTAACTGGTCCCTGGCCACCTGATCCTTGTCCAGAAGCACGCAGGGTTGCCAGTAATATTGTGGGACACTAGCTATAAACCCCACCCTGGAACTCTAATTTCACAGAGGCCTGAGAGTAAGCATTCTAACACACTCCCAAGTAATGCTGATGCTGCTTTTAAAACATCTGGGTTAAAGTGATAACTTGAAGTTACCAGATTTTCCGGGAGATTAAGGAAATTGTGGGCTAGACCATGGACATGGTAGGACGACTGTAATCCCAGGATTTCAGAGGCTGAGGAAGGAGGGCAATAAATTCAAGATGACCCTGGATTATACAGCAAGACACTATATCAAGCAGGAAAAGTTATGACAGTTACCTTAAGTTTAAATAAAATATTAAATAAAAATTAGTAAAGCACAGATATTGCTATCTGCATATATAAATACATGTAACCATTAATAGTTTATATATACATACACACACGTGTGCATGTGTATACAATCACTTATTTGTATGTGCTAATAGACATCAATTTATAAATAGGTAAAATACACATATATGCTTTTTCAACATCTCAAAACCTTGCCATCTCCTGCTGTTCTACCAGAGCTGTTCTTCTGGTCACTAGTTGAGTTTTGAATGTGATGTAGACAGAGGCCAATAGCCACTAGTTCCTCCTGTAGTGTTTTTCTTATCCCTTTAGAAGAGAAGGACGTGTCATCACTTGAAGGCAAATGACCATGCTGTTGTACCTGGACTTGGGGTTATCACACAAGACAGGGCCAAGCCTAGAACAGTGCCAAAAAGTCTTTGTCTTATCTCTGTAAGAACTCCTCAGTCTCCTACATTTCAGGAACCAAATTCTGTTCCATAGATAACGGGATGAGTCAACCATATCCACACCTATCAGGTTTCCAACCCTTGAGTCTTAGGGTTTTATTACTGTGAAGAGACACCATGACCAAGGCACCTTTTATAAGGGACAACATTTAATTAATCAGAGGTTCAGTCCATCAAGGCACGAAGCATGGCAGCTGGAGAAGGGGCTGAGAGTTCTACATCTTGTTCTGAAGGCAAACAGGAGGAGACTCACTTATAGGCAGCTAGGAGAAGGGTCTCAAAGCCCATGCCCACAGTGACACACCCCCTCCAACCAGGCCACATCTCTTAATAGTGTCATTTCCTGGACCAAGTATATTCAAACACCACATCTGGTCTGTTCATTTCTTCCTTCGATCATTAACCCATTCACCTATCTCTCTGCCTATTCAATAATCTATTTATTCATTCAGAGGGCTTTTGATGAGGGCCAATTAGGTGTTGGACTCCTGGCCTTGTACCAAGTATACAGAGTTACAAAAGAAATCTAATATCTGCCTTAAGGAACTGATATTTGGATTGGGGGAAGAGTATCACAAATAGGACATCCCATAAAATATTGACTCATTGTAAAAAGTATCTTCAAAGGGAACAAGCAGAAAGAATAGAGGAAATTACAAAGGGATTGGAAGGGCCACTAATTATAAGAGGTGATGTTGCTAAAATTTCTTCCCAGTGGGAAGACATAAGCAATGTCTATCTCTGTCTCCTTCTAAGATCCCAATGATAACCCAAGGCATAATTCCACCAAAGATCATTCTGTTCCTGTCCAGAGCTTAGGTGAAGGATTACTTACAGGTGTATGGATACCCTGCCCCAACAGCCAGTTAGTTCCTGGATAGCCTTCAGCCAACAGAAATAAGAGCTTCTTCATTGCTTCATAAATAAAGTTCCTCCTCCCTTAGTTTCTGCTGACCTATATCCTATAGCCCTTCCCTGGGGAGATGTGCAATTTAAGCAGCTGTATGGTAGAGAACAGCTGGATATCCAGGTAAGGGTCTCATGACCCTCTGCATGAGTCAAAAACCAACAAGCCTAGCCGGGTTAAGCCTCTCACAAGGGAACACAGCTGAACTCCGAAAGATTGCTTGGCTCAGAGGATAGACTTTCACAACAGGTGATTGGTGATCAGGGAAATCTGTCCACTCCCAAGGTGACATTTAGAGGAAAGGAAAGGAGTGTAGACTGGAGCAGATAGCAACAAAGGAGTTGTGTGAATGGATCCATAGTCATTGGATATGAATGAACTCAAGGAAGTGACTGTGGCTAGTACAACTCGCCCTTTGTACAGCCACTCTGCCATTCAGTAACTGTGGCCCTTTGGCTACAGATGATACAAAAGGGAAAAGAAGCCCTAAGAATGTAAATAAATGCTACAAAAGAACCCAAGTGTCAGTAGAGCAGTAATGCAAATGAGGGACTCTGGCTGCAAATCAAGGAAGGTTTCTCAGAGAAGTAAAACCCTAAGCAAGGTTGTTTAAAAACACATAGTTTTCTGTGGATAACAAAAGGAGCAGAGACAGGCGTGGCATGGAGACATCTGCCAGCATCTAAGGCTCTGTGTGAGTTAGGAAAAGTAATAATGCCCCTTCCTTCAGTCTGTCCCTTTAACAGACTCCTTCCTGGCTTGTACACCGTATACAACATAAAGGGAAGCCCAAATGAAACCATGGAGGGTCACCTCTACCCTGCATCTCAACCTTTCATTTCCTGTTCATTCCACCAGCTAGACATCTGTTCACTCACTGTACAGTGAAATTAGGAATTAAGAAATTATGACTACATCCAGTATGGAAAAGGATGTCAATTCTTGGCATAGATGTGATAGTTCCTAATCATTAAAAGAATTTTTCTACTTTTAATTAATTTATTATTCACTGACAGATTCGTTCATATGAATTTTAGTCCATCTCGACCCTATTACCATGTCTCATTCCACCTCCCTTTCCTTCTGAACCCTTTCTGCTTTCCCAAGTCTCCATCCTATTTTCACACTGTGAATGTGGGTCTGTCCATATCTGGGTGTCTATCCATGTCTGGGTGTCTGACATGTCTGGGTGTCTGTGTATCTGGTCCCACTGAATTTAAGCAGGGTTTAAATGTTCCTGGATGAGTTTGGGCAGAAGGTTATTTACTGGACCATGTACAAATTATCAGTGATTACATTCCCCTGGAAAAAGAAACACCCCCTTTTTTTTTCTTCCCATGATAAATTGCTGATGGGCCAAATCTTGAGCAGGTCTATAGTGAATGTATGAGCCTACCTACCATGTAATGTCCAAAGATACTGTTTCATACCAGTCCTGCCACTCTAGCTATTAGGACTGCCCTCCTCCCACTGCACTTCTGTACCTTCCCCACGACCTGATAGGCAGTCTGATATAGATGTTCCATTAAGAACAAGCACTCCCTAGCCCCTTATTCTCTCGGCATTGTGACTATTCCTTATTCTTTGTATTAACCACTAATGGGGCAGTGGGGTGGAGCAAGCAGGTGGTGGGGGCTGGGGTGGGCGCTGATCTATAGGTATAAAGATAAGCATTTTGATACTCCGTCCACTTAGCAAAATAATGGTAGTGGGTTCTCTGCCTATTGCCCTCTGAGCCACATGTTATTGGGCAGGTTTACAGTACCAGGCATGAGCTTTGCCCTATGGAACAGACCTTAAATCCCACCAAAAAGCACTTGGCTACTCTCATACTATGTACACCATTATTGTACCAATGAGTATATCTTCCCGGGCTGGTCATTATTGTAGCTCTCAGGATTCACAGATGGGTAACACTGTTAATAACGTCTCCCTTAGCAGTCTGGATAGAACTTTCCAGAACTATAAAAGCTAGCCCACAGGGAGGAAGCTCTGTTTCTCTACATCCTTTGGCAAAAGTGTCAAGTGTCTTTAGCAGTAGGGTCTTACAGTCAGGTTCTGGTGGTCAACCAAGAGCACTAGCAGTGGCCTATATAGTCTTACAGCTCCATGGGAGCAGCACTGAGCCCATCAAAGTCTAGGTGTTTTAGGGAGATTACATAATAGAGAAAAAAGACTAGGTTGTGATTTGCTCACAGAAAACTGTGAAGGACCAAGAGCCAGCAAAAGAGATGGGAGAAAAGTACCAGGGTATAAGCCTAGAACTCTGCATCTAAGCTTTGACTCACCTACCTCACTCTTCCTTATCATAGACTGGTAACCTATGACCCAACCCTTCCTCTTCATTTAACAGTTTTCTGACACTGTGGTCATTGGAAAGGGTATTTGTTCTTCACAAGCACAAGCTTCCTTCTGATGTCTTTGCCTGCCCTCTGTTAATGCTTTTAACTGCAAGTGGCTGGCCAGGGTTGACACGGTTAAAACCCCTTATAAACCTTGACCAAATGAACAAATTCAATTGGATGCGTAACTACAACTCCTCATGTGTGCAGTGGGGGGATGGTAATTTTGCCCATTTGATGGGGAACTTTGAGAGGCAGTTAATTTAAAATAATGTATAAAAAGTGTTAGGAAAAAGCTAGTCTAAAAAAAACTTTAAGGGAAGAGGTAGAGTTTGTTGATACTAGAACGAAGGTAGCTGATCCCTAGGAGAAAATCACTGACAAGAAGAACACCAGGAATACAAATGAGAGAGGGGGATTAAGAGAAGAAAAGATGTCTGTTTCTCTTCAAACTGCTATTCGTTTTATGGGTGAACCCTAAGAAAACAATGTTTGCAGTTGTGAGCGACTTATTATTTTCACAGTGGTGACGATCAAACCCTTTGGGCCTCGCACATGCTAGACAAGTGTTTCCAGTGGTGACATCCCTAGTGGCTGCTCTTCTGTTTTCAAACAGTGCATTTACCTGTATTCTTTCATGCTCAGAAAACAGACAATCAAGAATAGAAACTTAGATTTTTTTGGGGGGGGAGGGATTATATTTGACCTTGCCATGTGCCATTTCTCTCTTATTCCTTTTCTGGTTGCTTCTGTGGTCTCTACTTACACACACACACACACACACAGAGAGAGAGAGAGAGAGAGAGAGAGAGAGAGAGAGAAAGAGAGAGAGAGAGAGAGAGAGAAAGAGAGAGAGAGAGAGAGAGAGAGAGAGAGAGAGAGAACAAATTATATGTGTTACTCCAGTGAATCCATGAGTCTATTGATCTCCTAGATCAAGTAGCAGAACATAGCTGTATTCCATGAGCCTCCCAAGGGATTCCTTTCCTTCACTGGCTCCTCCAGGCTGCCACAATCCTGACTTCTAAGACTATTGGTTATTTTGCCTGCTTTTGAATATATAAATAGAATCTTAAGTCATATGTTCTTTTGTACTTGACTTCCTTTGTTCTCTACGATGTTTGGGAAATTTGTCTATTAGATGTGGTTATAATTTGTTCATTCTCATTGCTAGATAGTTATTCATTCTATATTTTAGGTATACATTTTACTTATACCTTCAGCTACTGGTGGCCGATGGGCTGCTGACATTTTTACAATTCAGCCAATGTGTTTAGGGGGTCTTAAGAAAAATGTGATGGCCCCACCTGATAACATCCAAAGCTATCTGTATTTGGGACCCATTATCTCATTTGCCCCTGGAGTCACTCTCCTGACGTTTGAATGAAGTACTGTGTGACATTTTGCTTCTTCCTCTTGTGTTTGGGTTGGTCACCATCTGTTTTGTTTTCTCTTCCACTTTTTTGTATTCCGCTTTTGTTGACTGAATTTAATTTTCCCTGTGAAGTTGTTAGATTGCCCCAGCCAAACATTGGGCAATATTGGCACCTACATAAGAGTTTCTCTATGAAAGGGAGGCAAGAATTTTCCCAATACCAAACAAAATCAGGGAACCGAGTTGAGGATTTGATTTACAGTGTGCTACACTCTGGTAGTCTTCTTAGTGCTGCTACTCTGGATAGGGGAGAATGGTGAATTTAGAATAGCTATAGACCCTCTTATTCTAAACAACCACCCCAGGGGAAAATTAGGAGAGCTTTGGAGCCTGATTTCTAGCAATGACTGAGCGACCTCTCAGCTTCATTTATAGAGTTTGAGTTCTCACACGTAACTCGAATGGAAGATTATTTTAACACACAGTGCCTGGAATGTTTGAGAAATGCTTTCTCTGCCCAAAATTTCCATTATTCTCCAGATTCTCCCATTTTTCTCTCTAGATCCACTTTGTACCTTTCTCTGCTCAAATGTGTGCCTGGACATATGTTCTGTATGCACCGAATCAACTAAGCTTTGCAACAGCCTCTTGCTCCAGCTTCGGGTTGGCTTTGGTCAACGTTAAACATGGCAGGCTTAAGGAGAGACTATTTGGTAAATCTTGTATACCCTCCCACATCAACACACATAGCTCTCTGTTTTCCTTATAGCAACCGTGACCTCTCCCTTTCTCTACATCTTCAGATCTGTTGTAGAAGATCTTCGCTGACTGAGAGATGACTGGTGGTTTCTGGCCACTTTGCCTGGAAATGTATAAGCTGTTCTTTTATTGAGTTTTCTTCAGTTCCCAAGCTTGAAGAGTAATGCCAGTTTTCTGCTTATCCTCACTCAGACTGATGTACCCTAATATGGTAATGTTGATACTTGTGTGATATAAATTCCAGCTTGATTGGATTAAAAAAGCTGAAAAAAAAATACACAACTCCCAAGTGTTCCTGTGAAAATCAGGGATTGCTAAACCATGAGAGCTCAGATCTAATGAGTAGGTTAGTTAATCCCTTTATGGACTCATGATATGACGGCAGTATTGAGTAGTCAGAAGAGGAGATGGAGCTTAGTTGAATGGAGCAGGTAACTGGGGTGGGTGTCCTTGGAGGTCTATCTTCTCCTGGTTCCCTCCTGTACCCCTATTCCTGGGCTGCTTTAACACTCCCTTGCCACCATGACAGACCGAGACCTTTGAGACAGTGAGCCAAAAGAAATCACTCCTCTCCTTAAATAGATCCCCTTAACTATTTGATGACTGTGTTGAGCAAAGTGACCGACACAATGGGCAGAACAGTAAGCTGAGAAATACCTTCACTTCTGCACCCCGCTCTCCACCGCAGCTACCAGAAGGGGTTCAGGTGGGAAATGTCTCTTATGTAAGCACAAAACCACGAACTGCTTTGTGTCTCCAGGTTGTATGTACGATGACAGGGAGGTTGAAAGTAAGTTTCGTGCCTAATGGCGGGCCTTATGTCTTTGGGGAAGAGGTGACAAGGGAAGTTTGTCACAATCCAGCACAGTGCCTCGTGTTTAAGAAGATGGAAGAAGTGCTTGATGAGAGAACTCATGAATTTAACAAACACCCTAGGTTACCTAAACTTTTTCACCTGCAGGGACCAGACTGTTTCCCTAGAAAACATAAACCTAGTCAGATCTGTCTGAATAGACGGGTAAGATGGGGAACAATGCTGGGGCCTACAGCTTTCTACTCAGCTAAGGCCACATTTGGTCTATGACAGCTCTGTAATGAGTTTATGTTACCTGGCATGGCTGTCTAGTAGACGAGCTTGCGTGCTTTCTGGCAGCCACAGAGCTATACAGGTGTGTGGCAAAAGTGCAAGGAAAACTGTTCAGGTTCAGCTCCGACTCTTTTTAATGGCTGAATAATACACCATTGTGTAAATGTAGGGCCCTCTGCACATATGAACAGTAGTGTAGCTGAGTCTTCATGTGGGACTCCTGAAATGGGAGCAGTGTCTGTCTTTGACTATACTACCTGCCTTTGGATCCCTTTCTCCTAACTGGGCTGCCTTGTCTAGGAATAGAGTCTGTGCCTAATCTTACTGCAACTTGATATGCCAAGGCTGGTTGTTATCCACAAGGCCTCCCCTTTTCTAAGGAGAAGGGGAGAAGGAGAGGAGAGGCGGATTGAAGGGAGTGGGAGGGACTGGGAAGAGAAGACGGAGCAGAAGCTGCAGTTGGGATGTGTAAAGTAAATGAATAACTTTAATAAAAATAAAACACATTAAGGCAGTTGAGAGCATGCACTGCTGTTGGAAAGGATCTGAGTGGAGTTGCCAGCATGTAGGTGGAGCAGCCCACAAGTACCTATAGCTCCATCCCCAGGAGGATCCAGTGCCGGAGGCACCCACAAGCATCTGTGTACTTGTGTGCACTACACATACTGGCACTCACACTTACACACACACACACACACACACACACACACACACACAGCCCTCAACTCACTCATTCATAAACACATAATTTTAAAATAGCAAAGATTTTTAAATGTCTAAAACCACATTGCTGTGATATGGCATCCTCCCGACAACTGTTATAAGGATTCCAACCGGAGGACATCAAAACTGACAGACTGAGCCAAAGAGCAACTACATCTAAAAGCACAGGTTCCCTGCTTGCTGTTGTTCCTAAGGACCATGGCCAAACTCACGGTCAGTACGTAGCTTGGTCAAGCTCTGATATATATTGAGCCCCTGCTCAAGACAGGGTCATTTAGAAAGGAAGAATTTGCAGACATCTTTGAAACCATTCCACCATAGATGCAAACCATCGTGGCTTACCAGAACTTACAGTAAGGCAAGGTCAGGCCTGGGATACAGGCCTCAGTCTGAATCCAGCACATCCACAATACCATAAGCTCCTTTCTAAAATTCCAAAGTTAGGGTACCATTCGTCTTAAGTACCATTTATCAGGACTTAGAATAGAGAGATTTCTAGAAGTAAATAGCATTAACCTTAAGTATTGAAAAGACTCTACCATCTTACTTGGTACAGTAATTGGGCAGGGCCAGCCCAGACTCAAGCTGCAGACTCTGAACAAGCATTCTATGTGATATGGCTTAGCTTATGGGATTTCCCTTCCCAAAGCAGAATCCCAGCTTTGGCCTAGGTCTTTCTGCCTTTTGTTCTATATGGGAGATGCTGATGCACTGCCCAAGCCTTCTTGACCTCCTGGATCCCTTCTCCTAGTCAAAGCAAGATAGTTGATACCTGCTGTTCTGGTTTACTCTTCTATTTCTATGACATACACTGAGACCAAACGCCATGTGGTAAGGAAAGGGCTTCTTACATCTTACATTCCATAGTTGCTCATCTACGGAAGCCTGGACAGGAGCTCAAGGCAGGGGTCTGGAGGCAGAAATGGAATCAGAGACCATGATGAAGTGCTGCTTCACGTCTTACTTCCTCTGGCTTGCCAAGTCACCTTTGTTACACATCCCAGACCCACCTGCCCAGGGATGGCACTGTGTATGTGACCCTCCTATATAAACTAACAGTCAAGAAAATGCCTACACAGAGATTCCCACAAGTCAACATGTTAGAGGCAATTCCTCAATTAAGATTCTTTTTCCCAGGTGACTGTGGTTTGCTTCAATGACTGTCAAGAACACAGGCACACTAATTAGTACCTCTTCAAGTTGGGTCCTGGAAAATGAGTCTAGATCAGTGGTTCTGAACCTGCGAGTCAAGACCCCTTTGGGATTGACTAAGACCATTAAAAAGTACAGATATTTACTTTATGATTAATAACAATAGCAAAATTAAAGTTGTGAAGTAACAATAAAAATAATTTTATGGTTGGGGGGTCACCAAAACATGAGGCACTGTATTAAATGATCATAGCATTAGAAAGGTTGAGAATCACTGCTCTAGATAGTCACTGCTTTCTTTCTTTTTAAAAATTTTTGGGAGAATTTCATGTATAAATACTGTGTTTCCATGTGTCCCTCTCCTCCCCAACTCCCACAGTGTCCTTGACATGTCCTCTCGATTCCATGGCCTCTTCTTCTTTGTCATTGTTGACTTGCGGGGGGATGGGGGAGAGAAGGAGGAAGAGAAGAAGAAAGAGAGAGGACCTACCAATTCCATTTAGTATAACTCATGCATTTGGGATTGACAATTTGATGACAGGTCAGCAAGCTCACCCCTGAAGAAGATTGATTCTCCCTCCCTCAGCAGCCATTGATTGTCTATAGCTCTTTATCTAGGGGTACACCTTGTGAGCTTTCTCCTATCTATGTGGGCATGTCAAGTGGTGGCGTCATGATGTGTGTCTTGTTTAGACAACCATATTGTTGAAATGTTAGGAATGCAGATTCCCTGTCACATCCAGACACAATCTAGCAACAAGCATTCAGGTCCTCTGGCTCTTACAATTTTCCACCCCTTCTTCTGAGATTTTTCTCTGAGGTGGGTATGGCCAAACTGCACAAAATCACCCTGTCTTCTTTTCTAGCAATGGGAAAGGCACAATTTGAAGCATCGATAATCCACACTCTGTGACATTTACTAGATTGCAACTCTTAGGAGATGCTGAACTCCAGGGTGACCAGAGAACAGTGACTGACGCCCCCTGGTGGCCAGCCCAGGCCTATCCATTATACTCCTAGGCAAATTAGGTCTGGCCTCAAATTTGAGTGTTTGATGGACCCAGCTTCATGAGAGCTAGCTTTATTATCTGTTTTTCCTCTGTTTGCCTACTTAAGCCTAAGACGAACTCTAGAAAATACAAAATTTTTACCTTATATTTTCATTGATGTTTTATATCATGAGTAAAGATTCTTTCTGTAAAAAAAAAAAATTGCCTTTTTATCCTTGTAATTAAATCCTATATGTTATCTCTGAGTTGAAAGAGTGGTTTCAGTTCATTTTGTTAACTAACAGGACATAAAAGAAATGGGTCCTGGAAAAATTGCTCCTCTGTTTTCAGTGCCAGCAGTGGAGCAAACACAACTTGAAATGCCACTAATAATCTATACATTTTTAAGATCAAAGCAACACAGAAGAATTAGCGATAAATCAGCAACATGCTGACTTCTATTCTACCGCTGGCCAAGAAGCATTAGGAAAGATGCATAGAGTTGGACAGCCCCTCCCCCAGGAGCCAGCTCCTGCCGTGTTGCAGAGAGTGGACTATCCTTCATCTCTTCTAAAGCATCGCCTCAGATCATGTGAGGTCACTCCCATGCCCTGAAGTAAACATCCTCCTGATGCCTTCTTCCACCACAGACATTCCTCAGCCATTAGTCAGACTTTGAACAGAAAGTTCGGCTGGTTCCCAGCCAGGACTGTGACAGTCCTGCGATCTTGAAACTTGATGTGACTGTGTCACCGACTCCCAGGGTTGTCTTCAGGAGCCCCTAACAGAGACTGAAGCATGTGTCTGGCTGTCTCTTCTCTGCCAGGACAGTCCCTAAAGAGCAGTTGCTCTTCTTTCCCACTTGGTTTAAAACAGAGGCATCACTGAAATAATTATTCACTTTATTTCTGTGACCATGTGACCATTGCACACAGGTACAAGAACAAGGAGCCGTCAGCCTTTAGACCCACACAGTCATTGGTCGGTGTCTCCCTAGTGGGTCTTCATTGCCTCTTCCCAGCACCCTCTCCATCCCAACTTCCTGAGCATCGAGAGCCTGTGCCCCTGGAGTATGGGATGCTGAGACCCGCAGCTTATTTTATTTGTTCTCCAGCTTTTCTCTCCCCGGGAGTGCTTGCTCTTCAATCATGTGTGAAAATAATCACTGTGTCCTTTATTCTTTTATCTCCCCAAATGAAGAAGTTTGGCTCTTCCCTTTGAAATCCCACCAGTGGCATTCTTGAATATATTTTTAGCTCTGTGGAAGTTTTCCAGACAAAATCGATGCCCAGCACAGATTAAAAAAAAAAAAAAAATGATTATCCCGGGTACAAGGAACAGAGTGTTTTAATATGGAAGAAGTGTAGCCATATGTCTGGGTGCAGTATGACTTCCTTTAATCTGGAAAAGGGAAACAAGCATTGTTGATAATAATATGCAGATGTCCGGCTGCCAATGAGGACATATTGCTAATTAGCTATATTGTTAGTGTGTTTTTAGGAGAGAGACTCCAGTGACGTTAATTATAATCTCTGTTGTTTGTTGTTCAAAGCCTATGAGACCAAATGCATTGCTAATAATATCTTCTTTAATATCTTCAATAGAAGATTCTTAGATTCCTTCTCTTTCCCTTTAGAATCCCACATTAAAGCCACATTAGGAGTAATGAGGCCTACAGCCTGAGCCTAATTAAAACAAAATCTAACAAGACATAGCAATCATTATCATTAGCAAGTACTTATTTGGTGCCCGCTTAGCGTTGGAATTGGGGGCCGGTGCTCAGAGATTGTAGATACAGCCTTCTTTGCCCCAAGAAATTTGCCATGTAGTCTGACTCTTAAGAAGTATTAATCTGGGAATCATTTTCACAGCCTTTAAAATAAAAAAGCAGTAAAACCTTTCTACCTGACCTGTTTGATACTAGTGTGAGCCTCTCCTGGAGCCTTGGGGAGGGGCCAGAGTGGCCGAGTTCTTCATATAACAGCCGTTGGCTGATGTTTGCAGAATGGAGCCAGTGCTATTTGCAGACAGGGACAACAACTCTTAAGTCATTTTTCCTAGAACTGGATCTACAGCCCATTTCCTCACCATGATCGTCCCCTACTGGATGAGGAAGATCTCAATTTGTCCTGAGGTTCAGTTGGCCAAAGAACCTTATTCTTTCTCCCTTGTATTCATTGCCATCGATGTGGCTGTAGAAATCTACCTTGGCCACAAAGAAGTCACATTGAGCAGCTGGAGCCACACAGTGGCAGAATGCCAAGACTAAACATCTTGGACCAGAGATATACCCAGCATAAGGGACACAATAAAAACTGCCCCAGAAAACAGTCTAGTTATTCCCCATATAGCTCCCTCAGGCTATGCAGGACCAGGTTCTCAGAGCAAAAGGAGACTGAAGAGTCTGGAGGGCTGAGGTGATTCAACAAATCCCCAACTGACCTGTAGAATGCTACCAGGGAAACGTCACCAGACAAGCTGACACTAGTCAGCTGTGTGCAGTAGGGCTACAGCACTCGAGTAGTCTTGGCTCAACTTCCCACTTCCTGTTCCTATCACCTGTTTTACTTCCTTTTTGATCTCAGCTCACAAGTTACCTCCTGAGAGTTGGATTACAGCCACTTCAAGTAATGATAGTCATTCTCCAGGATTTTTTTATAGGTACCGTTATCTGCCCATGCATTTTCAGATTTAGTGCGTCTATTGTGTAGTTTTGCCTGTTTTTTATGTCCAAATTGTGTGATCTCACTGGGAGACCCTCAAGTCAGTTTCTGTTGTGTTTTGTTTTGCTTTTCCCTTTTGGCACTGAAAATATCTTTGCTGTCTATCACAGCAAAGTACTCCAAACTCATGTGCCCAAGACCTCAACTCAGCCATTCGTCCAAGTAGCAATTCATTGGAATGAGAGAGAGAGAGAGAGAGAGAGAGAGAGAGAGAGAGAGAGAGAGAGAGAGAGAGAGCTATACTCATTACTGAGAAGACTCCAGTACAAGTTAAAGGAAATACTGCATAGCACAGTCAGCAAGATTTGAGGGTTGCAATGTGTAAATGCAGAAACAATGAGGTTCGGTAAAGATGCATAGAGGATTGCAGGCTTGGGATGGGGTGTCATGAGAAGCTGCAGTGCTTCTATTCCTGCCTGACATGAGTCCAATGTCATCTTAGGCTCTGCAGTAATTCAGTGATTGAAGGGTTGAGTTCAATCACAAAAGCCGGAAACTCAACACAGTTTATTATCTAAGTAGATTTTCACTTTTTTATTGGAAATAGTGTTTTTCATGTACCACATTCTGATCATAGTTTTCCACTCCATTTGATCCTTTTGATTTTATTAATATAGAACATTTGTGTATACTACCAGGGTGCAGTATGGTAATTTGAAGTATATATGCAGTGTGTGATGATAATTAGCCTCAAATACGTATTCCTGATATATCATGTCTATGTTTTAGGGTTGTTTGGCCTCCTCTAGTCATTTTGAAACGTTTGATAAATTGCGAGAGATATTGTTTCCCTCCTGTGCTATAAAACAACAGACCTAGTTGGCCTTCCCAACTGTGCTCATGTACCCATTTTCTAACATCTCCTTCCCAGTCCCTGACAACCAGTACAACACTACTCCATTGACATTAAGATGCTTTTAACTTCCACCAATGAGCAACAGCAGGCAGTATTTGTCTTTCTTTACTTAGCTCATTTCAGTTAACACAGTTCCACATTCCATCAACATTTCTATAAATGGTGACAGGATTCTTTTCTTCTTTTTCAAGACAAATGCCTGGCCCCGGCATAAATCTGACACATAAACCATAAAAGCAGAGCGTTCAACTTTAAATAATTGTCACAGCTCTAAAAATACAATTGATTTCACAGATGGGAACACATCTACTGCTACTGTATCAAATGACACATGCTAGTGTCATCAAAGAGGAGAGAGCCTCAAGTGAGAAAATGCCTTCATGAATCCAGCTATAGGAGATTTTCTTAATTATTTGATTCATTTTTTAATTATTGAATGAATTGATTCATGGGGGAGAGACCAGCTCATTGCAGTTGGGACCACACCTGGCCTGGTAGTCCCGGGATCTATAAGAAAGAAGGCTGAGCAAGCCATGAAGATCAAGCCAGTAAGCAGCACCCCTCTATGGTCTCCTCATCTGCTCCTGCTTCTGGATTCCTGCCCTGATTCTCTTTGATGAAATAATTTGATATAGAAGTATAAACTGAATAAATCCTTTTCTCCCCACATACATGTGGTCATGGTGTTTCATCACAGCACTAGAAACCCTAACTAGGACAGTTATCAATGATAATGATAATGGGAAGATATTTAGGGAGTCAATAACCAAGGACTGATGCAATGAGGCTGCCAGTACCCTCAATGTGGATAAAAGTGGGAGAGAGAAGGGCGAAGGCATACTGAATCTGCTTTCTTGTTGGCAGTTCAATCCCTCACCTCCCCTTAACCCTGACTGGACAGCCTGTGTCACATAATTACCCCTCAGCTGCAATGGCGTCTGGGAAACACAGTTTTAGGCAGCTGTCTTTTCAGCTGAAACAAATACCAAAAAAAAGCAGACAGGAAGGCTCATTGGGTAGGTGATCACAATTGTCTACCACAGTATGGCTCTCCGAAGCAAAGCACTAATGTACAACTGCGTGTTGTTTTCAGTGCCATCCTATGTTAAATCCAAACACTTGTAGAATAACAAAGGGACTCCTGTGCACAAAGATGGAGTGTATGAAACCATAGCTAGTTCATTTGGCCCACCTAATATTGCCTTCCTCAACTTCACTTGTCCTGGTTTCACTTTTAGTGGGAGTAACAGCTCCACCATTAGGACCACTGAAGGAACATGGCTACTGGGGCTGTTCTACACCAGTGGTAATGGCAGGTCCCAGGTTAAAGACAGTCTATGGAGAAAGGAGTATGTTCCCATGCTGAGCAGGCAAGCCCCTTGGGTCACTTTGATTGTTATTGATGGAGTAAAATTTCATTGCAGTTTAGAGTGACCACTGTTAAATACCTTCCCTTATCCCTGAGTTCCCAGTTTTTGAATAGTTGTGAACACAGCACAATGGTGTGTCAAGGTAACTACATTTGGAAGAGATGCAAATGTAACTCAGATATCCAGAAATTGCAAATAGCATTTTGTCATTAATTCTCATCTGACAAATACTTTATAAATGTTGAGCCAGTGTCTGGGGGTCAGAGTGGTTGTGGAACGATGGAGCAATGCCACAATTTTGTGCAAGACCTAATCCAAAACATACTTGAATCCCAGTCATTAAAGTATTCCCAGCAGAAGTACTTGTGGCCTGGATTGCTCAGCCAATGGTCCTAAGTTTTCACTTCTCTTTTATTGTGTAGCTACAGCCCAACTCTTGACCATCCTGCTGAAAGAGTAAAGGACTGTGATTATCTGCTATGCTTTGTATAGAGGGGCATTGAGCCATAGAAAGTTGAAGGAGTTTGTTTGGGTTGAAGCTAAGCCAGGAGTCACTCTATGGTAGTGAATTTTCTATCAGAAGAATCCAAGGGTCATATGGAGGGGAAAAATCAATTAAATCTAGTCCTTTTCTTTTCAGGTATCTAAGCAAAATATTAACTAGCCACATATGAACATTTCCAATCTCTTCAAAAAAATTTTTTGGAAGTTAAAAAGAATGCTTCTTTGCTTCTATGTGTGTGCATACATTGCAGTACTGGGAATTGAACCTAGGACCTTGAACGTGCTAGGGGACATACTCTACCACTGAGTTGGGGCTTGAATTACAAAAATCTCTAAAGCATTTTGAAGGCAAATACTTAGCCCCTGATGTGACTTACATGCCTGAATCCTTAACAAGAAATTCTCCAGGAGACTCTATCTGTACTCTCCAACACCATCAGGGAGAATCCAAGTGTATTCTCAAAAAGATACGATCAGGGCACTGTAGGGATTGGATGTCCAGTGATAAAGACACAGAAACGACTACATTCGAGTACCTTTTGTGGCAGTTGGCTGAGAGTTCTTAGGCTGAAGAAATCTGTTCTCATCACTTCTCTCTTTCCTATCTCCTTCTTTCATTCCTCTTTCTCTCCCTGCCCCAACTCTCTCCTATTTTTCTTTCTTGCCCCACCAACGACTCGGATCAAACAATAATACGTTTTAGAATTCATTGCATTGAGCAGTGGCTCAGAACCCTCGGCCAAGTCCCTCTCCAGTCAGGCCAGGACACGGAAACCATCGCAGAGAGGTGGCTAGGAAGGTGAAGAAAGACACTGGCTCTGCCACATCTCCTGAGCAAAAGAGAAGGCAAGTGAAAACACGAAGCTTCTCACTTCCCACTCCAGAGATGACAGATACACACCCTGAGTTCATCCTTGCCCCTTCAAACACTGACAAAGGTGGTCTGTGAGTATTTCTGTCTCCAGCTCCTCTTGACCTTGGGTACTCAGAATCAAGAGTGTTTTGATTGTAGACAGAATTGTTTGGCTGGGTCAACAGCCCTGTGGTGGGGGCAGAAAGTGTGTGTGGAGACAATGTGCTGGAACATCACTCCCAAACCTCAAAACATGCCCAACAATAACAACGGCATCAACCACTGACCCAAAGGCTGGGGGAAATTCTATCTCCATGTCTCCTTCCACCAGTAAACATAAAAATACTATCCCTGAAGGGACAGAGGATGCCTTCACTAAGTAGTCCGGAGAAAGTGAAAGGTCAGGGACAGCTACATTAGAAAAGTCTCCCAATGACAAGTCAATTGAGATATTTTTACTGGGTAAGAGAAATGTTTGACTGGCAGTTTTAAGTATAAGGGCATGAAATCTCAATGTTCCCTTTTTGTCTTTCTTTCTGTCTCTCCATCTTTCTCTTGTGTGGCTTTTCAATTCTTATCCCTCTATTACCGGCCTGTACGTCTCTTAAAGCAGCCATCAGTTTCCCTTCTGTGAGGGCTACCTTACTTTCTCTTTGCCATCCCTCTGGATCTCTTCAACGCTTCTCATGGACTTGCTCAGATCTTGTCTCTGGTATTGCCTCATCAGAGACATTTTCTCTGTCTACCCTGATAATGTTCACTCCATCACCTTGTCTTTTTGGTTGTTTCATTTTGCAGTGAGTACTCTCTTGTCTTTCTCATCTATGTATGTTTTGGTTGTCACATGTAGATGTACATTCCAAAAGAGTACATACCGCACAACCATCTCATTCATTAATGTGTCTCTTGCCTAGCATGTGGGGGAAATGTATGTATTAGAGGGATGGATAGAAAGATATAAATGAAATGGATATAGGAATGGATAACTGGGTAGATGAATAGACAAGAAGCAGGGTAGGGTGGGGGAAGCACCCTCATAGAGACAGGGGAGGGGATAGATTATTTGTGGAAGGAAAACTGGGAAGGATGATAACATTTGAAATGTAAATAAATAAAATAACCAATAAAATGAAGAAAAATGAATGGATAGACAGGAATGAATATGTACATGTAGTAGATGTTTATGTCTTACCCTACTTCTGATCATTCAGTTCCCAGATAAAAGACATACAACTTTTATATTTATAATCAGATATCTGCCTTCTAAGCTATTGTAATTTACTTTCCAACTTATAACTTGCTGTGTTCTGCATGGGCTGCTCTTAACTCTAATTGGCCAGCCCTCATGGCCATGTTTCTGTAACTCACCTACCCCATGGCAACTTCCCCCTCTCCACCTCTTCTCCTTCTTCCTCATGGTCCGCTACCTCCAATCCCAAGCCCAGAAACCCCTAAATTCCACCTATCTTCTGCCCAGGTATAGGCACCTTTATTCACCAGTCAGAGAAAACTTGGCGGCAAGGTTACATAGCAAAAGACCAAATGTCAACATGTAGATGAATAGATGAGACAATGAGTGTCAAAAGGTAAATGGAGATATTTAATCAACAGTTTGACTTAAACATTTATCTGATTTAATCAAATCTTTTTCTCCATGGCACACGCCAAAGAAACTTGGACATTAAGAGTATAATGAAAGCCATGGTGGTTGACCAGTTGAGGCTGTGAGAAACAGTTAGTCCCCACTTGAAATGAATAACACTTTTCCTTAAAATTAGCTGTTTTATTTTGATGTGCTTTGGGACTTAATAAATAGTTCATAACTCCCAAGAAAATCCCTAAGTAGTAAACTGAAAGACATTTCCTAACTTGGCCTTTTAAAGATGGAGGAACTAAACCCTGTGCTAGAGAAATGAGCTAGGAATACTATGCTGGCTGTGGTGGTTGGAGTAAGAATGGCCCCCATAGGCTCATACATTTGAGTGCTTAGTTATCAGTTAATAGACTCTTTGGGAAATATTAGGAGGTGTGGTCTTGTTGGAGTAGGCGTGGCCTTGGAGGAGATAGTCACTGGAGGTGAGCTTTCTGGTTTTAAAAGCCCATGCTAGACCCAGCATCTCTCTCTGCCTGAAGCCTGTGATGAGGATGTAAAGATCACTGCTGCTGTTGTAGCACCAAGCTTGTTTGTCTGCCTCCCACCGTGGTAGTAACCCTCTGGACCACCATGGACTAACCCTCTAGAATTGAAAGCAAGTCCCCCAGTTAAATGCTTCTGTTAGAAGAGTTACATTGGTCACCTCATCTCACCAACAGAACAGTGACTAGAACACTGGCTGACCTCCAGCCCCTAGAATGAATTGTGCTTATCTATTAATTTGATAATAATTAATTTAAGAGTGGTGCTTTTAACCACCTGCCTTCTAAGTCTTTGTTCATTACTTGTCTGTCTGTCTGTCTGTTTTAGAATAAACTCAACCTGGAGAGTGACTCTTCATCAGAAACCATCTTTCCTCTGTCCAAAGAAGCCCCAGAGGAGCGCCAGGTTGTCCACCAACCCTTCCCCAGACAGCGATTCCCTCAAGAGACTGGGCATCCTTCGCTGCAAAGAGACGGCCCCAGATCCTTTCTCCTTGACCTACCGAACTTTCCAGATCTTTCCAAAGCTGATATCAATGGGCAGAATCCAAATATTCAGGTAATTCTCAGCAGCTAGCAACTGAAAGGAAAATAGTTCATTGTTTCCCAACCTAATTCTAAGAAGCCTGTGTTGTCCTGTGTCCTTCTCAACCCTACTGTGATTCCTGCCGAGGGTTGTATACTTCCCACAAAAACAGTGTTGCAATACCCTTGTGATTTGTGAGGCACTGAGATAGAAGAACAAAAGTAATGCGTCCTGAAGTTGCTGAGATGTATAGAAAAGGGCCACTATAGAAAAAGGCTATGTGGTTTGTGTCTAGACCAGGTAACCCACAGTCTTGTCTTCAAAGGAAGGTGCTTCCCCTCAGTACCTTGCTAGCTTGCTTTCTATACCCAGAAACTCCTCCAGGAGAAGACAACCTCCTAACAAATAAATGGCTAACAAAAAATTAAATAAAAAGGAAAGTGAAAATAGAACTTCAAATACCAGAGTTACCAGCAAATGGATTTGAGACAGTGCATTTCCAACATGGAGATGTTGAAGCCTGACACCCTTCTGACACTGCACAGTGCAAGTCCCATTCTGCCTCAGATAATCCCGGTCTGCTGTTCTTCACAGACAGTATGAGGACAGGACAGCCAATGTCTATTGATCTGACTTCTTTCCCTAAAGAGAACTGAACTCCGTGTCGGGCCCTTTGTTTCTAGAAGGCCACAAGAAGTTAGTGTGAGTCACTAAGAAAGACATTCAAACAAAGGCAGCTACTTCCTCAGTGTACTCCACCCTTGTCTGTTGTTTGTCTGTCTTTCTGTGTTCTTTCTCCCCTCTCTCTCTCCCTCTCTTACCCTCCCTCTCTTTCTCTCTCTTTCTGTGCGTGTGTGTGCACGTGTGTGCATGCTATACATGCTCATACGCACAGCATTAGCCTGTACTGTCCCATGCACCACTACACTTGAGTCAACTCAGTTCCCTGGTGGTCCTTTCGAACACAAGGTGCTTCCCAAAGGGGAGAGGGTAAGGACTTGGTTGGCAGCTCTCATCTGGGCCTAGGGCATTATTCTTTTGTTGAAAGCCACTGGTCCAGCCCAGCCCAGCCAGGCACACACAAAGCCCTGCTGCTCAGCATGGTTTCCTGAGCATTTCTCTACTGGCCGGTGGTATAAGAATAGGTATGTCTAGTGGGTAGGCTTTTGGGGCCAGATCCTCTGGCCTCCAATGCTCTCGAACTAATTATCCTCAGCTGGAACCCAGAAGTCTAGCAGGAATCAATACCCTTATCTCTGACGACCCCCCCCACCCTGCAACTCCACAGCTCCAGGGGTGGATACTGTCCCTCCTTTGAAAGTGTTTGTATCCCTGAGTTTCTGCAGAGGGCCACGTGTCTTGCACCTTTTGGCTTTTTAGGGTGAAGAATCCTCATAAAAGCCTAACACCTGCCTCTGAAGAACAGCTTTAAGCCATCCGTCTGTCAGGCAGCCTCTCTCCCACGTGAATTAAACTTCATGTTAGCACTGGATTCAGGCTGTCGAGAAGCGGGTGGGATGAGGGGATAGTCTCATCTGTGTATATGCATCTGAACGTAATCCATCAAATAGAAAGAAATCGCCTCTGGATTCCTAGGCTGCAACTCCATGTTAGATTTTAAACAACATAAGATATTAGGTTCTCCTTTAAAAAAAAAAAATCTTTTCAAGAAAAAAAGCTAATTGTCTGGGACAATTTAGACTTGAACTTTACTACCCTTGGCTGCGTTTCTGGTCTTTGGTTGATGGTCAGATAATAAAGACAAAAATTCCAAAATAAACTCATTATCAGACTTTCTGCATCAGTTCATTGCCACAGTAGCTATTTGCCACCAAATATTTCCCTGTTCTGGACCATTCTGAGGTCAGTATCCACTTCAACCAACGCAATCCATTCTTTGCTTCCATTGAGAGAGACTTAAACACAGGGACCCACAGACATTGCTTCTCTATACAGATTGATTTCCATGGCCCTAGGCCTCTTAGGTGCTACAAGATACACGCAGAGTGACTGGTCAAGGTTATACTTCCTTCTACTTCTGGTTTTCCCTCCCATATCCATAATACTTTTTAAATGGCCAGTCTGGCTGGATAAGAGCTGGGAAATGCCTGTGCCCTAGTTCTTGGATAAGAGCCAATGTGCCAATGGAAACCAACCTGTATAGCTGAGATTTTCATGGGTTTCTGCTGTTATCAGGAACTATGTAGCCAAATGGAGCTGAGTTTAGAATCTAGTACCACCACTCAGTCTTCTTGGGTTCTATAGGCCCTGGTCAGTTTTCCAATCACTCTGTACCTCAGTTCTCTTGTCTATAAAACTGGCATAATAATTCTACCTACAATCACCTACATCATCAAATCTCCGAGGACTGATATCATCCATATTAGGGCTTAGCGTAGGGTTGTGTGTATGATAAACTTTCTGTAACTGATTGGTGAAGATGATACAGATAAGGATGATAGAAAAGCATCTATGGGGATAATTAAGTCAGCAAGCAAAGATCCTTACTTCAGACACCTGGTGTTTTATTCAATACCCAAACCCCACGTAAATGTGGAAGTAGAGAACTGACTCCACAAAGTTATCCATTGATATCCACACACCAATTGTAACAAGTGCTCACACACACACACACACATACACACACACACACACACACACACACACTAAATAAATAAATAAATAAGCAGATAAGTAAATTTTTAAAAGATTAGTTGAGAGTCAGAGATTTATCTGGAAACTGTCTTTATGCCTTCTTTGACATTTACCTTGGGAAGATGATTTCCCTAAGCCAAATCTGTGCCTGAAAATTGAATCTAAATTTTGTAGAACAGACAATAATGTCTGGGCAAGCACACTGCTACAAATCTCAGTGCACTAACCGCAATTATGCAGGGAATACCACAGTTTCTTTGGAGCATCATCAGGTCTGAGACAAGAGGATTGAATATCTTCCTGGTCTATTTTGTGTTCTTTCTGCTGAACTTGTCAAGGAAGAAGGGCAGCAAGGACCTTAGCTGTAGACATATTTCTGGATGTTCTATACTCTTGAGGGAATCCTTTTTCTGTCTGGAAAATTATAACCTACATTCATCTACTCAGTCCATTCAGCTTACAAAACTCAGAGGAGCAGCAAGAGCGAAAGCCACAGTCTGTTCACTGGAGCAACACAGCTTCCATATTCATGGTGGCCATGGCTTATTGACAGTTAGAACGGGGACTGTCTTAGACTTCCTGTGGAAAGTCATTTGCAGAGCAAGAGCAAAGTGTTGGGTTCTAATATAAGTTTTTAATAATTGAGCAAAAATCAAAAAGTAGATAAAACCAAAACAAAACAATAAAACAGAAAACCAAAAAGCTGATGGGGGTTATGCCTATTTCCCAATTTTGGACAGAATTGAAACCTATTTTTGCATAACCTTTGGAGCTGAGAGCTTCGGCCTTACTTTTGGACTGGAGCTTAGAAAGAGGTCTCTTTCTTTCACTAGGTATTCTAAGGGACTTCAAGGATATATAATCGAGCTAGAAAGGAGGGGGCGATCTAGAGTCTTTGTCAGCTTCAAGTGAGCCCTGCTCACTCCGTATCCTCAGCACATTCACGTTTATTGCTCAAGAGATCTTTCCAAAGGTTTCTCTGACTCTAAAATACCCGAGTAGAATAAGGGAAACAGGAAACGAGAACGAACCCCAGCCATTTGAGAAGGCATTTGCCATGCTTGTTTCGTCTTTTTAATTGGATGCCTATAAAATTTCAGGTTCAAGATTAGATTTCTCCTTTTGATATCAGGGTGAGGTTTCCACGTTGCTGACTGTGGGGTAGGGTGGGTCCTAAGATTTGTTTGTGTTTTGTTTCGTTTTGTAATTCATTTGGGGCAGTGGCTAGAAATTAAAGAGAAGAAAGAAACCTCGAAGCTGTTGAGATTTAGTCATTGATATAGTTTTTGGAGTACATTCCTATTTTGCTACCCATTGCTTCGCCAGGCAAGGATTCTATTTTGTTTGGATCTGAGCAACAATTTTGGAGGGGAAAAAAATCATATTGACGGTAATAGCTTGAAACATGAAATTGTTTTTATTCCCAGCTTGGAGAAATTGCAGGGCACGTTTTGTTTAAGCAATCCCTTTGACTCCGGTCTGAATACAGACGGAGTGCCCACACGGTTGGGCACGTCCTGCCTTATCTCCTAGTCAAAGACTGATCTCATTACCATAATTGCCTGCTTGCCTGGCAGCCTTTCCCCTCCAAGACCCTTAATATCCTTGCAGACAATTGTTGCAGCTCAGTAGTTTTATCTGTAAAAAGAGGGGGATGGGGCTTCAAAGGAGAAAGCCTATGTATTCAAAGGCTCTGCTTTGTCCCTCCTCCCATGGGAGTTCTATATTCACCACCCAGCAGTGTGCTCTTTCCTTGCTTTTCCTTCCAAGGTTCCATGGGGGACCCTGTAGTCATTGCTTCCTAGCAACTGTCCACTCTGCCAAACATCAGTGGTAGAACATGTGTGTTGTGTTTCTTTTCTTCTCTTAATTTTAAAATTGTAGCTGAATTACATAAAACCTTCACAATTATAAGAATGCAGGAGATGCTCACAAATTAAGGCAATGGTGAGCTAAATAAAGTTCATGGTGCTCTTCTATGCATTCCACAATAGAGGAGAGAGATGCACTTGGCCTGACCCATTCTCAGCATCCTATGGGATCTACAGTCATCTTCTGGATCGTATCTAGATCTCAAGCCTGGGTCCACTATTGACTTGGCAGCTTCTTTAAGTGTCAGACCGAATTCGATTCAAACAATCCCCAAGCTGTTTATCTAAAGGATGGGCACACCCCAGTGCAATTTGGCAGAGTATCTTAGCAACTCCTCAGATGTCGGGTCAGGGCAAAACTGGGATTGCATCTGCCCAGTACATCTTGCGCTGATTACTTGGAGTGTGTGTTTCTGATTCATGTGCATGTAACTCTTCCAGGACGTGTTGCAAGAACTATGTGATGGCCAGAGGAGCCCAATGAGTCTTTTATTAATTTTTAAACAAGTTTTTCTACGCTGATTGTCTCTCTGAGCCAAGAAGCTATGTTCTTCCAGAGCTGTGACAGATTTCAAAAGTAGGCTTCATTAATCCAAAGAACAAGTTCTAACCATAGCCCAGGGACTGTGTACTTTGACCCTGATGTTGGGGATGAACAATGGGAGGAGTGAAATATCATAACTGGAAAAGCCTTGTCCTGAGGGCCATGCAGTCACATCTATGTAAGTCCTGCAGCATCTACCCTGCCCCTGGTACCTGAGGTTATCTGCTCCCTCAGTCCTGTGAGCTGGTCCTTACCCATCAACACCTTTGTGCGGTTCCACTAATCTATAAAAAGCTGCCTCGGGTGGCAATAACTACGACACCCAATTGCTTGGAGCAATGACCATTGGATGGCCCATGGTCCTCTAGGACTGGAATTGTGACAGAACTCAACCAAGAGAGGTTGCTCAGGTTCCACGTGGTATCAGTGGGGATGACCCAACTAGGATGGAAAGATCCATAGTGCTTTTAGTTGTGAGTACTTAGCCTCAGTTTTCTCCCACACAGTCTTTCTCTTAAATCTAGACTGTCTTTATGCATTGATCAAGGCTGAGTTTCCTTATGTATCTGTGAGAACATTCCAAGGAAAAGAATAGAAAAACTGCAGTACATCTTTATGGTACCTTCAGTACATTATTTGGACATATGCATGTGCATGTGGTGTGCATGCTGGTGTATATGCATGTTCACATCTATGTGGGTGCGCTTACGTGTGCAGGTATGCATATGTGCAGAGGCCAGAGGTCATCCTTGTTGGTGTTTTCCTCAAACACTTGCTACCTTTTATTTTGTATCGAGGCAGGGTTTTCCATGTGAGCAGAGCTCTCCAGTTCAATTGATTGGGCTAGCCCGTTGGCTTTGGGGCATGCACTGTCTTTGCTTCTCTAGAGCTGTGACTACAAGCAGGTCACCATATCCACCGGGCATTTATGTGGGTGCTTAGGATTTGAAGTTCAGTCCTCACAGTTACTCATGAACAGCAGACCACTGAGCCATCTCCCCAACCCTCCCTAAATCATCCCCCCTAACCCAAGGAATGTCACTTACTTCCATTCACCTGGACCAAGGGAGTCATGAGGCTATTCCCAGAGGACAGTAAGTGAAAATGGACTCCGCTTGTGAAGTGTGGCCCATGTGCAGGAATGTGGCTTGTGAGGGTTTGATAAATGCACGTGGACAGAGCACTTAGAAAAGTGCCTAAGATGACACCTGCTCAGTAAGTTGTGCTTTGCTGTGACAGTTCTTCCAGCACCTCAGGGACATAGACAGTGTCCTTTCAGTGAAAGGCTTCTCAACAGTTTAGTCACCAGTACACAAAGAACCTACTCATGCCTATCCGAGGCCATATTTCTTCTAGTGATGGAATTCATGCGGGTCATGTCTGGGTGTTTCATGCTCTCTAGCACCCTGTAATTGCATCTTTCTTTCACAAGGGATGCAGTCACCCTTTCCTTAATCTCTCTCAGACCTTCTTCCTAGCTTGAGGCTGACAGTTACTCATTGACCTGGCCTGCTCTGAATTCCTCAGGTCACCATAGAGGTGGTCGACGGCCCTGACTCTGAAGCAGAAAAAGACCAGCATCCAGAGAATAAACCCAGCTGGTCACTCCCAGCTTCTGACTGGCGGGCCTGGTGGCAGAGGTCCTTGTCCTTAGCCAGGACAAACAGTGGGGACCAGGACGACAAGTATGACAGTACCTCAGATGACAGCAACTTCCTCAGCGTTCCTAGAGGATGGGACCGTCCAGCCCCAGGACACCGGACTTTTGAAACCAAAGAGCAGCCAGAGTATGGTGAGTCCACTACGCAGTAATAAAACTGGGAGAGTAAATGGGGATGATAAGGCCTCAAGGACATGAGGCCAAGCAAAACCCAGTTTACAGTATGTGGTTTTTTCATCTTCTCTGAGGCAAACCTCATGAAGGCTGTCTTCACAGAAGCCCCATGGAGCTGCCCACAGCCACATTTTTTTTCCCAAAATGGTATAATTTTAAAATTATACTGAAGAGATATTTTTTAGGGTCTTTGGGGTTCTTTCTTGTTTTGTCTCATCCAAAATTTAATTTTATTTCTAAAGATGGATAAATCATTAAATCGCCTTCCCTGTATTTTTTTAACTACAAAAGGAAATCTATGCTGAAAAGCAGTTTAATTAAAGAGACGTGTGCAGTTGCTTCCTGTGACCAGGCGGTCACGTCTCATCTTATATATTAGCACTTCAGAATCCACATGTACAAGCTGTATCACAGGCTGTCAACGGAAGCTTCCCCCTCCACAGTAAATGTTACAACCCCAAGGTGAGACTAGCGGATTTGTGTTTGGGAAACAACAGGGAGGTAAGGTAACAGGAAAGTTCCAATTCAGCGAGTTACAGTAAGAGAAGTTCTGTCTTACTTTAGTGGAGATGAGAGACAAGATGATCGGATCTCAGATCCGCTCGCTCCCACAACCATCCACCCTTCTTCTCCCTTCAAATGGATGTTGGCCCTGTTGTTAAGTCCTATGGCTTCCCTATCAGCAGACCAAGGGACAAGTAACACATAATGAGGAGTCTAGTGGCTTGGATGAGAAAACTCCCTATAAGTCTCAGGAACTTGAAAGCTTGGTCCCTAGTTGGTAACTGGGGGAGAATTAGGAGGTGTGACCTGGTTTAAGGAGGTATGTGACTGGGGACGGGCTTGAGGTCACAAAAGCCACCACCCTCCAGTGTGCTCTTTCAGTCTCCTGTTTGTGAGCTCTCAGCTGCTGCTCCAGTCACCTGCCACATGCCACCTCCACTTAGTGGACTCTCCATCATATGTGTTAACCTTCTGGAACTGTGAGCCCCAAATAACTTCCATTTTCTTTAAGTTGCCTTGGTCTCCGTGTCTTATCACAGCGATAGAAGAGTCCAGATACAAGGATGACACAGAACATTTCAAACAGAGATCCAAGCAACTGTTTTTCTACCCACAGTATTTGCCCATGCCCTAAACTGACCGGAGTAGAGTTGGATAGGTACAGATTATTGGTACCTTAATTAGGTTTCAATTCTTTGAAATTGTCTAACTTGTAATGGTCTAATTTTAGCAGACTATTTTGCAGTGAGTTTTTTCCTCTTCCATTGAATGTTATGATAGTTGTGCCTTAAAAAACAAAGGCTAACTTTGGCCAGAGACAATGTTGCTGGAATAACAGCATAGCTATCAGGATATACCGGGAGTAGGTAGATTCAGATACAGTTCCAGATGTGCTGAGTCTGAACTGTGTGAGCATCCACATACACCTTAACGTTTAGGATAAGCCTCAGTTTCCTTACCCGTAAAAGGAATTCAATTCTTCCTGACATAGACTTATCATGCAAGCTAAATCAACATCCGGGACTTGTGGTTTGTGTTTCCCAGTGACCAGTTCCAGACAAACTCCAGTCAATTCCCTACACTAGAATTAATCCGAGAAGCTCTACTAGCCCAATGCTATAAAAGGAAGATTTTAACGTCCCAAATAGCATCTTTGAACAGCAGTTCTCACCTCATTGCAATGCAGAGCATTGTCTTCTCCTCTTGAGCTCTTTGATGTCACTGGGGCTGTCAGAATGCCACAGAAGTATTCTCGGGGACAGACTGTTCCTGTTGTCTTTGTAATCACTGCGGCTCAGGTTCATTTTCTGCCCAGAACCACACTCCCTCCCAGACAGTCCTCACTTGTGTTTCCAGCATCATAAATTAGGTTTACCTTCTGCTACATGTATTACAACTTCTTCCATCTGGCATTAAAACAGAGAGGATTTCTCCCCAGAAAGATGTGTTCCAGCCAGAAATCCTTATTCTGCCCTTTGACCTCACGTAATAGGAATCTCCTGAAAGGTCTTTGCTGGATGCTGATCTGGACCAGTGTGTGACAGAAGCCCGGGACAAGAAAGATTTTCCTAGGAGATTGCTCCCTGATAAAAATAATTCATCATGTGGCTAATCTGTGAGCATTTAAGGCTATGAAGGAAGCCACCTGCTGGTAGAGAGGATGAAGTCCTTGTAGATAACATTTTAGGATAGATTTTTGTGATGTATTTCTAACAGATTTCAGAAGAATCTACTTTGTGAAAGCCCAGCATTCTGGAAGCTGAGGCAGGAGAATCATGAGTTTGAGGCCAGCACAGGTTACATGGTTAGCTCAATGTCTCAACAAACAAATAAACAACAACGAAGAAACTACTAATACCCCAATTTAGAGGCTTCAAACAACAGAAGAAGGGTTCTCCCTCAGGAGTCTTCAGGCTGACTGAAATGTTCATCTGGGCTGAGACGGGCTGACTGGGTTGAAGCTGAACAGTATCCAGTGACCTCAGTAGCAATGATGGAGCTCAGCTAGACAATTAGGAGTGCTGAGATGACCAGAGCGTCTCTCCTCCTGGACCTGAGTTCTCTTGAGCTCTTTACATGGTAGAATAGTTCCCTTCAGCTAAGCAAGGCAAGTCTACATGCTTAGACATTTTACAGGCCTTTGCTTGCATCCTATTTGCTATCATCCCATTGGTTGATGAAAATCATGTGGTTGAGAACCAACAAGAAAAAGGTGTAACCAAGGAAATAGACATAGAGAGAGGATTTATGGGCATCATTTCTTGCATACTCTAATGCAGCATTAGCATTTAGTCATTGTGCAGTATATTTTTTGTCAAACTGGTCCAAGCTAGAGTTGACTTGACTTGGAAACAGAAAACCTCAACTGAGAAACCGCCTCCATCGGACTTCCCTGTGGGCAGGGTGTAAGGGCACTTCCTGACTTATGATCCATGTAGGAGAGTTTATAGTGCAGGGGTGGTTCTGGACTGGTTAGGATAGCAGGCTGAGTGAGGCATGTAGAATGAGTCAGGAAGCTGCTCTCTACTTCAGTTCCTGCCTCCAAGTTCCTGCCACGAGCTCCTGTGCTGACTTCCCTTGGTGATGGATTACAACCTATGAGTCAGAAGATAAAATAAATCACTTTCTCCCCTAAGTTGATTTTGTTCAATGTTTTTCCATAGCAATAAAATGAAACCATATAGCCATGTAGATCTAGAAAACCAAAGGCAGAAGTCTAGCTTATACCAAGGTTCAAATATGGGTCTCACAGTGAGCTAAGACCTCAGGTTGAATGATGTTCCCTCACAGAAGTTGTTGCCCTTACCGAAATGAAAAGGAAAGGCTATAGGACATTTCTGTGTAGCAGAAGACCTCTCTTCCTCTTACAAAGTCAAGCAGTACAATGTTTGGACTCACTGGATTTTATCTTATCCCGCCCTTCCCTCCACAAATGGCATGGCTTCTACTTGTGTGACTTGTTTGCTGTTCAAACTTACCCTCTCTCTTTTTATGTTGTAAAAATATGAGACTCTTTACTTGTACCTCTTCTTTAACTAAATCTAGCCATCTCTGTGTGCAGGATAAAATTCAGTGTGTGCACATACAATATAATTCATTACACATAGATGGCCTCACTGTCAGGCATGCAATCATGCAATTGTTCCGAGTATGTCTGAAAAGGTCTGGAAGGGAGTAGTGACTATTCTGTCTCAGGCTTTTCTCCCTCTGGAATCAACTTGACTATCCAGCCATGCTGGGCAGATGCCTCCGAGGAGACAACACAGAGGGTCACACTGGAAAAATGATGCCCAGTTCCCTAATGTAAAACATAAGCTTCAGACATCTGTTTGGCTGTGTGGTTGGAAAACTGTTTCTTAGAAGAAATCAAAGTTTGGAAAAAGTCAGTTTGATGGAAAGGAGATAGAAATGGGCAATGCTTCTGAGGGCAGGTATGGCATGAAACAGTTTTCTATTCAGTTAGGGAAGAGGCCATCACAATGTCATGCATGTGTGTGCATGCGCGCGCGCACACACACACACACACACACACACACACTCATACATACCCATCAATTCTCAATAGTAGACGGAGAAGACTCAGAAGCCCTGTGATAGTCCAAAATGCCCTCAGAGAGAGCAATGTGTCAACAACAGCCTTGACAACTGGCACAGGACCCAAGGCTCAGGTGGAAACGTGTGGAGAACATTCTTTCTGGGTCTATGTAATAACAACTACCACAACCTATTATGAATGAAGGGCATCCCATCATTTCAAGGTACATGACTGTAGCCCCATGTTTGGCACTCACAGAGGCCCTCTGGCTGCTGGAAGCTGTGTATAAGCCAAGAGAAATTATTATGGAGTGGTGTTACTGGAGAAGAGTCATCTTTTAGAGAACAAGGGAATAATGCTATGGCCCAAGCTTTCTTTTCTCTTAACTTGAGAACCCTGCGCAAGCCCCACACTCTAGGACTTTGGTTAAAATTTACTTCTGAGAAGAGAAATTCAGTCTTAACAATGTGACTAACTCCAAGCCCCCCCCCCAGTGTGGTCTACTTTCCTTTTCCCATGTCATTCGTAACTTCTCATATACTATATCATTTACTATTTCATATTAATTGTTCATTCTGCCACGGTGAGGAGCCTTGATAACTATTCTTAACAATATACCCCCCTTACCTAGAATTATGTTTGACATGTAGCGAGAGTTTGAATAATGACTTCAAAGGCTATTTCTACATTTTCTATTAACATATTGGTTATTTACTACTCTGCAACAAATCATCCTATTATTGGCACCTGAAAAAATAGCAGTCATCATTTTTTGTGATTTAGGGGCCTAGGAAGCACAGACCACTGGGCAGTCCTACTCTCGATGGTTTCAGCTACATTCAGTTTCTATAGGAAAGGATTGGGGACCTCCATTACACTGTCAGATATCTTTGTAGTACTTCACATGACTCCGTTCTTGGTAACATCTCATCGTTCTTAAATTTCCTTAACATCCTTCACATAGTTGAATTTACCAGATCAAACTAGACTGTAATCCAGTGGGGACTGTAAGGTCAAAGTAAGGCCATATTGTGTAGAACCCTCCCCTCTTCTCCTCTCTCCTCTCCTCTTCTCCTCTCCTTCCTCTCTCGCCTTGTTTCCCTTCTTCTCTCTCCACCCCTTTTCTTCCTCTCTCTCCCTTTCCCCTCTCCCTTTCTCTCTTCCTCTTCTTCCCTTTCCCCTACCCCCTCACCCCACACAGAAAGAAGAACCCAAGAGTTAGGTTCCAGTCACACACAGATCGACCCGGTGCTGCAACCCTCTCACAAAGGTCTTCACAAAGCGGAGCTCTAAAGTCAGCCTGCAGCCCTGAACCTTTGAGCTCCGGCTATACCCAGTCCCTTCCAGAGTAAGATACTGGATGTGGAAGAATGTGCAGGCAGCAGGCAATGTGAGCAGGAGCCATGGGAACTCCTCAGGCAGGGATGATGACCATCTCCCTGGCTCCCTTCCAGATTCCACAGACGGTGAGGGTGATTGGAGTCTCTGGTCTGTCTGCAGCGTCACCTGTGGAAATGGCAACCAGAAACGGACCCGTTCTTGTGGCTATGCATGCATTGCCACAGAATCCAGGACCTGTGACCGTCCCAACTGCCCAGGTAATTGTGGGGCTGTGGCTCCAGGTTCAAGGGAAATCGCCTAAAAGATAACTTGTCTCCTCGTAAAGCTTTTGACTAAAGTGGGACAACTAGAGACAGCAGATAGACTTGGTGGATGAGAAGATGGATTGGCTGAGTCTCTAAAAGTGCACTGCCTGTGACTAATGCTGTGCCATCTTGTTCTCATTTAACCTGAAGGGGTGACTATGGTCAGTTTGGACCTTTGATGTGAGGTTGTCATGACTTGAAAAACTCATCTGAAAACAGATACTTATGTCTGATAAGGAAGCCAGCATGAGTGAATTCTCATTCTCAGGCAAACCACGAAGTTATCCCTGTCAATAAGAACTGAGATTTGCCCAAGGCTTCCCAGAGAACAAACTGTAGGCAATTTAGCATTTAATCATAACCTGATAGTAACCTGTAGTACCAGTGCCTTGAAAATTAAAGTAAATCGATAGCATGGTGAGCAATCATGTTGAAACTAAACAATAATTTTGACCGTGACTGTCAAAGTTAATGTGGTCTGTCAAAATGTACTTTATGGCCTATTAGTATAGATGCCTACATTGTTAGAGGCATCAAACAGGAGGCAGAGGAGTAGCAGAGGCAACCAGGACCATGAGTGGTCCACAGAGAACTATGTGCCTCCTGGTCCCTTGCGCAAAGCTTATCTTCCCCTGGCCTATAGTTTTACTGTGTTCCCAATTGCCCATCAGAATCCCAGCCTACAATAACACCTTGGGCCCTTTCAAGGAACCACACGTTACAAGTGGCTTCCTCTAAAAGAAATTTCAGAGACAGACAATCTGATCCCCATAAACCAGACCCCTTTTTCTACCCCCAGACATTCTATTCTCAATCCAGAGACATTTGGACCTAAACAAGAGTGGAAGCCCAAAGGGGTTTCTAAGGAGACGGGGAGGAGCAACGGGAATGAGGTGTAAACTGGCAAAGGGCATGTGAAGAAAATGGAGTTGAAATGTAAGAAGGGGTGCCTCTGGCTCCAGGTCAGCCCTGCAGACGTCTTGCCTCCCCAACTTCCTCCCCCCCAACTACCACCTCCCGTGCTCACTGCAGTGAGCTGGGGCGGAAGTCTGACAAGTGGGGTTTGGCTGGGTATGAACACAGTTGTCAGTGATAACAGGAGCAGGGGAAGAGACGCCCAGGAAGAATGTGGGGAAGAACAGGAGCATATGGAGAAAAGGATCAAAAAGCTATTGGGAGGTAGAGAAGGAAGGCTGTCTCGGGATGTGGCTGGGAATGGAGTGCTTTCTACCCACGTGGGGGGCCCTGGTTAGAGCACTGGTGCCAAGTAAGAGTAAGAGGAGGGAAGGAGAGAAGAGAAAAAGGATGGGAGAGGGTGGAGAGATAAGAACACAAGGAAAAGGAGGGGACAGGAGAGGAGGGAAGGGGGAGGGGAAACGAGGGGAGGGGAAGGGCAGGGAGTAGAGAAGAGGGGAGGATAGGGGAGAAGAAGAGAGGGGAAGGGAGAAGAGATTGGTGAAAGGGAAAGATTAAGGAGTCAAAGAAAAACAGGAAAAAGACGGTCATAAAGAAAGACCAGGAATGCTCAGGGTAATTAAGTACCAAGCAAATTTCCATGGATTTGGCGTATGTAATTTCATTTAATTCTTAAAACTGCCCCCATGCAACAGAAATTTATGAATGTATTTGTTTAGCATTTGTGGAAATCGAGACCCAAAACCAGCAGCAAATAATATTTGTGCAGTGCAGTGTCCAGGGCCTTAACTGGCTCGCTCTTTTTCTCCTTCGCCGTGAAGACAGGTCTCTGGCTCAGCCTCACACAGACACAGGCAGCATCTCACTTGGAGTGAGAGGGGTGTGGCTGGCATTTCAGTCGGAGCTGGCGTTCAGAGCCAAGGCAGGAGATGTGGATTTCAGGAAGAGAGGGAAAGTCTCATCTCTGCTGCTATTCTGCTTGTTTCCTTCTTGGTTACCAGGACCACTAAGAACAGTGCAGCCAGCATCCCTCGTGCATGCATGCAGTTCTCATCTGTCCCTGCCCACTGCAGTCTTTCAGCCCTTCTGCTTTAGAGGATGCCAGTTTCAAGGGTCCCTTTGGATAGGAAGGATTACGTTTAGTGGGGCCTCTTCTCTTATTCGGTGTGTTGGCTCTCTGATTTGCAGGAAATAACTATGGAATAGACAAGGTCTTGTAGGCTTGGTAATGATCACACTGTAAAAACATGTCCCCCTGAAGGCTGGAAACGTGGCTCCGGGGCTCAAAGCAGCTGCTGCCCCTTCAGTTCCCAGTACCTACGTCAGGCAGTTCACAACCACCTGAAACTCTAGCTCCAGGGGACCTGCTGCCCTCTTCTGTTCTTCTCAGATACTGGAATGCACATCACACACACACACACACACACACACACACACACACACACGCACACGCACATGCACACGCACAGTCATGCCCAGCAGTGAAACTGAAGTTCCCCAACAGTAGTGCTACCAGCCTCTGATCTCTCCTTTCTCTCATGAGTCAGCTTGCACAGAACTCCTGTTTGTAAGGAAGCTGAGTGTGCTGATTCTAACAGGTTTAAGGGATCTGAGATGTTTGCAACAAACTAGGCTCAGCTCCTTTGAGTAAGTAATGGGAGGGGGGGTCCTCTGTCTCTGTGCATCCTTTCTGAAGCATCCGTAGGAATAGAACTAAATGATTGAGGAAGCAGAATACACACATTTCTACTTCCGTTCTGAGAGAAGCTCACTCAACACTTCATTCATGTAACTCAATTGACTCTTCAAGGGAGAGGTGTCAGACCTGAATTTAGAGAAATGAATTCTGAGGCACACAAAGATGACATGTCCTGCCCGGGTCCGAGCAGCTAGTAATGATTTAGACCCAGACAGTTAGTTGGCCATTTAAAAGAAGGTTATTGAGCATTCTGCTGTCTGAGGCTTAGTTTGTCACTCACCAAACAGCTACAAACACCCTACCAATCTTTACCCCTCATCACCAAGGCAAATGGCTGAGTCTGAGGAACTTATGCAGCCACATTTGGATCTGATTTCAAGCTGTGAATAGGATCTGGGGTCTTAATGTTTTATGCTCCGCTACCTGCTTTTTACTGTTTCCTCTGTTGGCAAGTTTCTACCTGTGAGGAGTAAAGAATACAAAGAGGCTTTGTTCGGGTGTTTTGTTTTGTATTTGTTTGGGGGAAGAGATGGTGAGTTTTTCCATATAACTAGGAGAAAATGAATTCTTGTTCTGTGTTTAGGAATTGAAGACACTTTCAGGACAGCAGCCACTGAAGTAAGTCTGCTTGCGGGAAGTGAGGAGTTTAATGCCACCAAGTTGTTTGAAGTTGGTAAGAGCTTTTTATATTTTTTCTTTTTTTTTTAAATCCAAATATTGGTTCAGTGCTTTGGAGATTCGTTTTGCTTTTGCAGTGCCATCCTTGGACCCATGAACATGTTTCATTTTCCCTGTGAGGTCCACTGCTCCCTGAATAGACTCCAAACAAGTAAGAAAGCAATCTCATCACTCAGACACCAGACATAGGACACGTCTGTGTGAAACTTGCAGAGCCTCCTAAGTGAGAGACAGGCTGGAGCCCACCCTCCCCCTAGCAAAAATTAAACCCACTACCCCTCTGTCCCCACTGAGCATTCAATAAAATGAAGTCTCCAACAGAGGAAAGGAAGGGGCAAGGAAATTCTCTCAATATTTTATACTTCCTTCCATTGCAAGAATTTTCCAGTAAAATTTTCCAGTAAAAGAGAAATTCAGTATATTTGTGTGTGTGTGGTGTCTCTCTCTCTCTCTCTCTCTCTCTCTCTCTCTCTCTCTCTCTCTCTCTGTGTGTGTGTGTGTGTGTGTGTGTGTGTGTGTGTGTGTGTGTGTGCGTGCATGTATAATTTCTCTACTAGAAAGTGCAGGCTCAGAAGCAGCAGCCGGAATGAACACAGCAGAAAGCATCAATTCAGGTGTAAGCTTGCTTTTCAGCACAGCCTCAACCACTTCTGGATGCCAGTCTGTGTTGTAAGAGTAGAATTCCTTCCGTCCCCCTTCTTTTATCTCTGAAAATTCTTTCATTATCTCAAGTCTGCCATAGCTCCTCAGACAAAATGGAGCAGTCCTAAGTCTCTTTTAGTTTCCTCACAGAGCTGTGTTGGGATGTAATTTTCTCTTTCTTGGAGAACTACAGGAGTCAGTCAAGGGTCTAAGTAGAATAGTCTAGAAAACAAAGAATAATTTTAAAAAATGGTGCAAGCACTCTGATGAAAAGATGCAGTAAACAGAATCAGCATGGCTAGTGGTGGGTGGGGCAGTCCTCCTGCCTCATCCCTGCAGCCCCAGTGGAAAGCTGCTGGGACAAAAGACAGCGGTCTCTAAGAGGTGGCCTCTGGTAAGGTGAGCATGCCCCAGTTGAAGACCACACAGTCAAGAACATTTGGATGACACAAGTTGGTCTTGATGGGAGAGGTAGGGGAGTTGAATGGTTAGGAAGGAGAGTAGCTCTGAGAAGAGTGGGGTTGTGAATGTAATAAAAAAAATATTGTGCAAAATCCTCAAAGAACTAATATTCTTTCTGAAAGATGGGGTCAGTCATACCTTCACCACCTTGAGATGTACACCAATTTGTTAGTCTGATTTTCCAAGACAAATTATAGATCTTGGTTGAGCTAGAATATACTTTGATTTTTACAGTGCTTGTTAATAATTTATTTTTAAAACAAAATCTATCCAAACATCTCTGTAAGCCAAACTCAGGACAGTTTAGAAATTCTGTGTTGTTAGGAGCTCCACCTCACCCTCCCCTCACATGCACAATGAAACTGCATTTATTTAGCAAGAGCCTTCAGAAAGCACAGTTCCCTGGAATGATTTTTTAAGCTGACTTTAAAGGTCTGAGGTCTTTGGGAGACAGAGAAACCTCTCCTGTCTCCTCTTACCACACTTCACAGGCAAGCACCTTTTACCTTTTTCTATAGTGCAAGGCATAAAGCCACATCCAGTGCATGGCTAAAGATAGCAGAATGGAGTAGACCTATTGCAGCCAGAGTCCAGGCAAAAGTGAATTGAGTACATAGCTAACTGGCGAATATTTGGTGAAGGACCATTTGTAAAACTATGAGAAAAGTTGACAAAAACCAAAAAGGAAAACCCAGGGGTGGCAACACTGAAGAACTCTTACTATTCTTGATCTAATGGAACCTAGATAGGAGCAACAAGCACAGCTCAGAGGGAGAGCTACCTGACCACAGTGCTGGCTCCCCAAAGGATACAGGCAATGTGCAGTGAGAGGGAAACCAGCAAAACATTCTAGCCTCAATGTCTTCTCTCTGTATGGTCCATTGATGGGTCCTCCCATTGGGCAATTCAATCAAAAAGCAGGGGTAAGAAGCCTATTGATAGTCTACGTGTATCAGGACAAGAGCATCATGGGATGCAGATACAGAAAGGCAAACAGAAAATGAGACAAACAGAATGGAAACACTGGATTGCTGCATGGTCAACTTACTTAGGCTAGCACTGCCTTAGTTTTCTCATCTGTAAAATGGCATGAGGCAGGAGTGCATCTTACAGAATGTCTGCAGAATCCAGTGAGTTAATTATCTTCCAAACTCAAGCATGCCCATCACACTGAACACCCTGTATAAGTACTTTGTTAAAATGAAAACAGGTCAACAAGTGTTCAGTAGGTACATGAAAACAGGTCAACAAGTGTTCAGTAGGCACATGAAAACAGGTCAACAAGTGTTCTATAGGCACATAAATTGCAGTAGTCTCCCACCTTGGAAAATATGCCATTTCACCAGGCTTTCTAAAGTTTGTTTCTATAAGTCCTGCCCTTCCAAGATGAGCCTGTTACTTCCCAGAAAGGAACTGTCCCACTCTGAGTGACTGACAAGAAGACAGAGCTGAGAAATCCTAGAACTCAGAGAAAAAAGGAGCCAGTGTGCATGCCAGCTGGTTCCACTCAGGACTGTTCACATCACATCCCCTGCCGCTCACACCCATCCCAAGTGCATTGGAGAAGTCCTGCTTTGAGGCCAACTTGACATTTAGACAGCAGAAGCTCATCAAGTTAAAATGCCTTGTCATAAAACTTCTAAGACGTTGGGCTTTTATCTCAACAAGTTAAAGTGAGAATTTAATCTCATACGAGAGCTCTGTGTGTCCCATCTCTCCCTTCCCATCTAACTGATGGGACACATGCCCCATCCCAGCTGACCATGCGATTCCATATATAACCATCCAGCCTCCCAAGCATTTGATCCAAAATGGTTGGAGTAATTTCTCCTTCCTTACTCTCATTACCCACAGACTTCACAGCCGCTGGAGTCGAACAGTTCTGACTCCTCTTGATCTGACTTGCTGTTACCACCAAGAATATTTTTCCTGAGCTCTTACCATTGATATTCTATATTGAATTCAGCCCTGGATCAATGTTCTTGCTGCACAGCTCAACTGATACATATTTCACTGAGTGCCATGGCTCCCTAGGGACCTCTGAACAACCTTAAACTGAACAAGTTCTCATCACATGATACCCAATAACCTTGTTCTCTTGTACATTCTACTCCAGGGGAAAAGAAAGTATCCTCAACCCCAAGCCAAGCATCCTTTCTTTCCTCCCTCTCCCCTCCTCCTCCTCCTCCTTTCTCTGTATCTTTCTGTCTCTCTGTCTCTGTCTCTGTCTGTCTGTCTGTCTCTCTCTCTCTCTCTCTCTCTCTCTTTGTGTGTGTGTGTGTGTGTGTGTGTGTGTGTGTGTGTGTGTGACTGGCTGGCTTGAGATTCCTTATGACCTGCAAGTCTCTACTACCCACCCCACCACGAAGTGCTGGGGTTACAACCATGCTGACTGCATCCAACTTTTCATCAGTCCTGGGGACCCAAACTCATGCTTAACAGCAAGAACTTTATGCACTAAGCCACCTCTTCAGTCCTCCATCAGATTTTTTTTTTTTTTTTTTTTACTGTTCAAGTTTAGTTTCAGTTAATGCTTAGCTGAAGGCCTTCCCCTGCTACTGAAGCTTGTATGAGTCTAGGTTCTGCACACACCAGACTGGAATGGACATGAAAGGTGACCCTAGGATACCTAAGGAAGGAGAAAAGGAGAACTGGGAAAGATGAAAATCAAGTCTGAGCCCAGTTCTACACAGACTCCTCAGCTGAGGGGACCCAGCAGGAGAGCCAGACAGCAGCGCTTCCTCCATGCTCCCTTGTTGGCCTGCAGGGCAAGTCTGGCCCTGATGATGGGAGGTAGTCAGCAAAGTACACAGAGAGACTCTCTTCTAGGAGCTCTGAAGACGAAATCAGGCCAGTACCAGCCCTAACATGGCTCATGACCAGCATGATGTGACTTGTACCCAAAACTATTCTCGACTTACCTACTAGAAATAACATGTTGTTTCGCTTTTGAGGTGTTTTGGTTTTGGTTTGGTTTGTTTATTATTTTTTTTAAAGACAAGAGAGCCAAGTATTATGTGGTACATGCCTGTAATCCTCATTTTCAGAGGCTGAAGTGACTTCCAGCCTAGCCTGGGACACGCTGTGAGACTGTCTCAAAAACAACAGAAGAATGTCTAGGTTTAGGTAAACAGGGTTCTCTGTTATGGAGAAGTAAATAAGACCAGAAAGAACCCAGCAGTGCATGTGTTGGTCACTGTGGGGGAAAAAAAAAACTTGAAAGAGAAAACAACTTAAAAGGAAGAAAGATTTACTTTGGCCTCTAGTTTCAGTGCATGGAATGTGGCCTGTTGCCTTTGGGCCTGTGACAAAGCTGAACATCACAGTAAGCAGGTGATGGACGACGTTGTTCACCTCATGGTAACCAGGAAGGAAAAGACAGGATGAACGGGACTGTAGTCCTAAGACTACTGCACACACTGTGATCTTCTGTAAGTCCCGTCACCTCCCAGTATTGCCACAGGCTGGGGACCAAGCCATCAATATGTGGGCTATTGATGGGCATTTAAGATCCAAACTATTGCAGTGGCAAATGGGACAGACGTGTGGCAATGTGGAACAGCAGATCTAAAGGGGTTTTATCCTCGGGACTGCCAACCTAATATCAGAAGGAATCCTGGTGGAAGAGCTGGATGCTAGCTCAGTGGAGTGACGGACTAGGCCTGGGAAAGGGGTGGGGCTTGAGGAAAGGAGAGGGGTTTAGTGCTTGATGAACACGTATTCTGTCCTGATCAGTCAGTCTGTGGGCAAGCGGTTCAGCTGATCCTGAGCAAAACGAGGAAAGTCGGTGTTTGAGCTTATAATTCATAAATGGAGACAGAACATCCATGAGTCTCTTCTAAATCTAATGTAAAGGTGGAAGGGGATTCAGGAAGGTAAAGATGGGAAGAGGACAAACATTCTTAATACTTTTTGTTTTCCAGGACCAAGTTCTTTGAAGCTCTTGGCTTTGGTCCTGCTCATAGCCCAACCCTCTTTTACTTTCTATTTTAATGTAAGGTCTCACTAAGTTGCCCAGACTGGCCTTGCACACCTTTTGTGTATCAGGCTAGCCTTGGATTCATTCTCTATACCAGGTTTGCCCTAAATTCTGTAGACCAAGCAGGCTTTGCACTCATGATACTCCTGCCTGGGCCTCTAGAGAAGCTGGGATTAGAGGCTCTTGTGCTCACGTTTTTAAGGATGCCATTGTTGTTGAGTGGGAATCATAAGAAGGGTTTTCTGAGTCACAGTTCTAGGTTACAGTGACACTGTCTGTTTGTTCCTCTTATCTGTTTGATCCCTGCCTTGTACCAATTTCCCTCCCATCTCGCTATTGTTTCCCGGTGTTCATGACTCCTGGCATCTTGTCCTCAGAGTCTGATAAAGACCAAACAAAAGCATACACTCATCTTAACCCAAACAACTGGAGGACTCTGAGAAAGACTGTGAGTGGTCAGTCAGGGATTAGGCTAACTTGGGAACCTCCTGTCTTGTCCAAGTAGAGTGTCACTATCTACCTACACCCTAGCCAGTTGCTCCCCGGGGGGTGGGGGAGGCAATGCAAGAACGCATTGTTCAAATTTCAGTTCTTAAAGAAAGCACAAATTGAAGTCCATAGTGAGGGGTGTTGTAGCGCACGCCTTTAATCCTAGCACTAAGGATGCAGAGGCAGGAAGATCTGTGAATTTAAAGATAGCCTGGTGAGTTACAGGGCTACACAGAGAGATACTGTCTCAAATACATATATACATACATACATACATACATACATACATACATACATATATACATACATACATATATACATACATACATATATACATACATACATATATACATACATACATATATAAAATCTATAAATTATTTTTATTATTTAAAATAAATTTTAAATTTAAATATATTTTGATCATATTCTTCCCTTCCTCCAAGTGCCTTCCTGCTCATCTTTGCCTTCCTACCCACCCAAATTTAAGTTCCATCTCAATAAACAAAAGTCAAATACAATAACAAAACCTATAAAACCAAAAAAAAAACTAATTAAGACCACACCCAAAAGAGAAAAAAAAACAACAAACTAAAGCCAAATAGGAATATTTGACCAACATATAATTGGAATCCATACATTATTAGGGGTTTGGAACTAATCAAGTTTTTTTTAATGCTTTCAAAACCAAACATGCACCCCTGGGTTCCGAGTCACACTCTCAGCCCCTCGGAGGCAACTTAGCCTATGAATTTGCACATAGTGACAATTAAGGTCCAGCAGTTGAAAGGTGGATTATGTTTTAAACAACCCCGTGAATGGCAGAAACAAAATAAACTCAACTCTACAATGGTCCTTTGAGGCCATTTGTTTTCCCAAATATTACCATTTACTTGGGAAATTTAATACAGCTCTCTGATTTTGTTAGGATGCATTATTAGGCCATGGTTATCTAATTTTTTGTTTTATGCTTGAGGGTTTTATTGTGGGGGGTTGTTGAGATCTGGTTTAGTTTGGACATTTTTCTTTGAAGATGCTTTAAATTTGGAGATAATAATGTGCTTCTACATTAAAATTGTAAAAGGTGTATCGCATGAACAAACAGTTAAATATGGATGATGGGATGCTGGTAGTCATGCCATCAGTAATTCAATGTCTGTTCTGTGTTTGAAAATGTCTCATATTATAAAGTGAAGTATTGGGGAAATGTCTTATAAACAACGCTGCCAAGTTCAGGGGAGATGAGAATGGCTACCATGCCTGGTGGTTATGGGTACCTGTGGAGTCGCTGGTGCTAATGGAAGACACTGTTGGTATAAGTTTAAGCGTCATCCTTCTGAAGAGTTTAGCATGTGCTAAGAGGTTCTTTTTTGGTTTTGTTTTCTGTTTTGTTTTGTCTTTTTCAGACATGGACAGCTGTGAGCGATGGATGAGCTGCAAAAGTGAATTCTTAAAGAAATACATGCACAAGGTGATCAATGACCTGCCCAGCTGCCCCTGCTCCTACCCCACCGAGGTGGCCTACAGCACAGCTGACATCTTTGACCGCATCAAGCGCAAGGACTTCCGATGGAAGGATGCTAGTGGTCCCAAAGAGAAACTTGAGATCTACAAGCCTACTGCTCGATACTGCATCCGCTCTATGCTATCCCTAGAGAGTACCACACTGGCTGCTCAACACTGTTGCTATGGTGACAACATGCAGCTCATCACCAGGGGCAAAGGGGCAGGCACACCCAATCTCATCAGCACCGAGTTCTCTGCTGAGCTCCACTACAAAGTGGACGTTCTGCCCTGGATTATCTGCAAGGGTGACTGGAGCAGATATAATGAGGCCCGGCCTCCCAATAATGGGCAGAAGTGCACAGAGAACCCTTCCGATGAGGACTACATTAAACAGTTCCAAGAAGCCAGGGAGTACTAAAGCACCACTGGTTTGGGGACACAAATGCACTGCACTGGTCTGCCAACTGTCACCCGGTTCTTTTTACCCTCATTTTTGTATATCTGTATATCCCACATGAATATTTTTGTAAGTATAGTAGGGTTATGCACCAGGTATGGGGGGCTGCTATGTTCAGTACCTACAAACCATGGTGGAAGCCCTTCTAATTGCTGTGTGGGCAGGAAGAGGCACCTGGGAGCCATAGTGGGTATGATTCTGTTCCCACCTCCATCCAGTGCACAGAAACACTGAGACTGAGGCTGTAAACATTATAAGCAGTTTTATAAATATATATATATATATATATATATATAACTTATTTAATACAAATGTGACTTAAGCTTAACCTTTTCTCTGGAGTTGTCCTTATAAAAATTATTTAATTGCTTCTGAGAGCATTTAAAAAGAAAAGGACACGGGGGAATTATGAGAAAAGGGATTTTGCATTGGAAATGCATCAGAGCAATAAAACACCCACCTTACACCAGGTGTTCTTTAGTTGTGGGGTACTTGCTGCTGTCACAGACTCCAACACTTCCTTGCCTTAGACTAGGCAAGGGGTGGGTAGTTAGTGAATGTGTAGAGTCAAATCTAAGACCTGGTTTTAAATGGCTTTAAAGGAAATGTACTGAAGAGCCCTGGCAGTAGCATTTCTGCTTTGTCTTTAGAGGCTCAGAAGACTGAAGGATGTTCAGGCATAAAGCCAGGAGTGGCACTTTCCAAAGAAAAAGCAAAACAAGTTGAAAAATAATATGGGCCTCCTTTTGTCTATTTTATCTTAATAGGGCAACTTGTCTCCACCAATATATTCCCAGTAAATAGATACTAAAGGGGTGATTGGAGCTGAAGTCTAAAAAAATCCTAGTATTTTTTATGTTTTAAGAAAAAAAACTGCATTATTTTTGTAAAGTATTTATTGAGTCATTGGATATTATACACTGTGCAGTTATGAGATGATCCACTTCTATGGGGTAGAACTTGAGGACAGATGAAGAGTTGGTTCTTATGCAACCTTTTACTGGCAAAACTCCAGGGAAAGAGATATATAATAAAATCATAATAAAATGTGTTACCTGCATCTTTGATTTATGATCCAAATATTGTAACTAATCCAAGTGAAGCAAGGCTTTCATGAGAAGAAACCTTCAACTTAGGTAGGAATAAAAGATTCACAAATGGACTTATGGGAAAGTAAAAACATCTTTAGCATTAAAAACATCTCTCTGGCCCCCAGTTAGCTCAAGCTAATTGGAACACATTTTTTTTTTTCTCACCCAGAACTAAGAAAATCAAGCTAGAGCAGACTTCAGATGGGAGAGGTTACTTCCAGACGAAACAAAAGAACACAAATTATAAGCAGAGCTACTTACAACGCAGGTTATTATTTTTCCAGATGAGAGAAACCAAAGGTCCGAAAGGATAAACCATATTAGACATGTCGTCTGTGAAGTGCTGGTTTGGTGTCTTTGTATCCCCTCTTGACCATAATACACTCAAGTTCTCCTGGTAAAAGTATGTTCTTACAGAAAAGCTCTTGTCAGAACTTTATAATGTTGAAGGGTTTACTGAGATACTACTCATGAAATTGTTTATATTTTGGTTCTGCATCTAGCAGAATAGTAAGTCTTTTTCAGTACTATAGCGGTTGTTCCATTGTAATTACAAGCACTTACCACTCTTGTAAAGTCTTGGGTTTGTTTTCTAGCACCCACATGTTGGCTCACACTTATTTGTAACATTTTCAGGGGATCTGGCACCCTCTTCTGGCCTCTGTGGACACCAGCTATGCATGGTACCCATACATCCATGAAGACACACATACACATAAAAATAATTCTTTTCTTTTTAAAGGTCTTGTTCACACTGAAGAAATTCTAAAGGAACCAGTAGAGAGAATAAATGACCCATGTATCAGAGGAGAGGGCTTGGTTTGTAATACTAGCAACCAAAAAAGTCTTCAAAAAAAATTGGCTGGACAGTTCATAGTATGGTTCCTTATGACTTGTTTTTAGTCACTTGACTATTATTTTGCGCTCCTCACTCCTTCCATGTTTATCTCCCTCCTTGTCTTTGTTAAGAGTCCCTAATCTTCCCATTTTCACACATCAGATTACTTGAACCCTGATAGTCCCCTCTTTATTGATCTTCATTCCCAACCCTAGCAATGGTCCCTTTTTACTTTCTCCTGGTTTCTAGAGTTACTCCAGGGTATATATACTCACTTCTGGAGATGTGGAGTTAGGAGCTTCAGATGGGAGAATATATGACCTCAGACTTTCTAGGTCTGTATTACTTCACTCAATATGATATTTTCTAGTTCTTTCAATTTACCTACAATGTTCATGCTTTAAATTTTCTTTATAGATTCATAGTATCCATGGTGTATGTGTGGCCATGTCTTGCTTATCTGTTCATCGGTTGAAGGACATTTGGGTTGTTTCCGTTTCCTGGCTATTATGAATAGAGTGGCAGATGAATGTGGCTGAGCAGGTATCTGTATAGTGGGGTATTCAGTCCTCTGAGCATGTGCTGGGTCATGAGTTAAATTCTTCACACTGATTCCCACATGGACTGGACTAGTGTGAGGACCCCCATGCCCTGCACTCCAAACAACATGGACTGGACTAGTGTGAGGACCCCCATGCCCCGCACTCCAAACAACATTTGCTGTAGGTTGTCTTGTTGCTTCTTGCCATGTTGACTAGGGTAAGACAAACTTGATTTGATTTGAATTTTTTAATTTAATTTTTTTTAACATATTCATTTTACAACCTGCCTACGGCCCCCCTCTTGGTCACCCCTCTCGTAATCTTTCCCTTATTCCCTCTCCTCTTCTTCTCTGAGTGGGTAAGGGCCACCCTCGGTATCCCCCCACCCTGGCAGGTCAAGTTGCTGCGAGGCTAGGTACTTCCTCTCCCACTGAGGACAGACAAGGCAGCCCAGCTAGTAGAACACATCCCACAGACAGGCAACAGCTTTTGAGACAGTCCCTGTTCCAGTGGTTCAGGACCCACATGAAAGTCAAGCTGCACATCTGCTACATATGACTGGGGAGGCCCAAGTCTAGTCCATGTGTGTTCTTTGGTTGGTAGTTCAGACTCTGAGAGCCCTGAAGGTCCAGGTTAGCTGATTCTGTTGGTCTTCCCGAGCAATTCTCAACTTCATATGAGAAAACAAATTTCCCAGGATAGCCAAAACAATCCTGAACAATAGAAGAACCTCAGGAAGAATCACCATCCCTGACCTCAAGCTGTACTACAGAGAAATAGTTATAAAGGCTCCGTGGTATTGGTACAGGAAACAGTAGATTAATGAAATCTAATCAAAGACCAAGAAATAAGCCCACACACCTTTGGACACTTGATTTTTGATAAAGAAGCCAAAACTATACAATGGAAATATGAAAGCATCTTCAACAAATGGTGCTGTACTAACTGGATGTCTACATGTAGAAGAATGAAAATAGATCCATTCTTATCACCCTGCATAAACCTCAAGCCCAAGTGGGCTTTTATTCCTTTCCTGACTCCATCTTTGACTTATTCTCCATTCAGTAATAAGTTGTTTATTCTCCAGAAGTTTCTGTATTTATTAGAGATTCAGTCATTTAATAGTTGACATTTTGGTAAAGGTGCCAAAAGCAGATACACTAAATCTAATATAAGAGAAAGTGGGAAATAGCCTTGAACACATTGGTACAACTTCCTGAACAGCAATGGCTCAGGCTCTAAGATCAACAGTTGATAATGGGACCTCATGAAACTGAACTTTCTTAATCGCTAGGATTGAAGAATATTTTTTGAGATATTTCTTAGACTTGTTTTTTCTTCTTTGAAGAATTCTCTGATCAAATCACAGGCCCATTTTTTGGATGGGTCATGGAGTCCTATTCCTTTCCTACACCTGTGTCGTATACGGTATGACTAGGTTCTCTTTCAGCTGTTCCAAGTTTCTCATTTAGGTCTTTGGTCTACTTCGAGTTGGCTTTTGTGCATAATAAATGTAGGTTTTATGTTGTTTTTCTGCATGTGGACATCCAGTTTTCCCAGCACTTTTTATTGAGTTCGCTTTCTCTTCTCCAGTGTATGGTTTTGGCATCTTTGTCAACTATTAAATGACTGAATCTCCAGTAAATACAGAAACTCCTGGAGAAAAAAACGACTTATTATGAATGCTGAATAAGTCAAAGATGGAATTGGTAAAGGAATAAAAATGTTCCTGGAACTAAATAAATAGAATAAAACCTCTGAGACACAATTAAAGCTCTTTCCCATAAGGAAAGTGTGTACTTCTAACTGCTTGTCTTTAAAAATATTATAAAGATGACAAATAAATGATCTAATGACGCAACTTGAAAATTTGGAAAACCAAGAATACACCAAATCCAGTCCATAACAAAAAATAAAAGATAAAAGTTATAGCAGAAATCAATGAAATACAAACATATAAAACAATACAAATAATCTACTACTCTAAGAGCTGGTTCTTTTAGAAGATGAACAAAATTGACAGAATTTTGGCCCAAATAACCAAAAGAAGGAAAAAGAACCCAACTTAACAGAATCAGAAATGAACATGGAAACTTACAACACACAACAAAGAAATTTAAAATGTTATAATGAAATATTTTAAAAACCTGTACTTCTTTAGGTTGAAAAACCTAAAAGAAATGGATGAATTTCTAAATTCTGCCAAGCCACCAAAATTAAACCAGAAGGAAGCCAACAACCTAAACAGACCTGTAACAAATGAGATTGAAACAGTAATAAAACCCTTCCAACTAAAAAATATCCAGGGCCAAAGAGTCTCAGCAAAATTCTACTTAACTTTCAAAGAATATCTACAGCCAATTCTTCTTAAACTTTCCAAACTAATAGAAACAGAAGGAATAATTATCTCAGTGAAGCCAGTATCATTCAAATATCAAAACCAGGTAAAGACACACACACACACACACACACACACACACACACACACACAAGAAATCTATAAGGCAATGTGGTTGATGAGCATAGGTTTAAGCATGATCAATAAAATACTTTCCAAAAATGCAGACATACTTCACAAAGATTATCCACCATAACCAAGTTGGCTTTATCCCTGAAATACAGGTTTGGTCAGTCCAACATCCAAAACACTGTAAATGTAATAAACCACGTAAGTGGATTTAAAGACAAAAATCACATGATTGTCTCAATAGAAAAAACAAAAGCTTTTCACAAAATCCAGTATGCCTTCATGATAAAAGTTCCAGAAAATGTAGGGCAGAAGGAACACATCTCAGTATAAGAAAGTTATACATAAGGAACCCACAGCCAACATCATCCAAAGGAGAACAACTTCCAGAACTACAAGGCTGTCCACTACCCTGCTCCCTCTTAATACTGTTCTGAAAGCACTGTTGGAGGAACAATGCAAGAGAAAGAAGATAAAGGAGTGTGATGTTTTCATTAACAAAAAAAAAAAAAAATGAGGAAGGGGCAAGTGATATATTGGCAGTAAGAAAATGAGCTGGGAAACCAATTACTGTTTCTAAAATTTCAGGCATGTGATGATGATGTTGATGATGGTGATGGTGATGATGATGATGGTGGTGATGGTGATGATAGTGATGGTGATGATGGTGATGATGATGATGATGATGATGATGTGTCCTAGAGTCATAGACAGTGTTTTTGTTAAGGATTTACCATAGAATTGAAAAGAATTCTTTCACACTTCAATGAAAATAATGGAGAAGCACCTTCTCTTCCCCATGAGTTATAGGCCTTTTAAACTATAATTTTGCTGACCTCATGAATTATGGATAGGAGAAGTTGTGTAGGCTTGTAGCATATTGAGACTGTTATCCTCTATATATCACTGGGATTATCCCACACCTCTGGAAATTTGATGAACTATTTATTAAACAATAGTCTGTTGTTCAGTGTCAAACTGAGCTAATCTTTGCGCCCAAAACATAGAGGACCAATGAGCAAACACCAGGTCATTTGATAGACACAATGACTCACCTAGTTTAGCTCAAGGCCCTAGGCAGCCCAGGTATAACCTCAGGCAGTTATTTTCCTGGGCCACTGAGGAAGATGGCATGGCCTCATCTGCAGTCTGTAAGCCATGGGCAGCATCTCTCTAAATGCTTGGCTCCTCTGCGTCTTCTTGGAAAGAGTCCTCTTTGCGGTCACCCATCAGGCCTCTTGAGGGCCACACCTGGATGGTGCGGGCAAACGCGGATATTCCCGGGGCTTTCTTGTGGTTGCATCTGGAACTGGGGTGCTGGAGGTGCAAGTTCACCACTTTCTCCTCCACTCCCAGGTTCCAACATCTGCCACGATTGCGTTCTCAAAAGTGTCTCTAGCTTCATACTTCCGTAGCTGAGAGGGTAGGTGTTCCCGGTCCTGAGACCAGGGATCAAAGACTAGAGACTGCACCGATTTGCTAGTAGCTTCATGGGCAGGATTACCTAGTTTTCAGAGGAGGCAGTAAATTCCATGAGGTTAGCAGCTGTGCTGAGGTCTCTCTGCTTGGAAAACAGCAGTTAAGTGAAGACACTTCCACATTCACCAAGCCCAGACCCTTTATTCCTTCTCTGCTCTACCTCCAAGTCTCTCTGTGCCTTATTCTGCGTTTGCTCAAGTAGATCACCAAGGATCTGGCCTCATCCAGGTTTTATGTTCAGTTCTCAGTGGCCCCTGGGAAATTTCTTTCTAATTCCCAAGCTGAGCCTTTGCTCCTGCTAAGCAGCAGAAGTCAACAGTTCAAGGCCAGAGCCTGCTCCCATAATAAGAACAGCAATGGCTCCATCTCTCACTACCGATTCAGTCTTCGTCTCTTTCCCGGTTACTGTGACCAAAAAAAAAAAAAAATAGAAGGAAGGCTTTTGCCTCGAAGTGTAGGGGTTAAGCCCATGATGTTGGGAAGCTTGTGGCAGCAGCATCGGTGATTGAACCAGCAGGTCACATGGTCACATCGCTTTCACTGTTGGAGGGCTGAAAGGGAGGAGGGCTCACTCTTGCTTAGCTCCCCTTCTCTACGTACACACTTCTGGATCCCACACTGGAAGCGATGCCACCAAGAGTCGGTGGATCTTCCCACCTCTCCTAAGACAATCAAGACAATCCCCGCCCCCCACAGGCATATCCAGGGGTCCATCTCGCAGGTGATTCTAGCTCCTTCAGGATGACAACATTAGTGATCACGAAGTATGTCAAGCAAGGAGAATATATGTGCGGCCTTTTGAAGGTCGGGCTTCAAAACACCGGACATCATATCTACACTACACAGCTTCGTTCCTGCAACACCACTCTCAGTGGTTTAGGAAACAAGCCAGTTAGGGCCTAGGAGAGATTGTCTGTGGCAGCCTATTGTAACTTTCCTAATGCTGTAACACTTAGCTCCTCAAGCAGTGCTACTGTGAAGCGCGTTTTGTACCATTTCTGGAGCCCCATGGGACTGACTCCTAGTCACTGAGTCACTCAGTATGAGCCTCCTTGGTAACGCATAGGCTGTAGGCTTCCTACTCCTCCTCGCTTCCCTTCCCCATTTTCCTGCTGGTACTTGCTGGACGATCTCTCAAAGTTGCTACTTTCTCAGACTCCTCCCTCGTTGAAGTTTTGTGGGATCCTAGGCCAAGTCCTCCTTTTATACTTCAACATTTATTGAACTACTTAATGTAAATTTATTGTTATTCTCATAGTGCATTGCAAAACATGAGATTTTCCCCCCCATTGGTGATGGGTCTACCAAAAAGTCAAACCAATCTTAACTTGCCCAGCTGCATTGTTTGTTGTTGGATTAAACAGCTAGAAAATTACTCTGTCAAATACCTCTACAGGTTTTCAAACCTTGTCCTTTACTTTCCAGAATAATTTTCATACTGACTGTGAATATGAATATGACCAGAACAATCCCAAGGACCACACTTGGGCAGAGCTTAGAGAGAGAGAGAGAGAGAGAGAGAGAGAGAGAGAGAAGAAGAAGAAGAAGAAGAAGAAGAAGAAGAAGAAGAAGAAGAAGAAGAAGAAGAAGAAGAAGAAGAAGAAGAAGAAGAAGGAGAGGGAGGAGGAGGAGGAGGGAGAGGTAGGGAGAGTGAGAGAGAAGAAGGAGGAGGAGGAGGAGGAGGAGGGAGAGGTAGGGAGAGTGAGAGAGAAGGAGGAGGAGGAGGAGGAGGAGGAGGAGGAGGGAGAGGTAGGGAGAGTGAGAGAGAGAGACAGAAAGAGAAATATCAAAACACTCATGAGAATCTATTCCGTACCGACTTTCAGAACTTCTCAGGAAGCAGGATGTGGAGGGGTGGGGTAGAAGTCCCCCTTTGTTGGCCATTTACAATTTCCAATGGAAAACCGTGTGGGTTGTCACCATGATGCCTGCACAGTTTCAGATAAATTAAAGGCTTGCTTCAGTAATTATCGGGCGGGTATATACACAAACATACACCCGCATGTACCGGCCTTCCATACAGTAGTATAAATTAAGACAGAAAGTTTAAAGTCAGATGTGTCTCTGTGATGAAGAATTGGTTTACTGTATTGGATTAGAAAATGGGGAAGGAACATTTTCTGGGATCAGAAGGTAAGCTTTTTCTGGAACAAATTCATAGGACTTGAAACTCTTTTATTAAACCCCACCAGAAAAACAAAGCTTAGACACAGATAATTTTGTTAGATCTCCGTGTAGAAATCTGGAAAGCCAAAAATACAAAGCCCCGTGCCCTTGCATGTAATGGCAAGAGTAACATCATCCCTAACCAGTTTTGTGGGGGAACTGGTGGGGGAGGGGGTTGAGACCCAGCTGCAACAGCAAAGCTGGGTATGAATTTTATGACTTTGTTAATTTTCTATCTGTTCTGGGAGTAATAAATGTACCCTCATAGATATTCATGATTGCCCTCAAAAATGAAAAAAAATGTTTAAAAATTCTGAAAACCTTTTATATGGCACAGAAAAGCCTTTCATTCTTGAAGCATGTAATTCATGGATGATTTTCAAAATGTCATGTTTGAATTGGGAGAAGTAACATTTCTTGAATTAATCAGCCAATTGCTTCAAGAATATGACTCAAAGGATATAAAAATTTCAAGCCTAACTTTTTAAAGGCATTTTTTTCCTATGCAGTGAGTTTATTTTTCACAAAGGTCATGGCTAAATCCTGAGTTTATTTGCCATGGATGAGAACTGTCTAGATGAAGTGTGCCTTTCATTCCTTAGCAGGAGAGAATCAGCCATTCCTAGCAGACACCGTTCAATTTTTTATACTGCCAGACAGGCACCTTCATACTATGCAGGCCTGTTCTCCTCTAGAGCCTCCCATACCTCACTCTTCCAGTGTTTAAGATTCTTGTTCGTTTGTCTTATTTTTAGATTTCTTTCATAACCCCTAAATTCTATTTATTTGTAACATTTTAATTCATTCTTTGAGAACCTCATACAATTTATTTTCATGATTTTTAAATCCTCAAAGATCCTCCCCCACTGCCTCTAACTAATTCTGTGTCCTTTTCTTTCTTTTCTTAAATGACCAGTCAATTCCAATTTACATTGCCTATAAGCAGCTGAATGTGGATCTTCCTACTGTGAGCCACACTCTCAAAGAAAATTGACTTCCTCCAAACAGAAGATAACAGTTAACCGCAGCTTCTGAGTTGGAAATAAGAGCTTGTGTGTCCCTTTTCTCTCCACACTAGGATGTGGAGTGGTTTGATCTTGTTAAGGTCTCATGCAGGCAACCACAGCTGCTGTGAGTGTGCGATCCCAACACTCCTGTAATCTTTGGGGAATGATTTGGGGAGAGGTGTGTCCTTTGTGGCTGAACACGATCAACATTTATTCTTTCTTCTTTCACCCAGTTGTGAGACTCCATTACACTGTCCATAGAGAAACAAAATTTGCCTGATAAGGTTTCAAAGCTGCTGGCCTTAAATACAATCAGGAAGCAATTAGTTTAGGTACCCCATCACACTCCTGCAACTATGGTACCCATGAACATATCTTTCCCCAGGGATCATTATTAAAGTCCACAGGTTCACAGATGGGTAAGATCACTGATAGCTCCCCACCCCTCAGGAGCTTGCTAGCACTTCCCAGTACTATGAAAAGCTAGTTAACATGAGAGCATTTATGTGATCAGGTATCTAGTCACAATGATAAGAAAATTAACAAAGTGTTTTTTCAAATAGTGCTGCTGTAAACACTCCAGTGTCTGTCTTTGGGTTTGCCTTCATACGAACTGTTCCAAGTGGGGTTAAGAGGTCACTGGCTGTGGTGGTTGGAGTGAGAATGGCCCCCACAGGCTTATATTTTGAATACTTGATCTCTAACTGGTAGAACTGATTGGGAAGGATTAGGAGGTGTGGCCTCGTTGGAGGTGAGTCACCGCGGATGGACTTGAATCGTTCCCAGTGTGTCTTTCTCAGCCCCTTACTTGTGATTACGGATGTGAGCTCTCTGCTGGTCTTGCTGCCAGGCGTTTGCTCCACCATTATAGACTTCTCTTTAAAAGCATAAGCCCAATGAATTGCTTTCTTTTATAAGTTCTCTTGGTCCCTAAGACAGTCACTTTTCTATTGCTAAGATATAACACCATATCTAAGGCAAACTGTGCAAGAAAGTGTCTATTTTGGGCTGATGGTTCCAAATGAATAAGTGGCTACCACCATCATGGAGGGAAAGCCAAAGCAAAAATGCAGGCAAAGCACAGGGACAGCAACTGAGGGTTCACGTCACTGTCCACAAACAGGAAGCAGAGAGAGAGAGAGAGAACTTGAAGTGACACAAGTGTTTTGAAATCTCAAATCTGGCCCCAGTGACTTTTTCCTCCAGTAAGGCCATACCTGTTAATCTTCCCCAAACAGCCACCAACTAGGGATCAAGTATTCAAATACTCCAGACTTATGGGGAACATCTTATTCAAACTCCCACATGGATGAAACAGATGAATTACTTTAGAAAGGATGAGACATAGCTCTCACAAAGAAGAAATAGAGCTGAACATGTTAATATCTAAAATTAAACAATAATTAATAAGTATTCAGAGCAGGACATGTGAGTCTCACATGGGATCACTAATGAATTTCTAAGCACTGAAAGGAATTCTCACATCTTTCTTACAAAATAGTTCAGAATCCAGAAGAAAAAAAATAATTGGTTAATTTCCAAGTTAAGCAGAGCAGGGAGCCCATGTCCTTAAACTTAGTCTTATGTGTAGAGAATTAATTATGCTTCTACTATGGACCTCATTTTCCTGATTATCCAAAAAGACAACCCTTCCTTGTATAGAGTACCAAGGCTCACACGTTCCTTTATTAATCCAATCTTCTCATTTCCTTTATCTATATCAGTGGAGAAGAGGATGGAAGGCCAGGAAGGCAGCCTTTATAGTTCCTTTATCTATTCTAATTTCCAAGTCCCTCTAAAGTCTGAGTCCTGGGATGGCCTGGCAGTGGGTGCCTGAAACTTGGGTCAGGAGTTGGAAGGTTTCTGTAAGGTGCAGATTAAGAGCATGTTTAGTGATGAAGCCTTTGGTTGTCAAGTGTCTCCTCTCCTTCCAGATCACTGCATGCAGACAGAGACTGTGGAAGGTTATTTAGAGTCTGTGCGCATATAGTGTCTTGTCCTTTTCCAAAGTTATAGTGACAAGCTCTACCTTTAGGACAAAGGTGTCCCGGGTAAGAGTAATCTTTCCATATTCTGATTTGCAGTAGCATAAAAGCATAGCCCGATTTTCTTACTTCACTGAGGATAAAGTAACTGCCAACTATAAACCACATACGTTTGTGATTTGGGAAAGAAGCGTCTTAAGTCTAGGCCGAGTGCCCAAGACCATTCTAAAGCATCTGATTAAAGGTATGTGACAGGTTTAGGAATTTCATGTTCTGCTTCTGCTACAGCATCTTCCTGGACTCCTGTCATTTATCCTGTTGTTACCCTGTGTCGTATAGATCCTGCAGCTTTGTGTCCGCAGGCCCAACATTTTCCCACTCGTTAGCGGTTCATAGATGAAGTAGATTTGGGGATGGGCCAACTCAAAACCCCAGCTCTGGATCTGGGTGGTAGCTGAGTCCGTCAGACCAACAGCTTTCCGACACCCTCGCCGCTAGGGCAAGCTCCCCGCACTGCCCCGGCTAGCTCACCCAGTACTGCAGCTGGCAAGGTGCAAGGTCAGCTCTCCTGCTCTGTGTCCCTGGGTCTCAGCTTACCCTCACTCAAGCCACCAGATTCAGCTCTACTGGCTGTCCATCAGGGATGCAGGACTGATTCCCTAAGTACTGCAGTGGTTGAGGGGTGGATCCACCTCCAGTGAGGGGCGGAGCCAGCTTCTCAGAGTACCACCTCCAGTGAGGGGCGGAGCCAGCTTCTCAGAGTACCACCTCCAGTGAGGGGCGGGGCCAGCTTCTCAGAGTACCACAGCCAGTGAGGGGTGGGGCCAGCGCTTGGATATCAAGTGGCACCCCAGACGGGACATCTGCCTGGTCTTTGGTGGTAATATGAGCTACTGACATTGATACTGACCCCTGTTGTTGCACAGCCATGGACCCAGACAAGGCCCTCAGCAGCAGCACAGGCTGGGACTTCTCCATAGCCTCAGGTGGCAGGGAGGTCACAGCAGGCTGCTCCTCTCCACCCTCAGGTCTCTAGTTCTACCTCTCTACATAACACTCAATCTGTCCTACTTCTCTTTCTCTCCAATATCTCCACCAAATACACCACAGTTTCACCACAGAACTCTTAGGCCTCTACCAGCCAAATGCTGGTGCTCTGGCCTCTTGGGTGTTTTCTATTTTAAAGGTTGCTGGTGGAGGGGGGGGGTTGTGTTTTATTTGTTCCCGTTTCAATCCCTTCATTCCTTTACTAAACTCTCTTTATACATTTCTTTCATTGAGCATCTTTTCTCCTTTCTTCCACCCAACTTCTCGTTCCCTGTGTTTTTCCTTTATTTTATTTTCTACAATAGTTTTAGTAGTTGGACGTTATTTTTGAACTTTAAAAAAAAAAATCTCTGGCATATTTACTTTTTACTATTCTTCTACTATTCGCCCAAGTTGAGTTCTGAGCTTCCCTATTATTAGGAAAAACACTTTGGTTGTTTTCAGTTTACTTCTCTTTCTGTCCTGATTTGTAATTTTTCTCTCCCCTTTTTCGTTTCATTTATGTAAACTTGTTTACCCTTTCTGTGACACTCTTGCTGCCGTCCACTGTTTTCATATTTCACTCTTTAAGAAGATTCTATCATCCTCTCCAAGAAGGGAACTCCGTCTCTCACTACCTGATAGTCACAGGCCCCACTCACCTTCTTTTCCCCAGGGAGCCCAAACTCCCAGTGAGAGTCCACTCAGCCCCACTGCCTGAGAACAAATTCTATGTACCTCCTTCACGCTTGTGGGAACCTCCCAACTCTAAAAACAATCCGTTCTCAGCTAAGAAGTATGTGGTAGGATCTTCTAATAAATAAACATTATAAAGGGATCAATCACTAGGCGAGTAGGCAGGAAAGAGGAAGGAAAAGCTAGGGGGCAGACAGACTGTGGGACGCCAGAGGCTGTTGTTTCGAGTGGCGGACCCAGGATCCACCACCGGAGGATTTCTAACATAGAATGGTTTGTAAAATTAGGACGCTATATTCTGCACCCAGCAATCGTGCTAACTGTTGATTCTAAACTAAGATTGGGTGGTGTTTTCCCTCACGCTGCAATTCAACTGAGCTCCAGAGAAACGTATAGCAGAGAAATGCCACGGAAATGTGGAAGCGCGGGGTGTGCGTGGCAACAGCCAGCAATGGGAATTTAGTGGAACAGGAGGAAAGACCCTGGTTAAAAGGAAAGAATGCGGTCTCGGCCTGTCCACCGGGCTAGAGACCGGCAGAGGCAGTCTGCTGGTGCTAGCCAGTATTAGCGTGGAATGTTTTTATTTAATATTTCACGGAACAACTAAGGTAGGACCACATCTGCTACGCCATTTGAACATTCATACCCCATTGCACTAAATTGACTCCTAAGCCCATTCAACTGGTCTACAGCCTGAAAAGTTAAGCTAACAGCATAATAGGAATTTAAGCACCACTTGACAAAGAGTTAAACAGATTTCCATACCAAGAAACACTAACAATGACCTAACTCCAGATGCCTAGATCCTATCAGAAAAACAAACAACGTGGGTAATCAAGACAGTCTGTCTCCTCCAAACATTGGTTCCCATGGCAATGTTCTCTGATAGAAGCAACTTAAATGATGTGCAAGACAGTGATTTCAAAAATATCAATAATATGCTCAAGGAACCCAAAGGAGATGTAAATAAATGCTGATGTGAAAACACAACTAGTTGAATTAAAAAGAAAATAATGCAGAAAATATAAATAGAATTTAAGGACAAGAAAATCTCTGAAGACTAGCCAATCTGAAAGAAAACTTGAAATGAAAACTTTAGTAACTCAAACAAAAAAATCTAGGGGACACAATGAAGGCTGTCTGAAGAGAAAAGATTATAACACTAAACAATTATAAGAAAAAAAAATTGAGATGCCCTAAACTTATAACTTACTGATAGGCATGAAGGCCTTAAAAAAAATTAACAACACCCCAAAACAACATTTGGGAGAGACAGTCAACTCAGGGCTGAAATTTATGGCACGGGAACAAATTAATACAAAGAATCAATGAACTAAAGAATTGGTTCTTTGAAAAGATTAAAACGATTGAATTCTGGGCCTGTTCCTTGGAGGGATTCATACTTAGTACTGGGATCTTGGTCTAAAGCCTATGTCTGGGCAGATTACAGACCCTAATGGGAGAACCTCCTTCTCGTGCCTTGCTAAACAGACACGTGGGTCAGACTGTCTCCCAGACAATATCTGTGTGTATTCCATAGATTAATGCTGCTCCCGGCCTGTTGGAAAAGCTTCTTCTCCACTGGCCCGTGGTTAAAGGACAGACAACGGGTTGGAGTGCTAAAGTGGCTGCTGAATGCTCACCCCTACACAGGACATCTATACCAACTTCGTAAAGGCTCGGGAAACATCACAGAAGATGAAGAAGAAAGGATGAAAGAGCCCAAAGATAGGGAAGACGTCTGTGAAATGCTGCCTACTAGATAGGGCATGGCCATTACCCTCATAAACTCAGAGAAGCTATGGTTACAGGCATAAGACCTTTACAAGATCAAGCTAATAGATAATTCTGGTATCAGTGAGGGAGTGGATAAAGAGGGTCCTCCCCAGCTGAGGAGCTACTAGCAACTGGTAGCTGTATAGTGGAACATTGGTAGTTATAAGAGGAGAAAAGAAAGCAAACAAGACTGGAAGATAGGGAGAAGCGCTGTGAAACACCATCCTCTGGCAAGACACAGCCATCAACAAGTATCCCATAGCAGCTGGGGTTGCTTGCACTGGGCCTGCATAACACTGGACCTGTCATCAGCTAACTACAGGTCTGAGAAGGGACTGTAACCATCTGTGTTCAACTACTGGCAACTGATTGCGGAGGAAGGACATTCATTGTTGTCAGTTGTGCACTAAATTGTGAACCAACCAGGCTCCTCTGGTCATACACAAGTGGCCCTGATTAAACTCGGGGGAGCACGAAATAAAACAAAAACACAGGAATGTGGACTAGGAACCAGCAGGGAGGAGGGAAGATGACAGAAATGGAAGGGAGATTACAGGGGAGGGAGGTGGTAAGAATACACAGGATGGGATGCTCTCTGTAGATGAACAAATTGCCAGTCCAGTGTAATAAATAAATGACCAATAAATACGTGAAAAAGTATTCAGCAATGTTAGCCATCGTGGAAATAGAAATTAAAACTACTTTGAGATTCCATTACATCCTGATCAGAATGGTTAAGAAAAACAAAAGCCAATCAACCAACCAACCAAACAAACAAACGAATCACTGCTCTTCCAGAGGTTCTGAGTTCAATTCCCAGCACTAACATGGTAGATCACGACCATCTATAAAGGGATCTGATGCCCTCTTCTGATGTCTGAAGACAGATACAGTGTACTCACATACATAAAATAAATAAAAATTAAAGATCAAAAACAAAACACCCCCCAAGAACAAATAAAACAAATGCCAATAAAAATGGGGTGGGGTGGGAGGAGAAACCATTATTCATTGCTGGTGGGAATTTCAACTGGTATAGCCACCTAAAGGTTCCTCAGAAAACTAAAACTAATCATGCCTGGGTAAATAGACTGAGCCAGTCTAAGGTACTTATATGCACTATTCCTGATAGCCAGGAAACAAAACCTAGATGTCCAGCCACAGTTGAATGAGTCAAGAATACACATATACACAGTGGAATTTTATGCAGCCTCAAGGAAAAAAATGAAATCATGACATTTGCATAAAAAATGATATCGATAGAAATCATTCGCCCAACCTAAGTTGCCTAAGCTCTAAGCTCCGAAAGGTAAATATTAATTCTGTTTGCTCTCATCTACAAAACCTAAACTGAAAAGCGTGCTTGTGTGTGTGTGAATGTGTGTCTGTAGGTCATAGAACTTGAAAAGGGGTCACCTTTCTACGCCTTTCTGGAGGATCACCACCTACAGGTATGTAGTCACATGGGCCAAACTACTTTTAAGACATGGCTAATGAAAGGCAGGGAGGCAGAGGACGAATTATATTGGTTGGCAATGGCCGTGTTCCCATAGTTTAAAAAAATTAAGAATTCTTTGACAAAAAGAGATGAGATGATGCTGGCGCAAAAACTTAGCAGTCTGTTTATGAGGGACCAACTCCCGCCACTTGTGAATGTTAAGTGTAGTCAAAATCGTATGCTATGTGTAGCCAGACCACAGCCCACCGGAGCCCACCGGAGCCCACCGGAGCCCACCGGAGCCCACCGGAGCCCAGGCTGCTTTCCTTCGGCAGGGCCTCCCTTCAAGTGGTAGTTATTGCTTGGATCCAAAGAGTGAAAAGCTGTAGGGAGCTCCAGGGTTCAGTACAAAAACAGTCCTTGCCTCCCAGCCGGAGCACCGACAAAGAGTGTGTTTTCTCCACCACTTGATGCTCAGCTCCCGCCCGGGGCTGGCACGTACCGCCGACTCTCAAAGAAACCTTTGTGGGGCCGATGAATGAACCGCTGCATTCCACATAGCTACGTGACTATTTTCATGTGTTCATAAATGTTTTCTGAAAATAACTGAATTCCTACCTTTACGTTCTTCGTGTTTTCTTGCTGAATGTCTAAGTGTGGGCAGAAGGTGTTCAGACAGCAGAAGAAAGAGATTCTTGGGCAAGCCTGTTTGAATGGGCTCTGGGGTGAGCCACATGTCTGCTATGTGACTCTGGACAGGGTGCTCTTTAGCCTCGTCCCCTGCTGTGAGGGAGGGCTGCCGTTGCTCATCTGGTTACCTTAAGTCACAGAAACTGTGAATGCACTGCGCTTTAAACAGTGATGAGCACAAATGCGAGGAATCGATACATCTTTGCAATGCCATTCTTTATCAGTGCAAAGCTCTGTTTTGATCTGAACTGATCGGGAAGCTGCAATCTAGTCTGCCCAGTTCTTAACTGGGCAAGTCTTTGTATTGAAGCAATTCATAAAAATGCCCCCAAGCAAAAATGCCAGCTTATTGTCATTGAAGACATCTTGTGACACAATTAACTCTTGGGTGTCTGGATGTAGCCAAAAGAAGACAGGTTCCCTTTGAGAAAACATATCCCACCCATCCTCTTAGCTGGTGACCCAGTGCAGGTATGTTGTCTCCAAATGACCCACCTGCCAGCTTGCCCACTGCACAGCGTCTCTATAGCCGCTGCAAACAGAGATCAATTCCGTTTGATGCCCAGTGCCAGATAAGGTCCAGACTGAACCTCAGAGCACTCGTGTTCTTTCTCTAAACAACTGGAGATGAATTCAAAGACTTTGCTTTCCTTCAGAAACAGGAAGGAAAACCCAGGGTCTCCAAAAGACACCCAGTGAGACTGTGTCAATCTTTAAGAAGACGGAAACACAGGGCGGGGAAGGTAGCAAAGCATCAATTCCTTGCTAAAGGGGGGGGGGGGATACATGATCTTTATCTAATCAGACAGTCTGCCCAGGAAGTCCCTGAGATCAAAGCGAGACGCTTTTTATTTAGTATGGTGTCAACTTAGAAACAGCCCTGGCAAAACCACAGATCTGGACAGACTCACACCTCTCCCTACACACCCACCTCCTTGGCCCGTTCCTCAGCATCTGAACCTTCTTAACATTCCATTTGGGATAAAAACCTGGGATGAAAGAGTCTCGAGATTCCAGGAGGAAGCTGCAACACTGGACAAGGCAGAAAACATCACACTCCTCCCTGGCTCCCAAACCACAGAGAAATTCGGGGGACACTCTGAAGGCGTCAGCATCGTCTGCATGTCTCTAGGCAGATTCTGTGGAGGGCAAAGGGAAGGTGTGTGTGTGTGTGTGTGTGTGTGTGTGTGTGTGTGCTTTCCTCAGCCACTTGTCACACGCATTTCCCCCAGTTTTCCAGACACTCCATTAGGACAACTGTCAGGCAGGAGCAGGTTCCCAGGGAAGCCCTCGGCGGAATATAATCCCCAGAAAGTCCTTGTTAAAGGGATGCTCTGGTGACCAAGGTGTGCACAGGGTATTCATGTCAAGTAGGAGATGCACACTGAAGAAACATGTCAGAGAAAAGGCAGGGCCTGGGGACCTGTCCAGATGTAAGAGGTCACTGCTAAGAACTGACAGGAGCTATGGAAACAGGCAGGCAGATGCTCCTTTACTAGTGACAGTGAGTAGGAAATGCAGGACCCACAAGAGCAGGAGCTTGGGACTTTAACACTGTTCCTATCTCTCATAGTCAGTTACAGACGCCAGCTGTCCTGCTCTGGCACAGCCAAAGAGTCCATCCTCCACGCTGAGCACGTGCCAATGCCATGCTCTTGAACTTTGAGAATGGCAAACCCAACGCTCCAAGATTGGTGCCGGTGGCACAAATCGCACCATCATCACCACCGCAGAAAGCACGGATTAAATGTATTGCTAGGTGTTTACGAGTTTAAAGCCTCGGAAGCACGCCTTACAATAGCCGAATTTACAGTTTTCATCTTTCAGACAAGGAAATCAAAGCGCAATGAGGCATTCACAGAGGCTTGACACAGCTGAATGAAAATAGCACAAGGATTCCCAGCCCAAATGATCATATTTTCACAGCACTCCATCAGAAAATGATGTCTATCTTCAGCCTCTTCTCTTGGTTGGCAGCTATCTCTTTGTAGATGCTCCAAAAAAAAAAAAAAAAGAAAAAGAAAAAAAGTACCAGAACATTTCTGTGTATTTTATGCACAATACTCCAGCAGGCTACGGCGCTCCTGAACCCAAGGAATAGAGAGCCACTCAACATACATGACCACCAGGGGGTGCTCAGAGGACGAGCTGAAACATGGGGGTGGCCCTGGCGAGTGGCCCCTCTCATGGGAAACACGTGATAGTAACAATGGAGACTATTATAGTTGGTGCCTAAGTGAAGGGTTAGAGGTCTCAGGTCCCTTCTGCAAAGCATGGTTGCACATCTGTCCCGAGCAGGACAAGTTGCAACATGTGCCGACCTTGTGCTGAAGATCTATTTTCCCAGAGCTTGCTGTTTTCTGTCTCCATAAATAATGAGGACGGCCATGCCACTGTGATGCCCAAACAAGATAGAGGAGAGAGCTACGGCTTGGTGTGATGAGACAATCAGAAATTCCAGCACGGGGAAAAAGAATAAGGAGGACTATGGTAGCCACCTTGTGGCCAGCCTTACCCATAAAGTTACCCGGTTGTCCTCAGAGATTTGAGCATGGGTTTAGACAAATCTCACTGTGCTCCTCAGAAACGCTTTCTTCCCTTAAGCAGGAAGCAAGATTCAAGGTAAGGCTAGTTCTCCCAACAATCTCACCCTTCTCAACATTATGGAATATGGGCCATGTCTGTCTGGTCACAATCCCCATTTGATGAACAAGGCTCAACAATCTAGACTTGATTTTTCTCATTCATACCTCCCATCAGCTACTCTAAGAGTGGCTTATTGGAAGAAATTCTCACGAGGAAAGTATTTCATATTCATCTTGACAGAAAAACCATGTTGGTTAAATACAACAGTTAAAATTGAAGATTTCCTTGGGATTGGGAGATGGCTCAGTAGTAACAATGCTTACTTCACAAACATGAAGACCTGAGTTCAGATCCTCAGTATCCACATGGTACCCACCCTTCTATAACCCCAATGTTTGTGAAGGATAAACAGACAGATCTCATAGACCAGCCAGTCTAGCTGAAATGAGACGTTTCACATTCAGCTAGAAATGTATTAAAAATAAATAAATAAATAAATAAAGAAAGAAAGAAAGAAAGAAAGAAAGAAAGAAAGAAAGAAAGAAAGAAAGATGGAGCATGATAAAGGAAAATGCCTAAAGCATATATATGCATATACCATACACCACACACAAATCACGTGTGCACACACACATACACACACACACACACACACACACACACAATGGAGGGTTTTCTTCTGGATACAGAACTATTTTACCAATTTTTTTCCTAAAAAGGATTACCTACAAGGATATGACCCTGGTTTATTACTTGATACTACCTACCAAACCTGTAGAAACCATCGATCTATTCTCTTCACCACACTGTTCTTTTTGGAATGTAATCTAAGTAGAATTACATAGTGTCGTTTTTTTATTCTAGAGGGGTTATCTAAAGTTCACTAGTTCACTAAATGACATTAAAATTGTGAATTATTTTACTATAAGCATTTACATACAAACTCACAAACTCACATGCACATAGTCTTTTCTTTCTCTATCTAGGAGTAGGATAGCTGTGCTTCTGATAGGCTAGGCAAGCGCTCTCTCTACCACTGAGCCACATTTCTACCCTTGTTTGGCTTTTTTTTTTTTTTTTTTAATGACCGAATGGGTTTTCAGGATGGTGCTGTATCACCTAGACTTCCCACCAGCTACAAGTGAATATCCCTCTCACATCCAAACCTGTACTTGGGAAGGCTTTACATTCTTTTTTTTTAATTGGATATATTTTATTTACATTTCAAATGTTATCCCCTTTCCTGGTTTCCCCTCCAGAAACCCCCATTCCATCCCCCCTTCCCCTGCCTGTCACAGAGTGGCATCTCGTCCTACAGATTTCTCTGATGGTAAACTGTACCGGGAGTCTGCATGTTCCAGTGCGTTTCATGGATCCTCTTTGACAGGACGCTCAAGTAGCACGATTTTTAGTTTGGCTGTTTGTTGTCAAACTGATGAATTTCATGAGCTCTTTGTCCACTCTGGATATAGAATTTCTCTTTCTCTTTTACGAATTTTATATTGTTTTCTTTTACATTAAGGTCAAGAATTCAGCTTGGATTGACTTTTGAGTAATCAGAGGTTCAGGTCAATGTCCCCCTTTGTGTAAGATGCCTCATTAGGTCATCAACATCGGTGAGATGAGGATCTTTCTTGGATTGTCTTTGCACTTTTGCCAGACTTGTGGGCCTATCTCTGGATGCCTAATCCTGTCTTGTAATCTGCAGGTCTATCTGCCCCAATAATGTATATTGATCATTGCACCTTTAATGTGCATCTTTAAATCAGGTTTAGAAATTCAAAAGATAATATAGTGTATCAGCCTTATTGTTTAAAAAAAAATGTTTGGGTTAGGCTTTGAACAGGCTTGGCAAACACTCCCCCTCAGACCTTTTGTTCCTTGATAACTTCTGTAACATTCATATTCTTTAGTGTCTTTAACTTTGACATCATAAAGTAAGACTTGAATGTGTTGACTTTTCTCATATTTACAAAGCTGAACAGCATAGGCCCAGCACACCATCTCTTTTCAAAAATTTGTAGAGAATGTCTGTGAAGTGGTCTAACTATGGAATTCATTTTGTAGAAGATTCTAAACCATGGATTCAATTTCCTTCACATGACTATTCAAGTATGAGTATTAGGTTGAGTCAGTCTCCATAGTTGGTTTTCTTCTTTTATTTTTTTCACAAAATTGCTTTGCTCCATCTCAGCTATAAAATTCATGTGCATTCAACTGTTCATCTATCTTTAGTCTGTAGATTTTATTCTTAAGGTTGGTACAGTTTGTCTTGTCTCTTTTACGAAATTTCACTTAATTGGTGTCATATCATGTGTGGGGATGTGCAGGTGGAGGTCAGAGGACAAGTCCATGGAATTGGTTCTTTCTTGATGAGCAAGCACAGTAGCCACTGAGTCATCTCTCCAGCTCATTAAACACATCTTCTTTTTGCATTTCCCGTGCATGTGTGTGTGTGGTATACATGCATATGTTTATGGGAAAACACCTGTTTGTAGATGCATAGTTGGACGTGTGCATTTAAGTGTAGAGGTCAGAGGTTGGGGTTCAGAACCTTCTTTCTATCCTATTTACTATGGCAGAATTGTTCAATCAATTTCAGAGCTCTCAGATCTGTCTAGTCTGGTTAGACAGGTTGCTCCAGAGATCTACTGTCTACATCTTCAGAAGATAGAATTACAGTCACATAATAGCTTCACCCTTGAACATTTATGTGAGTTTTAGCAATCTGAACTCAGGTCCTCTTGCTGATGTGGCAAGAACTTTAACTGATGAGCGATCTCTCAAGAACCACTCCCAACCCCCGTCAGTTTTCCCAGGCTTATAATTTGTATTGCTCATTCTGAAAAGCCAATTCTGACTGTCTGGGTTTGCTCCACTGTTTTCTTCATTCCAAGTCTATTCATTTCTGCCCATATGTGGACTCATGACTTCCTTAGTTTTGTATTTTTTAAATTATGTGTATGTCTCTCTATGTAGGGTGTGTGTGTTTGTGTTGGGGTGTGGCACAGAAGTACAAGCACCTGTAGAGGGTAGGAGAGGGCAGTGGATCCTCAAAAGTTAGAGTTACGGGTAGTGTGAACCACCCACCTAAGTGCTAAAAACTGAGCCTTAGTCCTCTGTGACAACAGTACAGTCTCTTAACTGCTGAGCCATTTCTCCAGCCCTGAGTCCTTTTGTTTCCCTGTCCCTTTTCTTTCTAATTATTTTTAAGCTGACTTTTAAATGAAGTGAAGATCTCTCTTAGTACAGGCAATGTGCTGGTTAATTCCTTCAATATAATGAAAGTAAAATGGTTTCAATGTTTGTGATCATGTGTGCTCTGAATCTTAAATAATCATCAACATGACTTCTTTCCCTGGCCCATGGCCATCCTAGGGTATATACCAACCCTGTCCTTAGAGACACAGCACATTTACCTTCTCACAGATAAGTCTGGCACGGGTGTGTACCATTATAATGATGACCACTTACTGAAAACTATACCAATAGGTAATAGTTTTCTCGTGGGTGAAATGCTACTGAAGTTACTAAAAAGGAAAGCCCCCTTCTCTCTCTCTCTCTCTCTCTCTCTCTCTCTCTCTCTCTCTCTCTCTCTCTCTCTCTCTCCCTCTCTTCCCCCTCTCTCCCTCTTCCTCTCCCCCATCTCTGATGTTCTCCTTCAACACATGTCAGGATGAATTTTTAAATTGATATTAGTATTATTTTAAGCCTAGAAAAATTAAATTACAGCATTAATCTGTTTTGGAGTTTATCATTGATTTTTGATTGTACAATTCCAGTTTCAAATGAAACCTTAAGGGCATTTGTAACTTGTGACACTATTACATACATAATAAATAACAAATATACATAGTTTGCATTTTATTCATGGGGAGGTATTATTCCATTCTTTCTAAGACCATGGAAAGACCAAACAAACTGGACTTCTTACTTCCTCATACATTCCCACTCTACAAACACTCTAGTTTTTAGCTTAGTGATGAATAATGAAGTCTGAAAGGGAAAAGACCTCTGGATTACCCCGCCTTCCCCTCTGTGACACGTTCAGCCTGTGTGCAGTTTGGCTCCTATGAGACACTTAATTGTCTTAATTGTCCAATACCAATTCTTCCTACATTTGCAGAAGGATCTGGTTTGGATCCAGAACAATTTTAGTGTTCTACCTTGCTTTCTATGCTGTAGATGTAATGTGAGTTGAGTCTCAGTGAGTGCCCATGCACTGGAAATCCACCAGAGCTCTGTGTATGTGAACCAGTGTAAATTCTGCAAATGGGCCTCACAGAACAGCAAATCTGTACACTGTATGCATATTTTCTGTTTGTGTTCACGCTCCGTTGACCTATCAGGCTCAACTTAGACGACACAAATTAAGAGATAAATGATCAGGAATGCCAAGGGAGTGGAGGAGAGCGTTCAAGCAAGCACAGTGGCTCCCTAAGCCTCTTTTTTGCGACTGTCTGCTCGTAGCTCACAAGTTCATGAAGCCAGAGTGGTGTGCATGCCCAGAGCATGGTGTGTATGCCCAGAAACCAAGCAGGTGATTCTCTGTTCTCCATTTATTTGTCATTCAATCCATGTTGGACTCCGTGGGAAACCTGAAGAATGCACTGTGACATTTTGAGATCATTAACTACCTGACAGGGGAGGAGAGAGAGATTTAAAGCAAATGTGTCAGAAGTCACACCTGATTAAAAGGCAATCTGGAGCAAAGATAAAAGCACCTTGAAAACTGCAACATGAGTTCCTAGCTAGATAGGATTTGAGCTCAGATATCTGGGGAGTAGGTCAGTTATGTCAAGAAACACGACTCGCAGACACACACCAGCAGAGATGTTTTCCACCTCCCACAACCTGTCAGCACCCTTTCTTTTTGAAAGATGAAGCTGATAGCTAACACTTAAGCCATGATGCTCAAACTTAAAAGTTTGGTGGCATACCAAGGCTGTGGTTCATGAGGAAAACATCTTGCTGTCCTCTCAGCGTGCGCGTTTAAGGTAAATTACAAATGATAAAATTCTCTTTCACTTTTAAAAACACATCGCTCACTTAACCTTGAACCAAATGTATGCAATTTTTCCTGGGAACTAAGGCTTGTCACACTTTTCATCAGATTCCATGATCAGTATTCATGCAGGAACACTTACAAGGAAGGCGTTATTTCAGGTGTAATGATCCTTAGTCCTTGATGCTCAGGATCTGACTGCCAATCAAAATTCCTACTGAAATGTAAGATTTCCTCTACATTTCTGAGGAGACACAAAGGAAGGAGAAAACATGCCAGGTAAGAATTCAAATTGGTCTTCAAGCATTTAAAAGGGTTTGGGATGGTAAATTCACAGATCTGAAGGAGAAACTCACAGGTATGAAATAGCCAGAGATGCTCCACTGGAACCAAGGATCCCATCTGCCAACAAAGAAATGAGAGAACATGGAACATCGGTGTTCACACACTGGGGAGATGTGCCAGGCTTGATCAGAGGGCGTGGAGGGTTGGTTGCACTTCCATGGAACAATATTTTTAGAACTCGTAAGATAATGTCCCCTCGAAAGTCTAGTGCTGTCGTGTGTTTTTCAGCAGCTCTCTCGTTTGGCTCACCACCTATCCATTTACAGTCTCTGGAGTCAAGCCACACCCAACCGTCTACCAAAATTCTGCTCTTTGTCTATTTAAACCGTGGGAGTTAAGTGACCAGGATTCTTAGAACTGTATGTAGACCAGAATTTGGCAATGAGAAACAGAGTAAAAGATAGTATTTTTTCTAGAACGTTCTTGTCTCACTAACTACAAAGCAAGGCTTCAGCTAACAGTAAAGTGAACGGGTCTGCATTCCACCAGAGATTAGCATCTCTACGTGTCTCCAGGTTGCAAATATAATGTCCATGACTATCATTTCTTCCTACGCCAAACCCACTTAAGGTGACAGTAAGTCTTTTAAAACAAACTAAGAAGCATTGCCCAAGAGAATGAGCTATCATTCACCATAAATACATTCAACACATTTTTGGAAAGTGAGAAATGAGAGAAAGAATGCTAATTATCTTGGCAGAATGCAGAAATGGGGAAGCCAAATGCTTTCAGACAAGTAGAAACACAGACGCTTCTCCCGGAGGAAGCGCCAAGTTGCAAAGAATGGTTCAGAGGAAAAGCAGATAAGGCCTGCTGTGGAAAGGGTTTTGGTCAAAGTCCTCCCTTAGTGGTTAAAGCCATAAAGTCTCTTCTGTCATGGTGAGCATCATGGAGTTAGTTCATGTTTGTGGAACAGGACCAGAAAAAAGCAGAGATAAAGCAAAGGAGAGCTAAAAGTAGAAGCCATATCATTCCCAAGACCCGACTCAAACTTTCATACCTACATACACAGGCACACGTACACACACACACACACACACACACACACACGGATGGACGGACGCACGCACATGCTCACACTCACACACTTTCTGGAAAAAGGTTGCACTTTCTTCCAAAACAATTCAGAACGGACTTACAGATAGTGAGATATGAGAGGTCTTCGATGCATCATTGATTGATATATTATTATTCTCTGAGTGGTGAAGCTTATAAAAGTTCTGATCCATGATCTTAAAGCACCCAAACCTAGAAAGCACCAGATACTGCAAAGAATTCCACCATGGACGAATAAAATCAAAGAGAAAAAGACCAGTGTTAAGACATGAATTAATTAAAAACACCCAGGAATTAAAACCAGATTACATAAGAGCAGGAATCCAAAAGCAACCAAGAAAATTCTTGATAGTTACTGAGCTATATATAGTCACAATGAGAGAGAATAATTTTTGAAAATTTTACTATACACACACACACACACACACACACACACACATACATATATATTCTGAATGTGAGTTGCTATGTGCGTACTGGGAACTAAACCTGAATTTTCTGCAAGAGTAGCAAGCATTCTTAATCGCTAAGCCATCTCTTCAGCCCAGAAAAGATTCGTTCTCATAACCAGAATACTACAGACTCAGTTTAACGTTATGGTCACTAGCATTTTGAAATTCTCAACCACGTGTCTTTGACTCTGGGTTTTGTAAGTCGGTAGAGCAGTGGTGTGTGTACCAGGCAGTGTTAGCATTTGTACAACCCCACCCTTGCTACTCTTGTTCCTTTGTATGGGTTCTAAACTTCCCAGATGGAGCCAGCACGCCCTGCTCCCTGATGCTGTGGGATGACTTGGTTGACAAAGAACCATCATTACTTGTAAGTGCCTATGAAGGGTTACACTCACCCTCAAGGAGCGTATCTTGGGAGCAGGGCGCTTAACTAGCATATATGAGGCCTTGGGTTTGATCCCAGAAGCACAAACAAGCAGCAAAATACTATGAAATGATGAGCTCTAACAAAAGTAATTTTGTTATGTCTTTATCTACCTGCTTTTTGGGAAAAAATTAAAAGATACCATATTTTTACTTGTATAGATTATGGAATAAGCCTTAATTTCAATTTAATATTGCTTGAGAAGTGAGAATTATTTTCTGGTTCACAAATACTCAATTGTGACTAGCAAAGTTTTTTTTTTTTCCCCTCAAATGCAGGAACTCTACATGAGCTTCCACATAACCTTCCATTCAAAATTCCATCAGAGTGGTTCAGATTTGAGCCTAGGACCCCACAACTACAAGTCCAGGTTCCTTCCAGTGCCTCGTCTCTAAGCTACATCTTGTCTCTTGGATGAGAGGGCACTGCATTCACATCTAGCCAAACTAGACAATTTCTGACCATAGGAAGACAGTTTCATGTAGACATAGACCCTCTCCGAAGCAGCCCTGATGTATTTGGAGGCTTAGTGGAGTTGGGGCCAGAAGAATAGAGGCCCCTGTATCTAAGTTCAGGTTAGAGCTACACCTTTATAAGGCATGAGACCCCCACAGGTGGATTTTGGGAATGGGCATGCCTTTATTCTTGGGAGTGTGTACAGGAAACAGTTTCTTTAGAAGGGCATAGAGAAGACAGAAGCTCCTGGATAGGGGCAGGGAGCATTCAGAGGAAGAATAGGGGCAGGGAGCACTCAGAGGAAGGATGGGGCAGGGAGCACTCAGAGGAAGGATGGGGCAGGGAGCACTCAGAGGAAGGATGGGGCAGGGAGCATTCAGAGGAAGAATAGGGGCAGGGAGCACTCAGAGGAAGGATGGGGCAGGGAGCACTCAGAGGAAGGATGGGGCAGGGAGCACTCAGAGGAAGAATAGGGGTAGGGAGCACTCAGAGGAAGGATGGGGCAGGGAGCACTCAGAGGAAGGATGGGGCAGGGAGCACTCAGAGCAAGGATTGGGGCAGGGAGCAATCAGAGGAAGGATAGGGGTAGGGAGCACTCAGAGGAAGGATTTGGGCAGGGAGTGTTCAGAGGGAGGATGGGGCAGGGAGCACTCAGAGGAAGGATTGGGGCGGGGAGTGTTCAGAGGAAGGATGGGGCAGGGAGCACTCAGAGGAAGGATGGGGCAGGGAGTGTTCAGAGGAAGGATAGGGGTAGGGAGCACTCAGAGGAAGGATTGGGGCAGGGAGCACTCAGAGGAAGGATGGGGCAGGGAGTGTTCAGAGGAAGGCCTTTCTGGTGCAGGAGTCTGAGCTTTATTTTCTAAGGCACCAAGGTCACTGCCAGCATTGAAAGTAGCCAAGTCTGGGCTTTGGTTTTTGAAGTGCTTCTACTTGTTTCATGCAAGACCACATCTCCCTACCCCCCACCCCAGGGATGTTTTTTCTTTCTTCTTCCATTTTCCTCAGGCTGTCATTCTCAGAACCAAGGACCTCACTGGATTTGGTGACCTGGCAGCTGCCCTTACATGGGGATCTGTATCATAAGTTCCCACTAAGGGGCCCCTGCTCCACATCTTCCTCACCAATTTATGCTGTCCTGTCTTTCAGACAGAAACTGTGTTCACATGTGGCAGGGCTGGCGGCTCTTCAGACAGGTTCCGTGAACTTGGTCGCCAGGTGGTAACCATATTATTCCGTGCTTCTTGGTAACTTCTGTGCAACACAATTACCTTTGACAGTTCTTGAGTGGGACAGCAATTTTCAGCAAATGTTTTCAGTAAGTAAAGGCCAGGAGGGAAGGAAACGTGAGCATTTCAGTTAAGCTTTGAGCGTGGCTCTGACAGGTCATCAGCACCTCTCTCGTGTTATAAATAGGAATTCCGTGGAAATTCAGGACACATGGAATCTGCAGAAGGGAGTGTGGCAAGGCCGATGGTTTCCATTGTATTTGGAAAAGAATGTGTCCCGACACAGGATAACAAGGTCTACCGTGACGAAGTTCTTTCCAGCCCGCTAAATACCATAGGCTGCAAGGATTTTCTTTCAGTGAGGTTTCATACTCAAGAAGCTTTTTCTTTTTCTTCCTTCACCCCAATTCTTCATGGCAAAGATTGTAACATTCACTTCTGTGGTGTGGGTTTTTTTTTTTTTTTTTTTTTTTTTTTGGATTCACAATGGCCTCGGCATTCCACGGAGTTATCCAGTGCACTAATCTTGCTATGCATGTGCTGGTTTCCAGTTTTAGGAGAAATAAGAGGCATAACTATTACAGGTGGGCTGTTCGAAATCTACTTGTACAAAACGAGAGTCTGAAAGTCAATTGCTGTCCGTGCTCCGGTACCATGAGGGCATACATTATACATGCACGTGGACACATATACATGCACATATATACATTCACAAGACAAATACAGGAGGCTTTTTAAAAAGGAAAACCTAAGACAAATAACTGTATTAAGGTCTCCAGCCACACAGCATGTGAAATAAACTGAGCCATTCAGCCACCAAGTCACAGGTATGAAGAAGAGTGGTCAAACACAATTCATACATCTGTAGTTCGCAGGGCTAGTGGGGTAGAATATAAGGCCACATGGCCGTAGCCACACCCATTGAACATACTATGACTCACTTGCCCTTGGCCCCAGACCCAGTAACATTTCCCTTTGACACACCCAAGAGGAGCCGGGTCTCCATTCTCATTTCATTGGCCATGTTTTACAGGCCAGCTTGCTTTTGATCTCGGGCGACTAGACACACGATATCATCAACTTTAAACCAAGCCACATTTTTACTCCTTTCTCCAAACTGGTCGCCTTGGTGAGGACAAGAGCAGCTAATCCCTAACATGTTGCAGATTGTGACATCTCCTAGTACGTCATTTTTATCTTCTTTATTTACTTAGCAGCCACTTTGTCAATAACAGCTGTTGGCCTTTCTTTTAGACACAAATAATAAAAGATAGACATTTGATTGTAAACTCAAAGTTTAACATTAGATCATTATCAATTTTTTCTTACTTATCTGTAATTTTAAAGGGAGGGAGCATTGAACTAAATATAATTCAGTGGTTAAGAGTATCTGCTGCTATTGTAGAAGACTTGGCTTAAGTTTCCAGCATCTACGTAATGGCCTATAATACCCATTCCATGGGATCCAGTACCTTCTTCTGCCCTCTGCGGGTATCTGCACATGCACGGAACACATACAGACAAATAGGCACACATATAGGCATGGGGAAAAAAACTCCCAGAAATAGAGACCAACAATCCAAAAGCTGATCTACACAAGACATTATGGTAGTTTATCTTGATTGGCAACTTGATAGGATGTAGAATCCCCTCAGAGACACACTTCTGGACAAGTTTAGGGAGTTTCAACAGAGATTTAACCAAGAAGGAAGACCCACTCTGAATGTGGGTGATACCATCATCCACGGGGGTCCTAATCCAGATAAAAAAGAGAAAGTAGGCTGACTATGTCTCTTTCTCTTCCTAACTTCATGCTTTCTGCTACCACAGCTTCCTCTATGACAGGCTTCAGACCATGAGCCAAACTAAACTCTTCCCTTCTGCAGTTGCTTTTGTCAAATGTCGTATCACTGCAATGAGAGAAATAGTGACACACACAAAAATCCATGGATATGGGGTCCTTGTTTCATGTTTGTTGACTATCCACTTGGTTTGGAAGTGCAAAAGAAGGCCATAGGCAGACATCACACACTGTTAGTCAAACAGTTCCCAGACCCTACTCAATACAAAAGCAGGCCAAAGTCTTTTATTTGACTTTTTTAAAAAGTTATAGTCTTTGGTGTTTACTTTCTTGTAAAGAAGTAAAATATGTTCGTGACAAAAAAAAAATCAGGAGTCATAAACAAACCAAAAGAAAGGACAAAAAAAAAAACCTTAAAGATTTAAAATTCTCCTGTAAGAGCTCTGTTAGTTAGGCCAAGACATTTCCTAATATTCTTTTATTTAGCGCTTTATGCTGAAGACTCTGAAAAAGGCTAATACTATCATATTAGACAGTCAAGATGCATTTCTAGCCAACTCATAAGGGAAAAAATTAGCTGAAAAATTCAAGGTTCTCCTACTCCCCTTTCCTGACAGGTACCACGGCAGCTGTCCTGAGACCAAGAAGCACTGTCCATGAGGACAGAAGCCACGGTGACAAAAGCGTAAAGTGGGACAAAGGGAAGGACTGCACAGCTACCATGTCAGCATGTTCTTACTTTCAAGCGGAGGAAGCAATACCAGTGCCCGTTGAACAGAGCTAATTGTTTTGGTTTTTGTTTTTCCCCTGCCGGGCTAAGCACTGTTTGTTAGTAGCTCCAAATGCAGAGAAAAGTCTCTGTGATGCTGGTGTTCCTGTGGTAATTTCAATTTCCATCATCTTGCTATTCTCCATTTTGAAAGCAGAGAAACAGAAGTGCTAAGAGGTCCAAAGTTGCTCAGGGAGGCGTTAGGGCTGCAACTCAAACACTGTGCTTATAAATACTTCCCTCATCCAACCACTATGACACTGGGACTTCTATAAGGAATAAACATCTATGTAAACCTATAGGTTGAGGAATGCAGAGACAGCTCTCCATTCTCAAAGCCAGCTGTGTTATTAAGCAAAGGCAGTTTTTCCAGCATCACACCAGCCTTAACCTTAACCCACATTATCTCGGTAGCAGGGACCTAAGCTACGAGCCTTTGTCAGCCTTCTACAAGCAAATTGTGTTCATCTTCCTTTCCTCGTTGTCATTCATCCATCTCAGAGAGCAGGCCACAACTATAGTCTTTAAATATATGCACCAAAGCTTTTTTTTTTTTTAAATGTGGCCTTCAGTTTTACACAGGGTTAAGTTCAATCCAGCTACAGTAGTATTAGCATGAACCTTGGACAGATAACTCTTGGATCTCAGCCCTGCTTTCAGATAGGGGTGGCAATCTCAAACTATTGAAAACACGTTTTTAGAACTACATGAGATAATGGGAGGGTAGGAAGTGAAGTTCCTATCACGTGGTTTCACGCATGCTCTCAGCGATCTCTGAAGCTTCCAGTTCTGTAGCTCCACGGAAGGATCCATACCTCATTCTCTGCAGATTTACGCTGATACATCATTTTGGATAATCTCCAGAGTAACCCTAAGGAGCTGGGACAGGATCCCTAGTGGATTTAAACAACTACCGTTCATCCCACCTTAGCATCTTGTGGCTGGGTAAGTTGGGCCTTTCATCTAACCTGCTCAGCTAAGGTAGCATGCCTGTGATCAAATGAGGGGTCATCTGGTACCCAGCTGTTCTGGGATGACCACTTGCCTAGAGGTTGGATGGCTGTCGGCCTTTGCAGCAGGATGACTAGCCACATGTCTGTCACCTCCCAGCTGACTACCTTGTACCTGTTCACTTAGTGGTTACAAGAGGGTAAAAGAAAGAGTGTGATGCTCCTTCAGGCCCTGGCTCAAAAACTGGCAAACATTTAACTCATCCACACTCCAGCCACTAAAACAAGTCACAAGACAACCTACATCCAAAATATGAGGAAGCAGGCTTATCTCTTGACAAGAGGAGCTGCAAAGTCATGAAGAACATACGGCCATTTTAGTAACAAATGGCAGTATCCAGACAGTTTTCCAGAAACACATATGGCTGGCCTTCCCAAATACTCTGCCCCAAACCCAGACAGAGTCTATATCTCTATCACATACTGCAGGTCTGCATGGGTTCCTCGTTTTGCTGTTTGTTTTGACTGTTAGCCATTTCCAGTTTATGCCTTTCAGAGATAGATAGATAGATAGATAGATAGATAGATAGATAGAGAGAGAGAGAGAGAGAGAGAGAGAGAGAGAGAGAGAGAGAGAGAGAGCTATCTGTCTGCAATATAAATTAAGACAAGTTAGGGAGCATTGCTTGTTAGAGACCTTGGAACCTGCTGGGGATAGTCAGCAGACACTGTGGTGTGTATTTGAGACACTGGTAGCCACTCTTCCTTCTTAAGTGGGAACCCATCACTACCAAGGTTGGACAAGGTCACTGTCGTAATTTCAGCTCACCATCTAACAGGAGAGACTCCTGGCTCACGGATGACAGTATCTGGCTCACACTTACATGTTTGAAAGTTTGACACAAGTTATGAGAGGTTGCCAAAGGGCTTGGAATGTCTGATTTTTAGAACCGTGTTGCTTCCTCTGGACAGGAATGAGGAGGGGCCACATGTCCTAACAGGGTGCTTCCTTAGGATGTGTATATTGGAGGCAGGATAAAGGAATGGCTAGTGCTCCGTTCTAGTCACTTCTGCCCTTTACAAAAAGTCATGCGGGGCCAGGACAATGAGAAACTACAGGATACAGTTGCCAGAGATGCAAGAAAGAATGTCTCAAAGGGAACAAAAACTGGCCCTCATGTGCTTTGCTGGCAGATCCTCTGGGAACAGAGCCTTCTCTTGAGGAGATGTTGTAACATGGTTCAGCTGCTGAAGGGTCAGGGAAGGGTCCTGGCCAGCTGTGGCAAGTGTTCCTTCACTGGCCCTTGCCTCAGACATAGTCACAGAGTCCCCGAAGCATTCTTGTGTGAGTGGGCAAAAGCAAGTCCATACCCAAGAGTCTCCACCCACACACAGGTATTAAATAAAGTCCGGCAAGAGGCCAGTATCTGATGTGCCTGGAGGCCCCCATGGGGATGCCAGAGCCTCCACCAAAACAAGCCACAGCCAGCTCAACCACCATTCTCCAAGAAAGCAGACTCAGCAGAGCCTCAGGGAAACACAGCCTGGCTTATAGATGAAGGTCCTACTGGGCCTTGTTCCCCAGGTTCTTGTTTTTGGCTCTAGAGACAATGCTGAGTTCAGTTCCTTATAAAGTTTCCAGATTTAAAAGCCAAGAAGACTCCCCAAACCATACCTGGCTCAGAGAATAAGCAAAAGAAATGCGTGTACTTTCCAACTCGGCACTTCATCCTGGAGGCTCAGTTCTTTGATCTGAAGCTGCGGAGTGGGACCAAGCACTGTGGTCCCCAATTTTCTTGCAGGAAAGTTTTCATGTGAAGGTGGCTCACACAGGTCCTGAGATGGAACGTTCAGCCTCAGGCCTCTGAGCATTTTCCTCAACCTCCTTATAGTTCCAAATCCCTTCCCCACTGGCAAAGCATCTGCTCTGGCCATCCTAGCAGATGACTGTGTCCAATCCCGACCAACTAAGTCTGGTCCTGCTTCCAGGATCGGGGTGAATTTCCAAGCCTAACCAGCAGCCCCTTTCCAAGCCCAGTGTGCTAATTACTTTCTTGTTTCTATGAGAAACTACTTGACAAAATCAACGAAAGGAAGATTTATTTTGGCTCACAGTGTGAGAAGATACAGAGTCCCTCATGATGGCTAGGCAACAGACGTGTGACAGGGGTGTCCATTGTGTTCATGGTCAAGAAGCTGAAGGAGATGAATGCTGATACCCAGTCCTCTCCATTGTACCGACCTTAGGACCCAGCCATGGGAAGATGCGTTCTGTATTCAGAGTGAGTCTTCTTCCCTTAGGCAAACCCACTGGACTTCTATGCACATACATTCCAAGAAGTGTGTTTCCTAGATGATCTGAAATACTGTCCTGTTGTCAAAAAGGATTAACTCTAGCATGTCCTCCACGGGCCCTGCCTCATACCTTACTCTGTGACTTCCATGGAGAGACCCTGCTAAGGAATATTGTCACGGGTGGTGCTGTCATTGTAGGTATCAACAATTCTTTGTGTTTCTTCACAGCTTCATCCTAGATGAACTTCGTATCTGTTTGCTTTTTATTGCTGTTAGTTTTTGTTTGCTGTTTTTAAGAATGCTCTCTTCTCTGGTATTCAATTGACTTTTTCTTTGCACCACACCATCATGATGTCACTGTAGGCCGAAGAGAAGTGTGACTTATAGAAGGCCAGGAGGGCCCTGGATTTTGACCTTCAGGCTCTGGGAGTCAGATATTGGGATGGTTTCAAGCATACGGAATGTCAGCACTCCTCCGCGGTCTCTGCATCAGCCCGTCTTCAGGATAATGGACAGTTGTGGAAAGCATAAACCAAATAAACTCTTTCCTCCTCAAATTGCTTGGGTCATGGTACTGTATTATAGCAATATTACCCCCAAGAAAGATCAGACACAGACTGACTTTTTAAAGTAGCAGTAATCGGAGAATTGTTTTTGGCTGACCAGCACTGGAGTCCACTGATGGCCAGGACAGGCTAACACAGGCTACGTCACATTAGATTTAAAGACAATGGATTATATAAAGGTTTAATAGTTTTGTGGGGGTTGGGGGGAATGTGTGTTTGTTCGACATAAAATATTCTAATTTATGGTTTAGGGAGCTGTAGTTTTTTCTATAGTACTTGACTTTAATTACTTGATGTATTAATCAACCTATAAGAAGTTTATAAAGCATAATACAATTTCATTTTGAAAACACAGGCTGTTGTTTTATAAAATATAATCAAACTCCCTTTATTTATTTATGTTTGAGTTGGGGTGTTTTCATTGACCTTACACTTCCATACAGTAGTTTATGATCCAAGGAAGTCAGAGCAGGGAGTCAAACGTGGTGGCAGGAGCCTGTGCAGAGGCCATGGAGGGTGTGGCCTGCCAGCTTGCTCCTCATGACTTGTTCAGCCTGCTATTTTTTAAAAAATCTTTTTACTGGGTATTTTGTGTGTTTACATTCCAAATGTTATCCCCTCTGCCCCTTTCCCATGCCCTTCCCCCCCTCCCCGTGTTTCCATGAAGATGCTCCCACTCTCAACCTCCCACTGCCACCTTATATCCCAGGCATTCCCTACACTGTGGAAACAAGCCTTCTCAGGACCAAAGGCTTCTCCTATTGATGCTAGGCAATGTCATTCTCTGCTACATATTCGACTGGAGCCATGAGTCTCCATGTGTACCCACTGGTTGGTGTTTTAGTCCCTGGGAGCTCGGGGGGGTGGAGGGTGGGGTTGGTTGATAATATTGTTCTTTCCATGGGGTTGCAAACCATTTCAGTTCCTTCAGTCCTTTCTCTAGCTCCTCCATTGGGGTCCCCATGTTCAGTCTGATGGTTAGCTGCAAGCATCTTCATCTGTATCAGTAAGGCTCTGGCAGAGCCTCTGAGGAGGAATCCATATGAGGCTCCTGTCAGTGAATAATTCTTGGCATCAGCAATAGTGACTGGGTTTGGTGGCTGCATATGGGATGGATCCCCAGGTGAGGCAGTCTCTGGATGACCTTTTCTTCAGTCCCTACTCCACTCTTTGTCCCTATATTTCCTCCCATGAGAATTTTATTCTCCCTTCTAAAAAGGACTGAAGCATCCACATTTTGGTCTTCCTACTTTTTGAGCTTCATAAGGTCTATGAATTGTTTCTTGGGTATTCCGAACTTTTGGGCTACTATCAGCTGATCAGTGAGTGTTCTTTTGTGTCTGAGTTACTTCACTCAGTATGATATTTTCTAGTTCCATCCATTTGCCTAAGAATTTCATGAAGCCATTGTTTTTAATAGCTGAGTAGTACTCCATTGTGTAAATGTACCACATTTTCTGTATCCATTCCTCTGTTGAAGGACATCTGGGTTCTTTTCAGCTTCTGGCTATTATAAATAAGGCTGCTATGGACATAATGGAGCATGTGTCTTTGTTAGATGTTGGAGCATCTTTTGGGTATATGCCCAGGAGTGGTATAGCTGGGTTCTATGTCCAGTTTTCTCAGGAACCACCAGACTGATTTCCAGAGTGGCTGTATGACCTTGAAATCCCACCAACAATGAGGAGTTTCTCCACATCCTTACCAGCATAGGCTGTCACCTGAGTTTCTGATCTTAACTATTCTGACTAGGTGGAATCTCAGAGTTATTTTGATTTACATTTCCCTGATAAGTAAAGATGTTAAACATTTCTTCAGGTGCTTCTCAGCCATTCAGTATTCCTCAGTTGAGAATTCTTTATCTCTGTACCCCATTTTTAATAGGACTATTTGATTCTCTGGAGTCTAACTTCTTGAGTTCTTTGTATATGTTAGCCTTCTATCAGATGTGGGATTAGTAATGATCCTTTCCCAGTCTGTTGGCTGCCATTTTGTTTGCTTGACAGTGTCCTTATCCTTACAGAAACTTTGCAATCTCATGAAGTCCCATTTATCGATTTTTGATCTTAGAGCATAAGCCATTGCTGTTCTGTTCAGGAAATTTTCTCCTGTGCCTATGTGTTCTAAGTATTCCCCCACTTTCTGTTCTATTAGTTTCAGTGTATCTGGTTTTATGTGAATGTCTTTGATCCATTTGGACTTGAGCTTTGTACAAGGAGATAAGAATGCTGACTGCCTTAACCAAATTCTTAAGAAAATGGCTGCATCTAGAGAATATCATCCTGAGTGAGATAACCCAGTCACAAAAGAACAGACATAATATGCAGTCACTGATAGTGGGATGCTAACCCCAGAGGCTTGCACTCCCCCAGAAACAACTCACAGACTGTATGAAGTCCAAGAAATAAAGAAAACAAACAAAAAAAAAAAAACAATATTTACAAAACAAGAAGACTTTGACTATTTCCATGTTGCGTTTTGTTTTGCATGTACTTTACGCTCATTGTAACTATTAGGTTTTTAACGCATACTGTCAAGCCCTTGAAAAAATCAAGTACTGACTAAAAAATATATTCACATAGTTTTATGTAAAAATTATTTTAATATCTGAAAAAACAGTACTGACAAAAATGTATAATTTTAAGCAAAAAATGTTTAAAATCTGTACATTTATCTTTGTTTTGTAAAATAAAGTCGTTTAAAAAAAAAAAAAAGAATGCTGACTGCCAGCTGAACCAGCACCATTTCTTGAAGATACTGTCTTGTTTTCATTGGTTGTTTTTAGCTCCTTTGTCAAATATCAAGTGTGTAGACTCATTTCTGGGTCTTCAGTTTTATTCCATTGATCTATCTGCCTGTCTCTTTACCAATACCATGCAGTTTTAAATCAAAGATTTATCTGTAATACAGCTTGAGGTCAGGGATGAGGATTCCCCCAGAAATTCTTTTATTGTTGAGAATAGTTTTCAATATCCTGTTTTTTTTTTTTTGTTATTCCAAATAAATTTGCAAATTGCTCTTTCTAACTCAATGAAGAATTGAGTTGGAATTTTGATGGGGATTGCATTGAATCTGTAGCTTGCTTTTGGCAAGATGGCCATTTTTACTATATTAATCCTGCTAATCCATGAGCATGGGAGATCTTTTCATCTTCTTTCTCAATTTCTTTCTTCAGAGACTTGAAGTTCTTATCATACAGATCTTTCACTTGCTTGGTTAGGGTCACACCAATGTATTTTATATTGTTTGTGACTATTGTGAAAGGTGTTGTTTCTCTAATTTTTTCTCAGCCTGTTTATCCTTTGAATAGAGAAAGGCAACTGATTTGTTTGAGTTAATATTATATCCAACCAGTTTCCTGAAGTTGTTTATCAGCTGTAGCAGTTATCTGGTGGAATTTTTGGGGTCACTTAAGTATATTATTGTATCATCTGAAAATAGTGATATTTTGACTTTTTCCTTTCCAATTTGTATCCCTTGACCTCCTTTTATTGTTTAATCACTCTGGCTAGGGTTTCCAAAACTATATTGAATAGGTAGGAAGAGAGTGGGCAGCCTTATCTAGTTCGTGATTTTAGTGGGATTGCTTCAAGTTTCTCACCATTTAGTTTGATGTTGGCTACTGGTTTGCTGTATATTGTTTTTACTATGTTTAGGTATGGACCTTGAAATCTTGTTCTTTCCAAGACTTTTAACATGAAGGGGTGTTGAATTTTGTCAAATGCTTCTCAGCATCTAAAGAGATGATCATGTGATTTTTATTCCTCTGAATTTGTTTATATAGTGGATTACATTGATGGATTTCTGTATATTGAACCATCCCTGCATTCCTTGGATGAAGCCTTGATCATGGTGAATGGTCATTTTGATGAGGGCTTGGATTCAGTTTGCACAAATTTTACTGAGTATTTTTGCATTGATGTTCATGAGAGAGATTGGTATGAAGTTCTTTTTCTTTGTGGGGTATTTGTGTGGTTTAGGCATGAGCATAATTGTGGCTTTGAAGAATAAATTGGTTAGTGTTCCTTCTGTTTCTATTTTGTGGAATAGTTTCAGCTCCTCAGATTGCCTTGGGTAAGTAAACCAGCCCAGCTTACCCTGAGCTCCAGTTGCCTCCACCTGGGGAGCTGATAAAACGGGTACCTTTAATTCCATCCTATTCAGCACCTTATAAGTGTTATGTAGTCTGGAGGGGGGAAGAGATAAGTGGGAATGACATTCAATAAACCCTTTCTAAATCCAGTATGACAAAGGTAGTGTCCTGAGAGCTTGCCCCCATCCAGGAGAAGACTGGCAATATCTGGGATGATTTTTGGATTGTCCCGGCTGAAGCAGTAATCAAGGAGGGAATTGTGACTGGTATCTGATGGGTGAGGGCCAGAGATGCTGGCGGGAGCACAATCATGCACAGGTACCCCTCATCAGAAAAGACCCCTCCAGCCTAACGTGTCAGGGCGCTGACAGCATTGAGGGCCCCTGGTCTTTAGCGCGCATACTAATGTACTTGCTCTTTTCCATGTTTCTACATTATATGCAACATTGTATCTGTCTCCTCAGAAATAAAATGAAAGCTACTTTACATTTTAAGCTGAAGTGGCTGGCATAACAAAATGACTGCTGTGGCCAAATGTTCATATGTATTGGTAAGTAAAATAATATTCAAGGTCCCCATCAACAACGCTGACGATCTTTGGAAGCATTCCTAGACTGGAAATGGAAGAGAGAGGTGGAGAATTTGGTAGAATCCATTTAGAGATATGCATTGCTCGGAGCAGGGTATAAGAGAGGAGAGGGGGTGGGGGAGAGGAGAAGAGACAGAGAGAAAGAGGCAGCCCCTAGAGGTGAAGGTTTTGTCTTGGTTCCCCTCCCTCTTAGCTCAGATGTGAATTTTTAGCTCCCAGGGCCTGATGGAGAGCAGATTACATGCCAAGAGCCCCTAGGTCTGCTCTGTAGGTACATTATGGCTCTTCAGTCCTAATTAAAAGGCTCCCTTTGTGCACCGGGGCTTTATTTTTGGCTCTGAGCACCTATGTTACTTCCTGTTTTCTGGCCAGTTTAATGGCATCTAACACTCGAGTTAGGATAGCCCAGAGGAATCGTGTCCCTTGCCTGCTTTCTTATTCTCTAGGCCAACTATGGAGCCACAGCAGATTAAGTGTATCACATAAGAGCCAGCAACCCTGATGTTTAAAACACCCGTATCCCACCACCTCCTGCATGTTGGTATTTTTGACAGTCCTCAATTAGAGAAAGAGCGTTAACTTCAGCCTGTCATTTGTGTGGGCTAAGCTGTTTGAAAAACTCCACAAAGGAGCAGCCAGCGGTGAGAGGGTGGTTTCCCATAAACAGATGATGAAACTTCAATGTCTGGAAGACACAAGCTGTGGTTTGGCCCCTGAAGCCTTTTGAGGGGCACAAAAATCAACCCTCTATAGCTGTCTCACTGCCCTGCTACTATCAGATGCCCCTGGGGGTGCCTGGTTCTAGGCCCATCTCATCATTGCAGATGCTAAAGTTGTAACCTTTACCTCCAAGTAAAAGGGCTTGTTAGCTATGACATTATAAATTTTTTAGGAGATATTACATGTTGATTTTAGGACAATAAATATTTCCCAAATGCTCACAAAGATCATCCTGTGATGCGACACTTCATCAAGACACAATTGATGGGTGGTGGCATGGGACAGAAAGGACAGAAAGGACAAAAATGAAGAAAGGCAAGAGAGCAGCTGCCATAAATTTGTTTCACATGACTTGAACCTCTGATATTTCATTAGACTGTCACCAAAATTCTGCTACCGGAAGGAAGCCTTTGCACATACAACGTGATCATCAGTACAGAGGTATGCAAGAAGTCTTCAAAATACCTCTTAGAAATAAAGAATGTTTATCACATGGGGGCCCATCACACGATTCCATTAAATCAGCATTTTAGAAGCACTTAAAGAAATAACAACCCTATTGATTTGAGGGGAGAAGGGGAATTAATGGAGTTGTTTTGTACAATGATTGTCATGGTATCTACTTTCATCTGTATTTATGTTAAAATTTAACTCTTGACACTCAAAAAAGTCTATGTGGTGTGTTTAAATGTTTAGCTGTTTTTTTTTTTTTTTTTCAATTTAGTGTTGGCTTTATGTCTTGTTTGTTACTAATAGAACTTTGGGTAGCAATATGTCCTATATTTTGGTCTCTAGCACTGTAGCTAGTACCTGCATGTGATTCAGAAGCACTTGACATATGGCTGCAAAACTGAGTATCTTGTTTACTTTCAATGAATTTTACTTTAAGCAACCCCTATACCCAGTAGCTACTGCATTGGGCACTGCAACCGGGCTGTCTATATTGTGCTCCAGACCTCATCTAAAATGGGCTGATGCATGGGCTAGAATATCTATAATGAGGGAAAAATCAAAATCCATTGTGTGTGTGTGTGTGTGTGTGTGTGTGTGTGCTCACTGTGGAGGCAGTAATTTAAAGGTTATAGCAGATGTATAGACTTGATAAGGATTTTTCTAAATTTTCAAGGCTGGGGAAATGGTAACATTGATAAAATTCCTACCGCACAAGCATGAGGACCTGAGTTCAGATACCCAGGACCCAAGTAAAAATTAAGCATGCAACATGTGTCAGTGACCAGCAGTGGGGAGAAGGGTAGCAGGGACAGGTAAAACCATGGAGTGCATTGGTCAGTCAGCCTAGCTCCTCACTGAGCTCCCAGTCTAGTAAATGTTCACTTCCATTGTACACGCATGCACCCTGACACGCATGTGCATATACAACACAAGCACTGACATATTTTTTGAGATTCTGATTCAGATAAGTGTACATCCTTTCAGCTTAGCATATCCCAAGGGATGATGAATATGTGTGTTGGGGTGTGGTTGGGACAACACCAGTTGCTTGTTGGGTGTAGTAGAAGCGAGCCTATGTCTTTTCAAGCTAACTTAAATAATGCAAAGGCAAATCATGGTAAGATGATTTTAGTTTTGTGTGAACCAAAAAAATAATAATAACCATGTTGTTTCTTTGAACCATTGCCTTTGAACCATTGCACAAACATGGAATGATTGTCTTAAATAATACTAAACACAAAGACTCAAGGAGACAGAGTCTCTGTGGTTTGAATGAAGCTTAATAAGAGGTGTGGCCTTGTTGGAGGAAGTGTGTCACTGAGGGTGGACTTTGAAGTCTCAGATGCTCAGGCCAGGCCCAGAGTCTCATTCCTTTCCTGATGTTATCTGATAAAAATGTAGAACTCTCAGTTGCCGCTCCAATGCAATGTTTACCTGCATGTCACTGTGTCTCCTGCATGATGACAACGGACTGAGCCTCTGAACTAACTGTAAGTCAGCCCCAATTAAATGTTTTCCTTTATAAGAGATGCCTTGGCCATGGAGTCTCATCAGAGCAATAGAAACCTAAGACAATAATCCAGCCCCTGGCCACGTCTCATCATTTTCCATTATTCAGAAGGACTTGGAATGTTCCCATCATGCTTTGCATTAGCCATTAACTACACAAAGAACACTATCTCCTAATACAAGAAAAGGAGGCATTTCCTTTTTATTACAGGGTTTCCTCAGGATCATTTAAGTACCTCTTCTGTAAAAGTTTGTTTTGTCTACATGTCTTCTCTCTTTATCCCAAGTTACTTAGCTTTCTGGTTGTTGTATCAAAAATATCTGACAAAACAATTTGAAGGAGGAAGAATTTATTTTGCCTCATAATTTCACTCAGCTGTGTTGTAAGTCAGCCTGTGTATAATGAGGCAGAACATCATGTGAAGAACCCACAGTGAGGGAAAATGACCTACCTCATTGTGAACAGGAGACAGGATGGGGGGAGTTTTAAAAGGGGGTGGAAGCAGGATCTGTCCCTTTTTAGGGCACACTACAAGTAACCCACTTAAATCCTCCCCAAATAGCACAACTTGCTGGAGACCAAACCTTCAGCACATGAACTAGTGAGAGACCCTTCACATCCAAACCGTCACACCTTAATATGTTTTTACCTGACTCACCTCATTTGAATAGTTTGTATTCAGCAATGCTATACTATCTGACATTTAATTAATACATATATTAAATTGTAGATTTAATGTGTTAGTTATATTTTGCTAACACACTAAGATATATGCAACTTATCAAAAACAAGAAAGAAAGAAAAAGTAGGTTATAAAATACTATGAAACTATTAGGTTAGATGTAAGAATTTACATTCATTAAAATGGCTCTTTAGACTTATTCATTTCATTTATGTATATGTGTGTGCACCATATGTATGCAGTGCCCTTAGAGGTCATAAAATGATGTCAGATCACCTAGGACTTGGAGTTACAGATGGTTGTATGTGCTATGTGGATGCTCGAAACAGAATCCAGGTTCTCTGAAAAAACAAGTGTCCAACTGCTGAGCCATCTCTCCAGTATCTACACATTTTTATTTCACTTTATGTCAGTTTCAGGAATTCTTTGCCTGTGTGTGTGCATGTGCACCACATGCATGCCTGGTACTTACAGAAGGAAGCACTGGATTCTCTGGGACTGGACTTATGAATGTTCCTGAACTGCTATGTGGGTGCTGGGAACTGAACCCAGTTTCTCTGCAAGAACATTGAGTGCGTTTAACCCCTGAATGACCTCTACAGTCTCCCTCTACAGTTTTAAAAGAATGAGACATTTTAAAGCATCAGTAGGGGGGTTGGAAAATAGGAGAGATGAAATCTCAGAGAAGCTGGAAATGACCCAGATGTCTGTCAACCAAAGAGCAGATACAGAAAATATGGTACATTTACACAATGGAGTACTACTCAGCTATTAAAATGACTTTGTGAAACTCACAGGCAAATGAAAGGAACTTGAAAATATCATCTTGAGTGAGGTAAACCAGACCCAAGAGGACACGCATGATATGTACTCTCTGATAAGTGGATATTTGCCATAAAGTACAGAAAACCTAGGATACAACCCACAGACCACACGAAGTCTAACAAATAGAAACAGCCAAGTGAGGGTGTTTCAGCCTCACTTAGAAGAGGGAAGAAAATAATCACAGAGGGAGTGACCTGGGTGGGGGAGGGGAGGAGGGGAAAGGAGAACAAGATCAGGTGGGGGGGCAGGAGAATGAATGAAAATATGCAGCCTCCGGGTGAGAAAAGAAGTGGGAGAACCCTCTAGAAAGTACCAGAGACAGGGGAGGTGAGAGACACTCAGGACTCAATTGAGGTGACCTTAGCCAAAATGCCCAACAATGTAGGGAGGGAACTTGAAGAATCCACCTCCAGTAGATAGGATTTCAAATGGAGGAATGGGGTGACAGACTCATAGTCAAAACATCTGACCCAGAATTGTCCCTGTCTAAAAGAACTGCAGGGACAAAAATGGAGAAGAGACTGAAGAAAAGGTGGTCCAATGACCAGCATAACTTGGGATCTATTTCATGGTGGGGCTCCAAGGCTTAACACTATTGCCAATGCTATGACATACTAGTCTGAGCGCCCCTACCTTGGGAACATATACAGCAGAGGACTGCCTGGTCTGGCCTCAGTGGGAGAAGATGTGCTTAATCTTCAAGAGACTTGAGGCCCCAGGGAAGGGGGAAGCCTGGTGGGAGTGGAGAGCACCCTTTCAGAGGCTAGGGAAAGGAGGAATGGGTAAGGAACTATGGAAGGGGGCATCAGCTGAAATGTAAATAAATAAATAAAATTCTCAAAAGAGACATAAGCATCTTAGAGAAACAAGAGAGGTGGTTCAAGATCCGAATGACTGTTATTCCAGAGGGTTGGGTGGGTGGGGGATCATCAAAGAAACAATAAAAGAATTCCTGTAGTTGAAGAGCATACTAAGATCCAAAGGGTCTAGTAAATAACTAGCATTCTCATGCTTACTGTAATAGAGAAGGTATTCTAAAGTCACTCAGAAGGAGAGAAAGAAAGGTGACATGTTTGGGAGAGAGCACAATATGCTGAAAGATAAGCTACTAAATTTTAGTCAGGAGTCCAACACAGTCAAGCGATAAATATGGAGATATGCTTATTTATTAAGTTGAAAAGCAATTGTATTCCGTGCACTCTTTCTCATGAAAATAGAGTTCATAGTCCTGCAGCAGAAGAGAATAAGAAGAGAATATAGAAGACATTTCAGGAGAGGGAAGGTCATAGGAGATGACAGAAAATCACTTCAGGGAAAAAAATTCCCAATATTCTCCAGTTCTGCATGTAAACAGGAAGGTAGAGGGCCATGGCAGGGAGGCCTGCAGAGGAAAGAGTGGGAAAATTCAGTCACCTGCTATATGAGAGGTTTTGGTAGATCTGGTGGGAACAGGACTAAGGTAAGCACACAAAACTGCAACTGAAAGCAAAACGAAGCAATGCACGGGGAAGATAGCAGGGTCCTTACATGGATGGTTCTTGAGTGTCCCAATCCAGATGAGGACTACAACAAACTGTGCTACGTATCCGAACAGGGGCAAAGGAAGACAGAGGAAGCCTACAAGAGTCACCTCCTTACATGACGCGGTAAAGGGGTTAACATGCAGGATTTAAAATGGATACACCCAAGGAGAATGTAAGCCAATGAGTATAAATACCAGAATAAAGGGTTGAAGAGACCTAAATGCACCATGGGCAGTAAGGATGGAGGAGAGAAAGAGGTAAGATTCCTGTGTAGGGGAGATTTATTTAATTTAAATATTATGGTAAAATATGAACAGAAAAGGAAATGTTTAAATAGGGAAGGCAAAACCATGCTTGCTGGGCTGAACATCAGAAAGCAAAAGATTTAGTTGGCGAGGGAAGCTATAAATTGTGGCATAACCATCTTTCTAAAGGCTCCCTTCTGCACACACTACCCCCAGATGATATGACGATATTATGCAAGGGTAGAGAGGAAAATCCATGCCAAGCTCCACCATTCCTTTTGGGACATTCTTGGCTCTGCTCACAATACTGAGTCTTTGTTCCATGGTGTTTGCCAGAGTGTAGCCTTTTGGAGGTGAGATGTTTATTTTCCATGGTTAGAAAGTTTCCTACATCCCTCCTCAGCATGCAAGTGCTGTCAGGAATTGCACAAGCCTCAGCATGCTTCCTCCAACACTGGTGTGGCAAGTCTTGGATGCTGATGACCGTGTGTAATGTGCAGATGATGCAGGCTTTGGGATGCTCCGTGAACTGGCTCTGGGTTCTATTTCAGCCAGGTAAATTGACTGGGCATCCAGGAGGTGGAGAAAATGCTCATTTCTTTGCATTTAACTGCCTCTTGGCAAATCTTCCTGCTCTCCTTTCTCCCGAGTCCCTGGACCTGTTTAAATTAGACTGCAATGTCTCCCAAGCCCAGGGAGTTCTGGGCAGATCTTACCTGTCCTCATACTGGCAGCAAAACAGCTATCCTGACCCTTTGTGCAACTTTAATTGTGTTTTGACCACTGCTGCTAACAGTGAGAACTCCTTAGAGACCTCTGCTGTCCTGTAGACACGTCCACTGTTAGCATTTCCTTCCATTTCTGTTGCGACTGGATTTCTGGGTGGAGAGGTAAAGTTTTGTCTAGTAGAGGATTCTGAAGACACTAAGTCAAAGGAGTAGAAATGCACAATTGGCCATCTTACCCGATGCCCTGCTACGTGCCTACACTCTCCAAGCACTGGAGTCGGGGCAGGAGGAGAGTAAATCTGAGGAGACCTTTGGCTATGGAGTAAGAAATTTTCTTAAAAACAAACAAACAACAACAAAAAAAATCTGCTGGGCATGGCAATGTGTACCTTTAATCTCAACACTTGGGAGGCACAGGCAGGTTGGTCTTTGTCAATCTGAGGCCGGACTAGCTTATATAGTGAGTCCCAGGCCAACCAGGGTTAAAGTAAGAGCCCCTCTCAGAAAAGAAAAGAAAAGAAAAGAAAAGAAAAGAAAAGAAAAGAAAAGAAAAGAAAAGAAAAGAAAGAGAATAATCTAACAAACTCTGTCTTGATGTTGAATGAGAAATTGCGATGTTACTATTTTCTTCTATGGGAAGCTGATAGTGTTGTTGGGTCTGCAGGCTTTCCAGATTTAGCAGTGAATATCAGAAATTTTGTAGTTTTAGGGATCTTGGTTTGGTGATGAATGAATTTTCTTCAGCATTATAATGATAGGATATTATGTATAGTCAATATAACTTTACAGTTTGTTCCAGAAAATTCTTATTCAGTAAAAAAAAATTTCGATTTTTCTCAGAAACTCCTTGGACATGTAGCAGGGCATTCTTTTCCCCAAATAATGTACTAGCTCCTTTCTCAGGACAACAGATGGTTCTCTTAAGACAGATTCTGTCCCTTAGTGAAGTCTCTCCACACTGAAAAGTCTACTCTAAGCCACTCAAAAGCAGATATGAATCTTGATTCATATCCATCCTTGACCCCTTTCTTGCCCAAGAGTCTTCCACTACTTTCTTTACAGTAAGTCAATGGTGTCAGCTTTGTTTTGTTGAGTCGGCCTACTCTGGTCCTGAGGAGGAATGGCAAATGACAAACACAGGCAGGCTTTTACTTCATTCCTACACCCTCCTCTGTTGGCTTGGGGGTCCTGCTCGGCAGCTACTCATTTGCGTATTCACGCAAATGCTTCTGATTTCTACTGTGAGGTGAAGGGTTAAAAGAGTCTCGGTTCCTCACTGTGAGTAGTAAGGGAGATAGATACTTGTCCACTAAGCAAGAAAACGGCTATAACCTGTTCAGAGCCAAAAGAGGAAAGACAGGTGAGGGATCAGGAATAATTATTGGCTCTACTTGAAGACATCTACAAAGGCTGAGTTAGGATGAATCCAGATCTCCGAATAAAGGAATAAACAGGAGGACTTCTTCCGTGGAAAACTCACCCATTAACCTAGAAAGCCATTAACATGCTCTTCCATTAGTCGTGCATCCCTCTTGCTTCGGGATCAGATAACTATTTTGTTTCTCCTAGCTATTTGTCTCTTGCAGAAAGGAAAAAGAGAGCTAAATGTGTTTCAAATAAGACGAGCACCAAAGAGAAAAGCAAATTTATGTCTCCCATGTTAAGCTCATTCGTTTTTTTTTCCTGAAATGGAAGAGGAAGGAAAAAACATCGGAGGACAGCTGCCCAAGTCCTAAAACTGTAAAATAGCAGGCCTGGAGTGTTCAGTCCTGGGTATTTATTCAAGAGGAAAAATATCCACATGAAGACAAGATATACATGCGTATCTACAACAGCACTATCCCTCTAAGCCCAAGCAGGAAACAGAGTTCATCAACAGTAGGATGGATAAACAAGAGTGGTAAATTTAACCAACCTGAGATTCTACAATTAAGAAAATAAAGATCTATTACAGTGACTCTCAGATTTCCTAATGCTGCACCCATTTAATGCAGGTCCTCATGGTTTGGTAATCCCTACTGTAAAATTATGTTTGTTTCTATCTAATAACTGTAATTTTGCTACTGTTATGAGTTATAACGTAATTATCTGTGTTTTACCAATGGTCTTAGGTGACCCCTGTGAAAGGGTTATTCAATCCCCAAATGGGTTGCAAGTCACATATTGAGAACTGCAAATCTATTGCTATATGTAACAATATTCACAGATCTTACAAATAATAAAATTATCCAAACACTAATAGGTACATATGATTCCATTCGTCTGAGATTCTAGAAGAACACAAAGCTAATTTATCATGAAAACAAAAAGATCAGCGATTGCCTGGGATTTACAGTACAAAGGGCCTGACTACAAAGGGTAAAAATGATAAGGTATTTCTATGTTAGTCTGTACTCTGTTTCCTGTCCCAGTGTTTCTAAAGCCCTTGCTGAAAACACAGGTGGACCATCTCTCCTATTTATAGTTGGGCTTCAAGCTTGATTTCTTAAAACTTCTAAAACCTTTATAATTTCCTGTAAGGTGGGAAACATTTTCCATGGAGTGCTCAACTCCCTTAGAATTTTGTTTGTTTATTTTGTTTTGTTGTTTCCTAATGAGGTGACTGTAGACATGGCTGTGGATAGAGCAGTTCACCAGGTATAAGTCAAAATCAAAACCCTGGAGTTTTCGTGCCCAGAACACCAACCACACACTTCACAGAGAAAGGAGAAAGACTGTAACTTGAGTTAGTAATCAGTCATGCTATATGATGAATTCTCCATGAAGAAAATACCCCTGGTCTATGGGTACTGAATTGGTAAATATATCCCCTGCCAGAAGAGCAGCTGGCACAAGCCAACACTGTTAGGATAAAAGCTCCTGTGCTCAGAAATCCTTAGACCCTGCTCCATGGATCTCTTTAAATGGCTGCTCATCTGCATCTCATTGTGCCTCTTGTTAACAAGCCACTCTAGCGAATTAATCCACGAGGAAGAGGAGGTCATGGAGACCCTGAATCACAGCCAAATAGCCAGCCACTCAGCCAGATGCATTAGTAACAACATACTATTTGCAACAGTATCTGAATGAAGAAAAGGCGTTGAACCTTCAACCCATGGGATCTGGTACTGTCTCTAGGCAGACTTGTGACAATTAAGTTAAATCAGAGAACACCCTGTTGGTGTATGATAGAGAACTCCTTGGTGTGTGTGTGTGTGTGTGTGCAGCATCCATATACATCTGGTATTAGAATTGTGATGGATGGCATGTAAGAGCTGGCAGAAAGAGTTTGGTTTTGTTCTCACAGTGCCGTGTCTTTGTTTTCTATTGTTGTCATAAAACACCATGACCAAGGCAACTTATAAAAGAAAGCATTTACTTTGGGTTTCAGAGGGTTAGAATTTATTACCATGATGGTAACGAAAATGATGGCTGGCAGGCATGGCACTGGAGTAGTAGTTGAGAGTTCATATGTTGAAACTAACTGGGAAGGAATAGCATGAGCTTTTGAAACGTGACACTCCTCCTCCAACAAAGACACACCTTTAATCCTTCCCAAATAGTTCCACCAACTGAGGAATCAACTATTCTAATACAATGGTCTATCATGGCTATTCTAATTCAAATATAACATTCATATAGAGACATTGAGTTATTTTCTGAGATGATAGAAATGCTTTACATCTGATTGTGGTAGCAGTTACACACACACACATACTTTTCAAAATCCAATAAACTATACATTTAGCATGATTTATTCACTTAGATAGAATTTACTTTTTAAGGCTTCAGTAAAATATGCTCTGAAGTAGTACTACCATCTTACTAGACAAATGTTACTACCACCATTTTATAGAAAAAAAATGAGGGCTGGAGAGATGGCTCAGTGTCTAAAAGCATTGCCTGCTCTTCCAGAGGTCCTGAGTTCAATTCCCAGCAACCACATGGTGGCTCACAACCATCTGTAATGAGATCTGATGACTTCTTCTGGTGTCTGAGGACAGCAACAATGTACTTACATAAAATAAATAAATCTTTTAGAAAAAATTCATTTTTGAACATCCAACTTGGGGTTTAAGAGATGTACTTGTTCACTGTGAACGTTGCAGACCTGAAAGGGATCACATAGCTAATTGTGTGGGCATAAAGGAGGGGCAAATGGACAATGGGGATTGCAAGTCAATGGGCTCAAATGATGAGGAAGAAGCTGATGGAAAAAGGTCAGGGAATGGAGAGTAATGGAGCCATTAGAAAGAGTTTAAAAACAAAAAGAAAAGAAAAAAGAATCTCCCAGACACATAGTCCCATGTTTTTACAAAGACATTTTGTGAGGCTGGAGAGATGGCTCAGCAGTTTAGAGCACTGTTCTTTGAGAAAGGACCAGGGTTGGATTCCTGACAGCCACATGGTAGCTTATAACCCAAGGAATCTAATTTCTGCTTCTGGTTTCCACAAGTACTAGGTATGTACACAGACAGACATATATGCTGGTAAAACACTGACACACATAAATATAAAAATAACTTTAAAAGGAGACCTTTAGCCTGTAATCCTGTCTTAGTTAGAGTTTTATTGCTGTGAACAGACACCATGACCAAGGCAAGTCTTATAAATGATAACATCTAATTGGGGCTGGCTTACCGGTTCAGAGGTTTAGTCCATTATCATCAAAACAAGAGCATGACAACACCCAGGCAGGCAGGGTGCAGGAGGAGCTGAGAGTTTTTACATCTTCATCTGAAGGAAGCCAGGAACAGACTGAGCCTCCTCAGGCAGCTAGGAAAAGGGTCTCAAAGCAGACCCCCAGAGTGGGTTTCCACTTCCTCCAACAAGGCCACACCTTCTAATAGTGCCATTTCCTTGACCAAGCATATGCACACCATGAAATTTCACTCTCTGGCTCCCATAGGCTTGTTTAAACACATGAGTCTATGGGGGGGGCATACCTAAACAAAGCATAATAAAAAAGTACATTTACTCCAAATTTCAAAGTCCCCATAGTCTATAGCAGTATCAAAAATGTTAAAAGTACAAAGTTCGAGGTCTCTTCTGAGATCCATCCAATCACTTAACTGTACTCCCTGAATCAAGACAGGCAGCCAGCTGGGCAAACTCCAAACTCTGCCATCTCCCTATCTGATGTTACAGTTGTCTTCAGATCTTTAACTCCTTTTTCATCTTTGTTGACTGTAACAAACTTCTTTCTCCTGAGCTGGTTCCACTCACTGTTAGCAGCTTTCTTTGGCAGGTATACCAGGGCTCTGGCATCTTTAACATCTTTGGGTTTCCAAAGCAGCTTCAATGTTACAGCTTCTTGTTTCAATGTCTGGGATCCACACATAATCTTCTGGGCTCTTTCAAAGGGTTAGCTTCATCTCTCCAGCTCTGCTCTCTGTAGCACCCTAAGCATAGGTTGATCCACTACGCCGTTGCTGCTGTTCTTGGTGATCATCACATGGTATTCACGTCTTCAATACACTGGGGTTTTCGGTTGCAACTAGGCTTCACCAATAGCCTCTCATAGGCTCCCTTCATGGTACCAAGCCTCAAATTCTTTGCATGACCCCTTCAGTTCTGAATTGTCAACTACAACTGAGGCTGTACTTTCACCAATGGCCTTCCATGGCCTCTCACAGTCCAAAGCCTCAGCTGTTTTTCATGATGCCTTCATGCCTTCAAAACCAGTCCCACCTGGGTGATTCTTATACTTTACCAAGTACAGTTACATCATGAGGTACAATCTTGGCTATCTCTAGAACACAGCCTTTTTGTGCTCTCAGAAAACATGTCCCAGAAGATTTCACCTCAGTGATGCTAGTCTTTTCTTAATCTCCACAAATTTCTTAGCTCCAGCTAACCGGCATCAATTGTCCCAGTATTCACCTTCTTCTCTTGAATATAAAATCAGAGACACATGGCCAAATCTGCTGAGTTCTGCTGCTTGGAGGAGCTGGAACATGCCCACCCCCAGAGTGACATACTTCCTCCAACAAGGTCATACCTTCTAATAGTGCCACACCCTGGGCCAAGCATATGCAAACCATCAGAAGTTCATTACAGACTATGTTTTCCTTGCATTAACAAGAATAACAACCACAACAAAATTCAGTGAGAAGTCAGGTGTGAATGGAAATATCTGCAATCCTGGTTCTTAAGAGGTAGAGGCAGGAGGGCTGCAAGATTGAGTACAGCCTGTGCTATACAAAGACTGTGTCTTAAAACCTAACAAAGATAAAAGTCTGATGCTGACTTGACATGGTTGAGTGTGAAATGTTCCCCAGGGGTTCATAAGCACATGGCCCCCAGCTAAATTAGATTGGCCTTAAGGTGGGACTAGCTAGAAGAGGCTAGCCACTGAGGACAGGCCTTGAGATTTGATAGCAGAGCCACAGGAGGAATGTGAAAGAGTCGGGAACTGCACCCTAGATGACAGTCTTACAGTGTGGAAGACCAGAGTGCTGAGAAATGTAAACAGTAGAAGCACAACTACTGAGAATTCATAGGGGAATAAAGACTCTATCAGAAACAGGGCTGGAGGCCACTTATGGCACATCCTGGCAGAGTGTCTAGCTGCATTCCATCCACAGCCTGTGATCTTGAGCTGGATTCAAGAGTAATGGATGCCTGTGAGCAATGAAATATCAACACAAGGCAGCATTCGGGCTGCCATAGTTCCTGCTTACTGCTCTTCTTCATGTCTATAGTGACAATGAGCCACAAGTGTTAGGTGAAAGAAGGGAGTTTAAAACTGCAGAGAAGTGGCTGAGAAACGATCTACGATTGGTCATGAGATTGTCATCATTAATGGGACTGAAAAATGGTTCACTCAGTAAAAAGCCAGACACATAGGCATGAAGACCTGGGTTTATGTTCTCAGTATCCACAAAAGAAAGAAAGAAAGAAAGAAAGAAAGAAAGAAAGAAAGAAAGAAAGAAAGAAAGAAAGAAAGAAAGAAGGAAGGAAGGAAGGAAGGAAAGAAGGAAGGAAGGAAGGAAGAAAGGAAAGAAAGAAAGAAAGAAAGAAAGAAAGAAAGAAAGAAAGAAAGAAAAAGACAAGTATGGTAGCAGGCATCTATAAACACAATGCTGATGTGTAGAGACAAGTGAGTCCCTGGGGCTCCCCAGCCAGGTCGTCCAGGTGAACCAGTAAAAGACCTTTCCACAAAAGATGTGAGGAACAGGGACATAGCTCAGCAGATATAGATGTTTGCAGTATAAAGCTTGGCAGTTCTGAGTTCAATACTCAAAATCTGTATAGAGGCAGAAGGAGAGAACTAGTGTCGTCCTCTGACATCCACATGTGTTCTGTGGTATATACACAGACATATGGACACACACACACACACATACCATGTAAACACAGACAATAATGTTCTTTTTTATTACAAATAAGGTCAACAGTGATTATAGAACTTCTACTCGTGTCCTCTGAACACACATACATATAAAAAGACATAGCACCAATTAAAAGAAACATTGTGCACTTGGGTAACAGGAAATGTACTCTGATAGCAAGAGCTCATCAAGAACTCCATATTATAAAAGCACAGATTTATTTGAAAGGAGAGAAGACAACTGAGAATACCACAGGAGAAGTTCCCTGTTTGAAAACAACCATCTAGGCAGTCCAGGAGATCTAGACCACATACCACTCTGGCAGCAGAACTTGGCAGCATTATCCACAAGTTATGATGTCTCTGTAGGTGTCAGGCAGGAAAATGAGCCACAGGGAGGTGAGAATGAAATCTAGGTTCAGATTGACTTTGTCAACCTGGACCAAACCTTCTAGAGTCTAGTGCCAGGTGGTTTATTCCCAGCACATTTAAACAAAGCATAATTTGGAAAAAGTTCTCTGGTTTAATACAATTCTTGATACACACAAAGGTATAATTACATCAAAACCCAACTCAGCATGCATGTCATTTCTTCCAAGAAGAGGGGAACTAAAGAAGAAGTATCTTCATTAGCTTAGGAGCCTAGATAGAGAAGGACCAGACCTGGTCTTGGTCATACAGATAGTGTAGAAGTTATTTGTACTATTAGCCAACTCTGGTTGAGAGAACTTGAGAGAGACTCTGGCTGTAATGGTCATTGAAATTATTAACCCCCTCTGGTCCTGGTTGTAGGAACTCAATATGACCCAGCCCAACAGATAATGGAGATCACCAGGCTATTAATTACCTTCATTTCTCAGATTTCTGGATGTTAGAACAGGATTTATGTTCATTCCTCTGAGGATAATCCTGCATGCTTAATATTACTGGTTTTCCTTGAAATCTGTGGGTGCAAGGACCTTCATGCCACAATCCCCACATACAAGGTCCTAGATTTTCAAGCATGAACAATGAAAGATTGAGAGGGTCATAGAGTTGTGAACACGGTTCCAGAGAGCCACTGAAGTTCGGAAATATATGGCAGTCTTGAAGTTCCTCGGAGGCTATTTCTTGCCACTGTAAAGCCTTGACATTTCAAGGAGACCTGAAGATGTTGGAGATGCTGAGATCATAGGCTATCCACTGAGGAATACTACAGGACAGAACTGGAGCTGGCCCCAAAGAGAGGCTATCTGTTCTGCAGGTGCAGAGCTAGAGGAGCAAAGCTACCCATCCCCTTCGCAGCACCATGAGCTCGATCTGCATGGAACATTAGGATTTGGTGCTTGTTCTGCTGAGTTAAGGCCTTGGTTTAGCCCAGCCTTTCCTCATTATGTCCTCATCCCTCCTTTTGGGAAGGAATCTTCACGTCATTGCACAGGCTAGTTTTATGTCAACTGGACACAAGCAAGGGCCATCTGGGAAGAAAAAGGTCTTGCCTGAGAAACTGTCTCCATAAGATTGCCCTGCAGGCAAGTCTGTAGGGCATTTTCTTCACTGATGACTGATATGAGAAGGTCAAGCTTTTGGTGCCACCTATGGGAAGATGATCCCGGATATAAGAAATTAGATCGAGAAAGCCAGGAGCAAACTAGTTAGGGGCATTCTTCCATGGCTTCTGCATCTAGGTTCCTGCTCTGACTTTCTTTTGGTGATGGACTATTACATGAAAATGTAAAATGAAATAACCCTACACTGAGTATATTCAGAACTTCTTGTCTAGGCAAAGTGAGGAGGTGGCTCAGCAGATAAAGAGATTGCTGTCCAAGCATGAGGACTAGAGTTCTGATCCCCAGTAAATTGTTATTCCTCACCCCAAACTTAGTTGCACAACATTTGGGATAGTGTTCAGGATTCACTGGACTGATCACCTAATCCTTCTGTTTCATAGAGGAATTGGCTAGGAGAATTCAGCAACTGGAAGATTCAACATGAACTTGTCCACATGAATAACAGTTGATGCTGGTTGTTAGCCAGTAGCCTGACCAAGGCTGTCTTCACATAACTGCTCATGCTTCCGTTCATCAGGCTAGTTGGTCTGGAGAGAGAACATTCCAAGAGGGAAGGAAAAAACCATCTAACGCTCTTAAAACCTTTGTTGGTCAAAGCAGTGAGCCGACAGATTTGGTTACAAAAACAGGGGAAGTGTTGGCATTCACAGTGGTGTAGAGTGAGTCCACCCATCTATAGAGAGTGCCAATTGCATAGATTCTTAGTGGACATTTATAGAATGAAGAGATAGTTGACATTCCTGGGCACATAGGCTGTGTTACCTGAGAGGCATAAGGACTGGTGAGGTGGATCATGCTCAAACCCCGGGAATCTCAGAGATCTGAGACCGCAGGAGTGGAGCTGCCCCCTCCCTACCTCTAGTGCCTGCTCTGGAACACATAACCACAATCACCGACTGAGAGGAACACAGTCAGTCAGTCATGTAATGCAGCACTTGGAGTCCTTCCCCATGCGAATAGAACATCTCAAACTCAGCCAATAGACAACATATACCTGACCCTCCCCCCAATCCCATCCCACTCCCCAAGGTTCACACAAACTCTGTCCACCTGGGATAAAGCACACATTATCTCACCAGGGATCATCTGAGAATGGCTGTCTCTACTAAGCGAGAAGAGCACGCTCTCTTGAAGCATCCATTGTTGGATCGTGGACTCTCCTGGCTGGCCAGACTCTGGATGCCTGCAGAGGTTCACATCAGAGCTGCAGCAGCTCACACTTCAGCAGCTGTCACTTCAGTGTCAAGCAACCCGGGACCCCAGCTACCTTCCCAGGCAGGCCACCCCAACTTCTATATTCCTCTTTTAAGGGCTGTAACACCCCCAGCATTCCTAGCCCTACCAGAGTTCTGTGAAACCTACTCATCCCAGACTCTGCTTCACCCTCCCCTGTCCGGCATACAGAGACATATGATGCCCAGAGGGAAGTGGGTGGACTGTGGACAATGCCTGGGGCTCACAGCCACTGAGTACAGACAGAACAAGAATGCACATCTGTTGGTCTTCATCTGGATTGGTGAGAAGAAGAGCCAGTGGATGGTTCTGAACCTGGCGACCAACTACCTGGGCTCACATTGAGGTCCCGCCATCTACTATTTGATTTAAGAAAGCCATGGACTCTTCAGGCACTTGCTCTTGTATTTGAAAGACAAAGAGAAAGATAGGGTCTACATCTCAGGGTTGCAGGGAGATTAAACTAGTTAACTTAGTTAATCCATGGCAAACAGCTACTAATTTGGTTAGCCTGCTTCTAGCAATAGAGAGACAGGTCATTAAAACCTATCAAAGCTCAGGCACCATGGCCATTCGAGGAGGGGCAGAGGCTAACGGGGTCTCATCAGGTTTTCCCCACAGGTTCTGTGCCTGCAGCAGCCCAAGACAATAGCACGGGTCTAGCATCTGAGCTAATGCACGTTCTCTTCTGCCAATCGACCTAGCAAACAGAGACACTGGATTTTGAAATCTGAAAGGGACCTGAGCGGGACCAAGGAAGAATCTCAATAGAAGCATTTTGTGTCCATTGGAGGACAGCTTGAAGTGCTCTTCTTGGCTGTTGGCTTGTGCTTTGCACACAGCATTTCCCAGAACTGAATTAGAACTGGACTTGACATTTTGTTTTTGTTTTCCCTGTAATTTTTTTCAATTCTTTTGATAATTTCATGCATGTCTATTAATGTGATCTGAGCATTTTCGGTCCTCATTCCTCTCTCACCTCTTGCTGGCCCCCTCCCTTTTTTTCTTTTCAACGAGTTCCGCTCCAACTTACTTGTTTGTAAAGCTTTTAACTGGTCCTTTGTGAATTTCACCTCATGCAGCTGAATCCCACTCATCTCCCCTCCCCTCGCACTCACCCTCGCCCTCCAACCTTGCAACCTCCTCCACAACAGAGGGAAAAAATCTTGTAGTGTGTCCTAGTGTGTCCTGTGGGATACCCTTTTGCTCACACTTCTTTACTTGCAAACATTCTTGGCCATGAATCGTTGGTCTGGCTTCTGCTACACTATCAATGCCGAAACTTCACTAGGACTTCTCTAGTATCCTGCTGTTGCCTTGTGTTATGGAGTTCATGTAGTCAGGCAGGAGAGCTGGCCCCGGCATCATGAAAGTGAGAAAGCTAGCTCCCCTTCTTCCTGGCTACGGCATTGGATGGGCAAGCTGGGGCAGGGCAGGAGAGCTCGTCCCACCCTGGTGGCGTGGGTACAGGAGAGGTGATAGGCTGACCAGTTCAGATAGCACTCGGGCCCAGACCCGGGGCTTTGAATTGCCCACCCCACACACCTACCCCATGCCGAAGTACATGAAGAGGCCAGTCCCATGCCTAGTTCATGTTTCTGCGTGTGAGAGAGATGGGGGACAACTGGGTTTAATTACAGCTGTTTGCACTAGCAAGGGTTAGTTATTGCAGCACGAGATAGTGGCTACACAACTGAAGAAAATTACATCCCTCCCCTGGCAACCATTACCTACCACAGCTCCTCAGGGAGGAGAGGGGACTCATGAGCCCATCACAGAATGTGTAAAGATTTGCGCAGGACTTGAGCAGGTAGACACGGCTGCTGTGCGTTCGGTCATGCCATGTCGAAAAGACGGCATCTCACAGCTCCCTTCTTTCCATCCCCGTCAACTGAATCGTCCCTGAGTCAGGGAGGAGGTGATGCGGTGTCTTCTTTAGGGCTGGACACTCAGTGGTTGCTTAATTTCCACATTTTGACCAGCTATGAGTCTCTGCATTAATCATCTTCCAGACACAAGTCTGTCTGACCAAGGTGCAGAGAAACACAAATCTATGTGTATAAATACCAATACTTCCAAGGCAGTTAGACACCGAATCCATTTAGTAGAACAAGTAAGTTCTCTTTGAGGATCAAGAACCTCGCCAGCTATGGGATTTTGACCAGATTTAGAATACCAGGGATGGGTTTCCTCCTGTGGAGCGGACTTCAAATTCACTGAGAGAGCATCCTTTCTAAGTCAGCATGATCCACATGCCTTTGCCACACCACATTTCCTGTGCATGTGGACAGTAGTCCTCCTTTATCAGTGGGACATTTAAAAAAATGTCCTAGCAAATGCCTCAAAACTATAGCTAACACTGAACCCTATACACAGTTTATTCCTATACAAACATGTTCTCGATGAAACTTAATTTCTAAATTAGGAACAATAAAATATTGACACATTAATCATAAAATACACAACAATTTCTAACATACCATACTATTTAAAATTGTGAGTTCTTTATTTTTGTCACTTTTCATGTAGTGTTTCTGGACAATGGTTGCCTGTGGGTAGCTTTTAAAGAAAATAAGTAAAAATGCAGATGAAGGGAGACTGTGTGTTAGATATTTCTTCTCCTTGTTGCTTAGGCTATTGGACAATAGGGATAAATCGCCAAGTACCAGAAGACGTCCCCATGAGGAAGTGTGAGACCCAAGGTATTTACCGAAATTTTCTAACAAGGAAGCTGGCTGGGGAACAAAGCTTCAGAAAGCTGAATGTCCAAAGGCTAACAGCTAGGTTATTGACAGCACCTTGCTTGGGGTTAGGAGCAGTGACAATTCCACAGCACCACTGAGGTCTTGGACCAGCAGCTAGAAGAAAGACCTCTCCTCTCCCATGGTGCTCTTAGAGTTTATACTACAAAAACAATGGCACCGTGATCTGAGCTTGCATGACCAGAATTCCAAGGGTCAGCTTACTCAGAGGGTGGGCAGGAGGCAGGTTTTCTTCTGGGTGGGTTCCCCTGTTCCCAGTATGTATGAGAGATTGTCAGCGGTCCTCCACATAGCTACTGCTTGGATGTTTGCACATTGGTCCACTTTCATCATCCCCTTGCAGGGGTGAGATCCTTAGTAATAGAAAGGGGGTGCTTCCATCAGGCACCACAGGACTACTGTTACACTTATGAGACAGTATTCTTTCCTCTATTGAGTTGTTTACTTTGTTTTTTTTTTCCCCCTAAACTGAAATATTGAGTTTTTAAATCTTATATCCAAGTAAGCGAGTAAGAAGATGGATTCTGGCCAACACTTTCAGACCCATCAGATCAATTTGATTTAAATAAACATAATTATTGGTAGAAAATTCAGCTTGATCAGAACAAAAGACTTACCTCTTGTTTATGTATTAGTTTCTGCTATAGGTTTTTCACACTTTATAAAGTCATTTCATCGTCAAATCTTCAGTCTTTCTAATTATTCTAGTGAGAGCTTATACTTATTGATTTTTACTCAATAATATTAATTTAAGCCCCGTCCTGTGATAAACAGTTTTCTAGACAGGAGTAGAGCCAACAGAGAGCATGCAATAGGCAGGCCAATAAAACCTGTCCAAAAGCTGTAGGTGCCGTGATAAATTAAACAAGGTAATGAAACAGAGGAGATATAATATGTGTGGTATATAGTGTGGTATATATTTTAGGTTATTGTGTTTTGAAGGCTGTTCAGAGGTGGGGATGGGTGAGCAAAGGCCCGAGAAGACATGTCTAAAAAGAGATGAGAACATCGGTCTAAGCATACGAATGACTAGTGAGAACAGCCCTAAGCCAGCAATTAGCTTAGCATGTGGAGGGAACATAGGCCACGCTTTTGTGCCAGAGTAGACAAAACGGGAGGGGAAACGGGAGATGGGTTTGGAAGGATGTGGGGTACCAAGGTATGGCTAACACTGCAAGTCATGATGGGAGTTTTTCATTACTTTGATTTCAGAAAACCAAGGGAAGCTGTCAATCAGGACAGAGATGTGATTTTTGTATCTTAAAGGATCACTGTGGCTGGTGGTGAGAACATGGGGACTAGTAGAGAGCAAGTCTGGGTAAAGCAGGATAGTGCATCACATTACAGCAGCATGGCTGGAATATATGTCCATAAGGCAAAAGGACTCAAAGACAACTTCCAGGCAGGGAGTTCAATGAAGCATAAATGTATACGGTGAATTCTGTGTTAAGAGGAGTACAGGGGGAGGTGATGAGGAGAAATTCACTTCTCTCCTTTAGAGACAGTAATCTGAGAAGGATTAATTAGGTGTCACAGTGATACATCAGGAGGTAATTTGGAGTTTAGGTGCAGGTTCTAGTCCATGTTGGAGATTTGTGAGGCACCGTTAACTATCAGGCTTAAGAAGCATCTCTAGAAATGAGAGGGCTGAGAAGCACACGCAGAGACTACCAAGGTTTGGCAGTAAGGAAGAAAAAACAAATTGTCAAAGGACAATCCCTGGCCAGGAAGTCAGGGAGGTGTGGGGAAACCAGAAGCAGGAAGCATCCAAGAATCCAAGTGAATTAAGTCTGCAATGCTACGTCTTTGTCATTTACGATGAGTACTCCTCCTTATCTATCAGCATTCCTTTAAGCACTGTTGGCACTGCCTCTCTTCAATAATGTATCATTCTCAGACCTGCTGGAAAACTATTTACCTTGGTTTTGAACCATCTTGCCAGACACCTATGGGACTAACACTCCCCTCGCACAACTTGTCCAGGGAAAGGTCAGCCAAGAACAAATCTTCCCTGTGTAACAGATTGATTTCTCTCTCCTTTCCAAAATAACAAGTTTCCACTGTTTCATTCACTTAGCATTGATTTTCCTGTACGAGTAACAGCACATTTAATGGACATGTGCTCCTAGAAGGAACGTGGAAACAAAGAGCAGACGTCCAGGTGAGCACTGAGCAGCGTTTCCTCCTTTTCTTGCCAACTTGGCATTGCTCTTAAAATCAAGAAGGGTTTACCTTCTTGGATACACAACCGAATGTGATTCAGATCAGCTATGAAAACCTCTGAGCAAGTAAACAACTGATTTTGGGGGCAGGAGTACTAAATGTCACCACCTCCCAGCTCTTGCTATACCTTGGGAGTTGTAGCTAATCAGTTAGTAACATTGAAAGACTCCTTTTATGGAGGCTTCTCTACAATCAATGAACTCGTTTTATGTAAATATTTAGCCAGGCAATAAACTGGACAGCCTATATTACTCAACTGCTGCCTTAAAAGGCCCTCCCGATTTATATACACAGCATTTTGGTAGAGCAATACATTTTACATGCATGACATGGTCAGCGATAAATATACCAGGGTAGGTCAAAGCCTATTTGGTTCTTTGCTTTTAACTGTCTTGGGCTTTGTGTGTTTCTTTAATCAGTTGGATGATTTAGATAAACAACATGTATTAGTCTTTGGAAGTATAACATGCCTTGAACTTTTTCCAGATATTCACTCCCATTCATCATCATAATAGTTGTTCCCCCTTGGCCATCATTAAGATTAGAAATGTCCCTGGACCATTTAATGATATTCCAGAAGACTGGACAGACTTTTCATGCCTTGATGAATTGCGATCATTCAGCTTAGACCAATGAAACTGGATATCCTTTAATGTGCCTGGTGGCTGTAAGGAGCTTGGGGAAAACACCGCAGCCTCGAAATGGCTTCACAGAGCAACTATCCACTGGGGAACATGCATGACTTAAGCAAAAGTTGATTAATGAGTTAGTATCTGGTCTAATGACTAAACTACAATTAATATTCTTTGTTTATAATGCTAAATATGGTTTTCTCTAGTCATTAAGTAACTCACTAGAATCCTTATGAAATCATTTTTTTAAACTCCACTTAGATGTCAAAGAATGAAATTCTCCCAAATTGACTTTTAAATACTCACACTAGCATGGAGTAAGCTCCTCACTAAATGGAGAAGAAAACATTAAAAACCTCACTATTAGCTTACATTCCAGATATCCCAGAGTAAAAAAAAAAAAAAAAACAAAAAACAAAAAACAAAAAACAAACACCTTGTATCTTCATGTATCCCCAAGTGGCTGTGTGGGAACTAGGACTCTCACATGTCTGTAACACAAGCAAACACACGTGGTATTTGGTCTAACAAATATCTTGTGTCAACAGACTCTGAAACCATTGTCACACTTCTGCTTTAGAACTAACTGATGATATACCAGCAGCCCACTTAGATAATCTTTAAGCAGGCATACAGCTCAGTAGAATACTTACATGGTATAAATGTAGACCTGGGTTCAAGTATCAGTACCACCAAAATAATTTTTGAAAGTAATAGATAAATATCTTTAAAAATATTATGTTTTTCAAATCGGTGTTTGTGTGTGTGTGTGTGTGTGTGTGTGTGTGTGTGTGTGTGTGTGTGTGTATTTGTGTGCATATAAATGCAGGTGCCTGGGAAAACCAGAAAAGAATCTCAGCTCTTCTGGAGCTGAAGTTAAAGGCGGTTGTGAGCTGCCTGACCTTGGTGGTGGGAACTGAACACAGGTCTTCTGGAAGAGCAGTAAGTGCTCCAAAGTCTACAATGAATATAAATGTAATTCAGCTCCAATTATTATTGAGACTATAGTTACAGTGTCTGGAGCAGAAATTTGGGTATATGTATGTATATGCACCAAATGTGTGTGTGTGTATCTAAACATATATTCTACACACACACACACACACACACACACACACACACACACACACACACACACACACACACGAGAGAGAGACAGAGACATAGAGCACACGGTGACTGGAGCCCAAAGACTCCTTTAGATTCTGGCTGTACCTTCAGCAGTTTTATCAAGTTACTTACAAGCATAGCCTTCATTTCTCCCTTTATTTCTCAGTCATCTATTTAGCATGTGTAGTAACCCAAGTGCTATACTTGGGTTACAAGAGAGAGGAAGAAACACATAAAGGGATTTTATTCTACTGCAGGTATTGGTTAATGTAACTTCCCTCCTTCCAGAACAGCCAAACCAGTCAAACAAGATACAACTCCTGGGAGCCATGAATAGATGGTCTTGTGGAGTGTCACTACTGGCCTGCCAGGGGCAGCGCAGTCTCCTGAGGACGTGGAGACTCAGGCAGAAATGCAGATAGGCATCCTTGGAAATAGATTCCCGTCCTCTGGCAGTAGTGGGGATTAGGAGCTCTGGAGGACTGCCAGTGAGTGATCCAGAGCAAAGGAAAGGGCCCCAGTCCTCCATGCAGTATATTAGGAACTCTTCTCATTAAACAGCTTGAGTTGAACCCTAGGTTTACCAAACCACAGTTTATATACTCCTGTATGTTGGAAGGTATAGTCTCCTTGTGTCATAAATTACATGAAAATTACACATTTGGAAAGCAATGAGTTCACAATTCAGGCAGAACAAGTAGCTGAGCCTCCCTGAGCACGAGGGAATTCTTCAATTGGCTGCCTTCACTCCCCTGAGTCTCGGGATCTCGATGATTAGACCTGTAAGTACTGCTAAACTTACATTGTCTACTTTTTATTTTATTTGGGCTGTCTATCCTTCCTTCCTATTTTCATTCTTCTGCATGCTGAGTGCCAGTTGGACCAACACCATTTGTTGAATAGGCTGTCCTTTTTCCATTGAATGTTTACAGTTCCTTTGTCAAAAATTAGGTGATCATATATGTGAGGGCTCATTTCTGGATCTTCTATTCTATTCCATTAATCCACGTGCCTATTTCTGTACCAGTACCATGCAGTTTTCAGCACAATTGCCTTGTAATATAGCTTGAGGTCAGGGATAGTGATTCCCGCAGATGTTTTCTTGTTGTTGAGGATGGATTTTGCTATTCTAGGTCTTTTGTTATTCCATATAAAATTGCACATTGATCTTTCCAACTCAATGAAGAACTGGGTTGGAATTTTGATGGGGATTGCATTGAATCTGTAGATTGCTTTTGGTAGAATGGCCATTTTTAAAATGTTGATCCTTCCAATCCATGAGCATGGGAGATCTTTCCATTTTCTGAGATCTTCCTCAATTTCCTTATTTGGAGGTTTGAAGTTCTTGTCATACAGGTCCTTCACATGCTTAGTTAGAGTCACACCAAGGTATTTCATAGTTTTTGTGACTATTTTGAAGGGTATCTTTTCCCTAATTTCTTTCTCCACGTTTGTCCTTTGAGTATAGGAAGGCTACTGATTTGTTTGAGTTAATTTTGTATCCAGCCACTTTGCTGAACTTGTTTATCAGCTGTAGGAGTTCTCTGGTGGAATTTTTAGGGTCACTCAAGCACACTATCATGTCATCGGCAAAGGGTGATGTTTTTATCTCTTCCTTTCCGATTTGTATCCCCTTGATTTCCTTTTGCTGTTTAATTGCTCCAGCCAGGACTTCCAGTACTATGTTGAATAGGTAGGGGAAGAGTGGGCAGCTTTGTCGAGTCCCTGATTTTAGTGGGATTGCTTCAAGTTTCCTACCGTTAAGTTTGATGTTGGCTGTTGGTTTGCTGTATATTGCTTTTATTATGTTTAAGTATGGACCTTGGATTCCTGTTCTTTCCAGGACTTTGAACATGAAGGGGTGTTGAATTTTGTCAAATGCTTTCTCAGCATCCAGTGAGATGACCATGTGATTTTGTTCTTTGAGTTTGTTTATATAGTGGATTACGTTGATGGATTTCCTTATATTAAACCATCCCTGCATCCCAGGGATGAAGCCTACTTGGTCATGATGAATGATCATTTTGATGTGTTCTTGGATTCGGTTTGCAAGGACTTTGTTGAGTATTTTTGCATCAATGTTCATAAGTGAGATTGGTCTGAAGTTCTCTTTCCTTGTAGGGTCTTACCACTCTGGAAATCAGTCTGGCGATACCTCAGAAAATTGGACATAATACTACCTGAAGACCCAGCTATTCCACTTCTGGGCATATACCTCAGAGACACCTTAGTACACAACAAAGATATATGCACCACAATGTTCATAGCAGCTCTATTTATAATAGCCAGAAGCTGGAAAGAACCCAGATGTCCTTCAGTAGATGAATGGATACAAAAATTGTGGTACATTTACACAATGGAATACTACTCAGCCACTAGAAATGATGACTTAACCAAATTCTTAAGAAAATGGCTGCATCTAGAGAATATCATCCTGAGTGAGATAACCCAGTCACAAAAGAACAGATATAATATGCAGTCACTGATAGTGGGATGCTAACCCCAGAGGCTCGCACTGCCCCAGAAACAACTCACAGACTGTATGAAGTCCAAGAAATAAAGAAAACAAAACAAACAAACAAAAAAAATCTTTACACAAGAAAACTTTGACTATTTCCATGTTACATTTTGTTTTACATGTACTTTATGCTCATTGTAACTATTAAGTTTTCAATGCATACTATCAAACTTTTAAAAAAAATCAAGTACTGACTAAAAAATATATTCATATAGTTTTATGTAAAAATTATTTTAAAATCTGAAAAAAAAGTACTGACAAAAATGTATTGTATAATTTTATGCAAAAAATGCTTAAAGTCTGTACATTTATCTTTGTTTTGTAAAATAAAGTTGTTAAAAAAAAAAGAGAGAGAGAGAGAGAGAGAGATAGAAGCCTAGATCTCACTGAACAACTGACAGGCAACTGGATAGGAAGGGTTCCCTTCTCAGCAGTTCTTACTACTTGTATAACCATTGGGAAGAAAGGGTCTTGTAAATTTAATCAGTTTCAGAGACTTCCTGGGAATTGTGAGTTGTTTACTTCCTGAGTTTTAACAGCTTTCTTTTAGAACTTTCCAAGTCTTTAACAGGCTTTCCTCCTATATAGAATATTTCAATTTAGAGGTAATTGCTACACAGCACTGTGATGAAAATGCCCAGACAAAGCCACTTTAAGGGAGAATAGATCTATTTTGGCTCACAGTTGTTAGGGAATTCATGATGGCAGGATCTCCAGGGTAATGATGAACATACTGCATTCAGTCAGGAAGCAGAGACTGGTAACTATTAATGCTCACCCCACTTTTCCTTTTTATTCAGTCCAGGATGACTTCTATAAGTAACAGTGAGGCTCATAGTTAAGGTGATTTTCCTACCTCAGTTAGCCTAATCTAGGTAGCTGTTCACATGCCTGCCCACAGGATAATAACATGGATAATCCCTCAAAGGCATAAGCAGAGACCTATGTCTTAGTTGATTCTAGACCCTGCTATGTTGAAAGTAGATTAAGAATCACACCCTTGCTCCTTTAGGTTAGGTTTTCTCAGGTACATTGCAAAAGAACAAGAAAAGTTACAAGTACAGTGATAGTTAGCAATAACTTGCAGGAAAAGCAACCCATGTGAATTCATCTGCAATACTTTATTGTGACCTTAGCTTACTGGAAGCTAAGGCAGAAATATCATAAATTTGGGGTCAGCCTCCACTGCTCTAGGAAGATCCTGACTTAGCAGTATTTTCTAAGTAGAGTACAATCACATATGATGGTTCTGACATGCTGAGAGGAAGGCCAGGGTGGCTAGAGCAGAGTGACCAGGGGGAGGCAGTCATGAAACAAGAGGAATCGAATCCCAAGAGTTTGAAGGGCTATAGAGCAAAGTACAATGAAAATTCTGAACAAAGGGGTACCACGATCTTTTTACCTTGGGCTCCAGTAGACAAGTTACTGTTGGGGAAAGAATGGAAGCTGTGAAGCCAGTGAAAAGCCTGTTGTACTTATCCTGGCAAACAGATGGTCTTGATGGAACCGGTAGAGATGATATGTAGTTGAAGGAACCAGTAGAGATGGTATGTAGTTGATGGAACTGGTAGAGATGGTATGTACTGGACTCAGGCTGTACTGTAAAGCAGAATCCATGGGACTCACTGGTGGATTGACCATAGAATAGGAAAGATGATAAAAATTCTCGGGTGTCCAGTTAGTGAACTTCTGGTGGCTTCCGGTATTAATGACCTTCTTCAATTCCTTTCTTTTGAACCTTCGTTGTCCCAGGCAACTTGATGTAAATGATGTAACAAAGAGATGCTGGGCCACTGTGGCCTAGACCTTAGTCCTAAGCAACTTCTGCTTTTATGCTCTTGAAAGTGTTGTGATACTATCTTTCAAGTTGGTGGCATGGGCAGGTTACAAAGAGGAGCCCTGAGTACGCAGGAAGAATGAAACACCGGAATGCCAGATGGGGCCCAGGCTCTAAGAAACCCTCCAACTTACCATAGCACATCAGGAACTATCAGCATGAGCAGCAGTATATGTATGGAGGGAAGCTGAGCCCAGTTACAGAACCAGGAACAAACAGGTTAAAGTTACCAAAATCTAGCTTGTTTTGTTTTTGTTGTTTGTTTGTTTTGTTTTTTTTGTTTTTTTGCGCATGGTTCTGTTAAATAGATGATGACCTGAGAGTTTCAGCCAGAGCACTTAGAGGATTAAATTAGCATTAACTAGAGTGGTGGGCATAGTGAACAGGTTTTTAAGAAATAAAAATCTTACCACTTCTACATAAAGCAAGTAGATGTCAACTTTTTCATAATCCTCTAACTCTTAAGTACTGATGACTTTTCCACACAAACGAAGAGGCTATATATATATATATATATATATATATATATATATATATATATATATATATATATGTATGTATGTATGTATGTATGTATGTATGTATGTATGTATGTATGTATGTATGTATTATATACATACTGGGATAATAGCGGAAGTCAGAGGGATTATCTCAGTTTTTCTCTTTCCAGCTTCTGAGGCTATCAATCAGAGGAGGCCCTATGGCTGTGCATAGCAAGGAATCTCTGGCCTGTCCCTGGTTTTGCTGCTGTGGTTTAGGGCTTTGGTAACAGGGTCATGTAAAGGAGGGAACCACGCTCCCCCCACACTTTCCACAACTAGTCATGGTAAACCACCTAGGGCTTGGATGATGGCTTCTGGAAGCTAAGTGGGCTCCTTGGAGAGCAGCCCGGGCCAATGTTAGATTTAATCCTTCCTTTGGATAGCATCTTGTGGGAAAAGAAAAGTGGCCCGGTCAGGTCAGTCTGGACAGCCTATGAGTCTCTCTAATGACAGACATCTGAGTTAATACCTTGTAGATCTGAACCCAAACTACGCTGAAGAAAGACGGTACATTACTTAGAAATTCTTAATGCCCCAGAGCAAATGTGAATTTAAAACGAATAATTTTACATTGCCAATCTTCCATTCATTCCCACTAATAGCCCATGACATCTACCCAATCTTGCCTTCTCTCTGGTTAACGGGATTCTATAAAAGGTTTATAAAACACACAACAGTTTACTTCTTCTGGGCTCAGTCTTCTCTTGTGCTAATGTTCCTCAGGAGAAGGAAGAGCTTTGATCTAGATTGCCTTAGGTCTTCCACCCAAGAACGACTTCCCTCAGAAGGCCCTGACAGTCCTCCTATGTAGCTTTGACTGAACTTAAACTCATGATCCTCCTGTGTTAGCCTCTCCCAGGCCAACTGCTGAGACTATGAGAATGTGCTACCACACCCATCTCTAAATGAGTTCATAGAAGGTTTTTACACGGTCATTCATGGCAGAGTACTCTGAACCAGTTTGGGCTCTCAGTTCCCTTAAAGTAACAATGTACCTCTGGGTAAGATTCCCTCCAATTTCTGTTAACACAGTACTATGTCTGCTCTGTGATGCACAGTAGGCCTTGAGGAAGTCCGAGATTAGCTGCTCTTCGGACTCCATGGATCCACCTTAGAAATGTTCACACATCGGCAGTACAGGACCCATCACTTACTTAGATGCAGATTCCTCAACTTTGATGGCACATTTGGAATTGTTCTGGAGAGGTACTAATTTTCTGATACCCATGGCCTGCTGTGTATAGAAATAGGGCAGACTTTAATATTTCCCTGAGATATCCTCTGGCACCAAGGTTTAGATATGCATCTCTAGTTGTTAGGGGCTACCCCAACAAAACAGTCTAAACATACAATGGTCTTTCTGAAATTTCCCATTCAGAGCTGAGCACGTCGAAGTCTCTGGTTCTCTGTACCTAGGCCAGTTGTGGGTCTCTGTAGAACACCATCTACTGCAAACAGAAACTTCTCTGATGAAGGCCAAGTTGTATTAGTCTATGAGGATAAAACATCAAGTCATCAGGAGTAAATCTAATACTATGTCTACTTAGCTATGATGTGTTTTTAAAATAGACATTTCTAGGATTAAAATAAAAAACAGCAAAATTCAAGAATACATCGAAAAATTATTCACTGTGATCAAGTCAACTTCAGTCCAGAGACACAGGGATGGCTCAATATATTTAATCCACTATATAAATAGATTAAGAGACTGTGATGGTTTGTATATGCTTGGCTCAGGGAGTGGCACTGTTAGGAGATGTGGCCTTGTTGTAGTGGGTGTGTTACTGTGGGAATGTTTTTAAGGCCTCAACTTAGCATTCTTCTAGTAGCCTTCAGATGAGGGTATAGAACTCTCAGCTACTCCTGCACCATGCCTACCTGGATTTTGACATATTCCTGGTGATAATAGACTAAACCTCTGAACCTCTAAGCCAGCTCCAATTAAATGTTGTCCTTATAGGAGTTGCCTTGGTCATGGTGTCTGTTCACAGAAGTAAAACCCTAAATAAGGCATATAACCATCTCATGAGTTGCAGAATAGGTCTTCAACAAAATCTAACATTCATTCATAACAAAAGTTCTGAAGAAAACAATGGGCACATCCCAATGTGATAAAGCCAATTTACAGGAAGCCCACAGCTTCCTAAATAGAGAAATAATAAAAGTATTTCTAAAATCAGGAACAACACAAGAATGACCATTCTCTTCCTTCACTGTGTTGAAAGACCAACCGCGATCTAGGGATCGAGAGCAGCTCTAGGAGACACCCTCATACTCATCAAGCAAAACTAATTGTCTTTGTTCCTAATGAAACACTATAAAATAGAATCTGGAACTTACTCATGCATATTGCAGATACAATTCCAACAGGCATATAAACAGATACCAGGTCAGGCGCATATTTAAAAGTAGAAATCAATATATAAGAAGGAACAGGATCTGTCACAGGAAGACACACGGAGGAAACAAGCAAGGTTGACTAAGTCACAAGGTCACCACTGCCCTGGATAACACAGTGCACCATGTGCCAAAGGAAAGGTCATAGGCTAGCTCTCACCAAGCCCTTGAGATGTCCCACTTTCAAACTCAGAGGATTCACAGTGATGGCCTCAAGGAATCCAGGCCAGTTTTTTTTTTTTTTTTTTTTTAATTGTACTAGAAGATTAAAGCATCTAATACTTGGCTCCAAAAAAAAAAAAAAAAAAAAAAACACACACACACACAATTGGAAACAGGCACATAGTCAAGGTCATTCACATTAGAAGCAGGCTTCTTAAACACAGTTCGAGAACCTGGAGTTGGGGAATACAGTTATTTTCTTCTCTGCTTCCATCTGTCCTGCTTGTGTGTGAGAACTATTGATATGTTTGGATTCAGTACCTGAAACTCAACAAGACTGTACAATGAATGAATTTAGAAACCCATTTCTTTTTTGCCTCACAACTTGCAGTGTGCTTTCCCTGTTTCAGACACTACGGCACCTCTTAAGAGGCATTTAGAATCCTGCAGAACAGTCTGACAGACTGTTCCTAGAAGGGTGGGGTCCTACTTCGCTGACCAGTTTTTAAACTCTTCTTAGAAGGGGTTTTAAATATGACTAGAGTAAGTCAGGAGTGGGAGATAAATGAACTGGAGATCCTGGTGAAAGAGGTCAGATGATTTTCGGAATCCAAATGTCCTGATAGTTTTATGTGATCCAATCCAGCAACAGGGGGAAAAAAATCCCTGCCAACAGGTAGCAGGTCTTTGAAAGCATTTGAGACCAAAGGCTTCCTAGCGGTCAGTCTATCTCTCCTGAAGTTCTCAGTCTCATTAAGAATGAGAAACAGATACTGTGGCACCAACCTGTCTACAAGAACACAGCGAGACCAATGTAATTGCCTGTACGAGGAGTATAAATCAGCAGCTCTCAAATCATTCATATTTACACCCTCTTCATTTTGGTTGTCCTTCCTTTATAATTTGGCCATACATCTATGTCAAGTATATAATTTCATCTGAGGCTTTATCAGTTCCATCCCAAAGCCATGATTATATGTTGCAGGGAAACTTCCTCCCCCTGAGCAAGTCTATCTTTAGTATCTTCTTGATAACCACTTCTTACATTAAAAAAAAAAAAAAATTAAAAGGAAAGTCTGGGTTTTCTTATGTGGCTCCAGAATCCCTAAATATAACATTGAGGAACAATTCATCAACCACCACATTAAGCTTTCAGCTGCTACTAAAATTTTCAAAGCAGAGTGTCCCTGCATGTTCCCTTTGCTACTTACATCAAGTTCCAATGGAAAATGTAGGTGTTTCCATACTGAGACTTTAGTCATCTTAAGTGCCTTCCCTCTTGCTAGTGTTGGCTGTAGCTTCATGGAGCTAGGCTAGCAAGACAGGCAGTGATAGAATTCTGGAAGAAGTTTTCTGTGAAGAAAATAAACATAGGTCCCCAGTCTAGGAGTCAAAGATTAGTCTGAGACAAATAGCCACACACCATATCCAGTAATATGCTTCTTTTATTTTTGTACCTTTATCTTAAAAATATATTTAAACAAGAAACGATAATGTTGAATTTTGCCATAAACTTTGCTTTCTTATTTACAGTGTTACATTGTAAATAACATTCCATTATACACAAATTAAAACTGTGTTACTGAACACTCTCTTTACATATTCTTTCATAATATACTACACACGGCGCAAAGCTATGCAATACTTAAGCTTCATATAGCTCAGGAAAGAAGCACAAACTTTATCAATAAGACCATTACTTTAAAGGGCTCTGACTTTAATTCTCTGCTAGAATGGTTTCACTGAAACCACTCTGTGTTCAAGGAAAGATGCCCTGCATGAGGGATGAGAACGACAGTTTAAGTTACCACACCATCCACTTAAACTGACACCATGTTACAGATTACTGTGATTAAATGGGCTACAATCAAGGTCAAGTCATTTTAACAAGCAGATTCACTCTTCAGTTTAGACACATTGTATCAACCATGGTTGGTACCTCTTTATGAAATAAAAGTTTTCTACAACTTTAGGTTTACTTGTAAACAGTTAAAGCACGCATTTTGTAAAGATTTAATCATTCTCATTCATAGTTACACTTGAGGAGAGCTTATCCCACCCGGGAGAAGCACGAGCGCACACACACACACTGCACACGGACACACGCCCACACATGCTTCCGCTCACCCATCTGAGACTGGAGAGTCAACCAGCACTAAGTATAGCAGCACTTAAGTGTCCCAAGCAGTGCCCGAGGCTACAATAAGAATTACAAAACACAGATAAAACTCCAACTTCAATTAAGCAGCCTGGAGCTCTGGCTCTGCAATGCCTCTCAGACACTTCCCACTCAGCCTGGAGTCAGTTCACAGGGCTCTCCAGGCGGCAAACCCCACCTTCGATTGCAACGGACTGTCCTGCCACAGCACCAGGAGGGAGTCTTGAAATGTGAGTCTGTAAAGAGAGAGAAAGAGCATCAGAGGTGCTAGCAGAGTCCCTAATGTGAAGCCAACTCAGAACACCCTGTCTTGGCTGGTTTTCTCAGTGTCCCCCAGCTGTAATGGTGGCAACATTCAGGAGTGTCATGCCCTGTTTGTTTAAATTGCTCAGGGATGTTTACTGAGCATCTGCTACATACAAGCACAGCACCAGTTCATAGGGATGCAAAGGAGACAGACACCAACACCTCATGGCACAGAACAGCGCTGTTACCCTCTACCTCCTATAACCACCTACCTGTCACCAGCACAGGCAGCCACAAGAGCTAGGCATAGGTTTCTAAAACTCTAAAGACAGAAATGGTCTAACTACCCCAATTTCAGAGATATAAACCCCACTTCACAAACTGAAGGTAGATATTCCTACACCAATGTGTGCAAATTAATGTTCAATCTTCATAGCACCATTGCTCACAATAGCTACAAGATGGAATCAGGCAAAATGCCTACCACTGGCTGAACAAGGTGTGAAATATACACATGATAAAATATTACTCATCCTTTAAAAGGCAGGGACATGAAGAACATGAATAAACCTTGACAACATTAACCTAAATAAAACAAGCCAGATGCCAAAGAGCTACAATAGTAGGTTCTGCTTACACTGTGGTACCATAAGCAAATCCATAAACATTAGAAGCTAGAGAGTAGCTGTCAGTGGCTGACAGAAGGGAACGGAGTGGGGATAGAATCATGTGGAAGAGGTATAACCTTCCAGTTTGGGAAGATGAAAGGTTAGAGATAGGTGTCGCAACAAGTTCCTAACAATGTGGATACTCAGTGCACCAGAGCCGGTTAAAACTGATCCACATGATGAATAATTCTATGTGTGTATTCACAATATTTACACACACACACACACACACACACACACAGAGAGAGAGAGAGAGAGAGAGAGAGAGAGAGAGAGAGAGCGCACAGAAATGATAGTTTCTACTTGGTCAGAGTAACTGTAAACCTGGCTAGTTTTATGTCAGTTTAACATAGACCAGAGTCATCTGAAAGGATCAAACCTCAGCTGAGACGATGCTTCTGCAGTTTTTAGTTAGTGACTGATGTGGTTTCTATAAGAAAGCAGGCTGAGCCAAGCATGACAGGTAAGCAGTACAGAACCTCTCCACTGGGCTCCCAATCAGCTCCTGCTTCCAGGTTCCTGCCCCGACTTCTTTTAATGATAAACTGATATGGAAGTGTAAGCCAAATAAACCTTTCTCTGCAAAAACTTGCTTTTGGTCGTGGGGTTTCACTAGAGTAACAGCAACTCTAACTAAGACAAGGACCTACAAGGAATTAATTTATGATGCAGATCTCTATTGAAGAAATTTACCTTTACTATCCTCTCATAAACAGATTGGAACATTTTGAGGTCAGGTGGTTGTTGTGATGATGATGATGATGATTAGATATTTTCTTCCATTTCAAGTGTTATCCCTTTACCTGGTTTCCCCTCCAGAATCTCCCTAACCCATTCCCTCTTTCCCACCTCTATGAGAGTGTTCCCCCACCCACCCATCCACCTCCTCCCACCTTCCTGCCCTGACATTCCCATACACTGGGGCATCGAGCCTTGACAGGACCAAGGGCTTCTCCTCCCACTGATGCCCAACAAGGCCATCCTCTGCTACATGTGCAGCTGGAGCCATGGGTCCCTCCACGTCTACTCTTTGGTTGGTGGTTTAGTCCCCGGGAGCTCCGGGGACTCTGGTTGGTTGATATTGTTGTTCTTCCTATGGGGTTGCAAACCCTTTCGGCTTGCTCAGTCCTTTTTCTAACTTCTCCACTGGGGACCCTGTTCTCAATGCAATAGATATCTGAGAGCATCCGCCTCTGTATCAGTTAGGCTCTGACAGAGCCTCTCAGAAGACAGCTATATCAGGCTCCTGTCAGTGTGCACCTCTTGGCCTCTGCAATACTGTCTGGGTTTGGTGACTATTGAGGTTAGTTTAAATAGAGGGGCTTACAGGAAAATCTGTCTTCAGACTTGCAAGGGAATTACACAAAAGTCACTGAGACTATGGGCTTCAGAGTCGAAAGAGAATAAATTAATAGATGACATTAAAGAACAACAATACAGCCAAACAGCTTGCAAACTGAACTGAGGCTGCTTAGTCTTAAAGGAACAGATTTCCTGTTGACCAAGATAAAGATCCTGAACTGGAAGGAGCAAAGCTCGGCACCTTGGGCACTGTGGGACTTGGTCTATCTCTGTGGCTTCACACGGCCACTCAAGGCCCTGTAATGCTACCAGCCCTGCCGGAAGTTTACAGCAGCAGAACCACATAAACAAGCTGAGTTAAGCCACAGACTATAAAGGAAAGTTAGGGAGGTTAAGGGCATGGGAGGAGAAAGCTCTAGAGACAATCAATAATAGGACATAAGCAAAATGCTACAAACACACAATTAGGTTTGTATAAATTGAGCTACTTGTACACAAGAGAGATACTCAAGTAGATAAAGTAGTTCAACTAGAAAACTTAATTTAAGAAGTGAACTTTTCAGTTTTCTCTTGCCTAAATCAGCACTTAGTCTAAGCAGACTCTGCAATTACAAAATTATTTAAACTGGTACTGGGACCACACAGCTGTGGCGCTCCTTGCAAATGTCCTAGCAGTAGACAGGACTGTGCTGCTGAGGAGCAAGGTGTATGATTGATAGATAAGCCGACTGTGTTCAAAGCCAATGTGCTCAGGATTGTAGCTCCTTACAAGTCCAGATACGTTCAGCACCGGGACTCCAAAGTGATATTTTAAGCAAACAAAAAAATGAATTACTTGTTATGTAATCTGAAAAGATCCTGACTTTACAATCTTTTAAGAACACCTTGGTGCCTCAACTTTTGTAGTTCCTAGGAAAGCCACAAACACATGGTTTAATTTGAAAAGCCACAAAGCCTTTATTTAGTCATATTTTGATTCTCTGCCTCTCCACACACTGTGTCTCCAGTTTTAGACTTGAGGTCCTCCACAATAGTCAGAGGATGGCTATTAAGTCATTACCCCACTTTGGTGGAGTTAGAAACTTACCTAGGCTAACGATAAAAATGAACCCTCAGAAATACTTTGCTCACTGCTTTTGCAATGTTGGGGCTAAGTCTTCCTTTTCTTTTTATTGTAGAGAACTCAAGTTAAGACACTGCAGTTAAAGTGAGGGAGGCATTTACAAGTAGACGTAAGGAATACATGGAACACAGTTGGCAGTGGAGAAACTCACAAACTCACATTTCTAACCACAATGTAGATGCACTTCCCAGTCCCTCACTAAGTAAGTACACAAAATATATAACAATGTACACCGCCATCTTAAGGCTGTGTGAAGATTCGGGATGCTTTGGGTTCCTGGCTGTATCTTTTCCCTTCTGGGTGAACTAGCCTCCTCAGCAGGAAGACAGAGCTATGGGGCAGAAAGGTCAGTGGGCTGTTTGAAATGTGTCATCATAAGGCTTGGCCAAGGTCTTCTTGTGCCCTGGTTTCTATCAGCTGTTGATAATCGTGACGTTTGTCAAGACAGGGGCCTGAGCTCCTGACTGTCAAGTGCTCCCTCCAAGTACTGATATGGAGTGCCCAGGTCTGGAGAGCCTGTGTGCCTTGTGTATCTGCTGGTTGTTAGGTAGAGCCTGTGTGCCTTGTGTATCTGCTGGTTGTTAGGTAGAGCCTGTGTGCCTTGTGTATCTGCTGGTTGTTAGGTAGAGCCTGTGTGCCTTGTGTATCTGCTGGTTGTTAGGTAGAGCCTGTGTGCCTTGTGTATCTGCTGGTTGTTAGGTAGAGCCTGTGTGCCTTGTGTATCTGCTGGTTGTTAGGTAGAGCCTGTGTGCCTTGTGTATCTGCTGGTTGTTAGGTAGAGCCTGTGTGCCTTGTGTATCTGCTGGTTGTTAGGTAGAGCCTGTGTGCCTTGTGTATCTGCTGGTTGTTAGGTAGAGCCTGTGTGCCTTGTGTATCTGCTGGTTGTTAGGTAGAGCCTGTGTGCCTTGTGTATCTGCTGGTTGTTAGGTAGAGCCTGTGTGCCTTGTGTATCTGCTGGTTGTTAGGTAGAGCCTGTGTGCCTTGTGTATCTGCTGGTTGTTAGGTAGAGCCTGTGTGCCTTGTGTATCTGCTGGTTGTTAGGTAGAGCCTGTGTGCCTTGTGTATCTGCTGGTTGTTAGGTAGAGCCTGTGTGCCTTGTGTATCTGCTGGTTGTTAGGTAGAGCCTGTGTGCCTTGTGTATCTGCTGGTTGTTAGGTAGAGCCTGTGTGCCTTGTGTATCTGCTGGTTGTTAGGTAGAGCCTGTGTGCCTTGTGTATCTGCTGGTTGTTAGGTAGAGCCTGTGTGCCTTGTGTATCTGCTGGTTGTTAGGTAGAGCCTGTGTGCCTTGTGTATCTGCTGGTTGTTAGGTAGAGCCTGTGTGCCTTGTGTATCTGCTGGTTGTTAGGTAGAGCCTGTGTGCCTTGTGTATCTGCTGGTTGTTAGGTAGAGCCTGTGTGCCTTGTGTATCTGCTGGTTGTTAGGTAGAGCCTGTGTGCCTTGTGTATCTGCTGGTTGTTAGGTAGAGCCTGTGTGCCTTGTGTATCTGCTGGTTGTTAGGTAGAGCCTGTGTGCCTTGTGTATCTGCTGGTTGTTAGGTAGAGCCTGTGTGCCTTGTGTATCTGCTGGTTGTTAGGTAGAGCATGTGTGCCTTGTGTATCTGCTGGTTGTTAGGTAGAGCCTGTGTGCCTTGTGTATCTGCTGGTTGTTAGGTAGAGCCTGTGTGCCTTGTGTATCTGCTGGTTGTTAGGTAGAGCCTGTGTGCCTTGTGTATCTGTTGGCTGTTAGGTAGAGCCTGTGTGCCTTGTGTATCTGTTGGCTGTTAGGTAGAGCATGTGTGCCTTGTGTATCTGCTGGTTGTTACTACGTTAACTACAGGTGAATTCAACAGCAGGAGAAATTTGGAAAACACTAAGACAAACTAGTTTGCATGGTGTTTTTCTTCTGGAACTGGGGATTCTAGCTTGATAAGATGTGGGAAGTTGGCATGGCCAGGTTTTCACTACCACATCCTTCTGGAGATAAAGATCATCCCTTCCTCTACCACTCTGTGCCTCTCTTGTTAAATCTGCTTTATTTTTAAATTGTCAAATCCTAGGTCTTCTATTTTTTTCATATAATGATAGTGCCACATGAGCTTTCAAAATATAACTTGGAACAATATGTATGTTTATACAATAACAACTCATTACACACAAATTAAGCTTCTCTTCTGTGTTTTCCACTCTGCTACTCAGGCAGCATAAATTTGGTTCATTGAGACTGTTCTACAGGCAAAACACACTTTACATTCTTAATGTAGATGTACCTCAAGAGTCCAGAAGCCCCAGGGAGTGGGATTGGGATGGGGAGGGCATCCCCTTGGAGATGGGGGGAGGAGGTATGAGATGTGGAAGGGTCAGAGGGTGGACCAGGAGGGGGTTTAAAATCTGGACTGTAAGAAGATCGATAGATAGATAGATAGATAGATAGATAGATAGATAGATGATTGATAGATAGATAGATAAATAGATAGATAGATAGATAGATAGATAGATAGAAAGAAAGAAAATAATACCTCATATTAATAAAAGCTAATTTTGAATAATTTTAATAAATATTTTGTATCAGAAAAAAAACAAGCAAACAGTGTTTGTATGGGAGGGTAAGTTAAGCCACAGCATACATATGGAGAGAGTTCAGAGGGCGGTTCCTGTACTCACCCTTCTCTTCTGCCCTAACATGGCTGGGACTGAATTCAGGGTGCCAGTCTGTGTGACAAGGGCCTTTACCTGCTTGTTCATGTCTCCAGGCCCAACACAGTCAATACACACTTGACCACTAACAGTCTCTATTCTTTGATGGCACAAACATGGCAGACATTTAAACAGCATCTAGAGAGAAGGGCTTGGGGAAGTCCTGTCTGGTTGGCTCTTGTTAGCGTGCCTCTCTATTGTGAGCCCACCCCACCTCTTAATGAGTTGAAGAGACAGACCACGCCCATCGGTTCCTGCCCATCTCTTTCAAGGAGATGTGACTTGTGAGTGAGTATACTGTGAGCATTCTTTGTGTGCCGAATTAAACCTTGGAATGCAGTTAACTAAAAATAGTTTAGACATCAGACCTCATCATGGAAGCAGATGTACTCTACTAGCTGACAGCTGCACATCAACCTTCTTTATGCAGTTTACAATGGTGTGTAGACCTTACAGAATAAGAACCGGTGCGGTGATAGAGAGTAAGTAATGTAAACTAGGACTGAGTGATGATCCCTACAGCACCAATTTCTTCTTATTCTTATTTTGCCTCCATGTATGTCAGTGTACCGTGTGCATGCCTGATGCCCGTGGATGCCAGAAGAGGGCATCGGGTCCCCTAGTACTGGAGTCTTAGATTGCTGTGAGCTGCTATGTGTGTGCCAGGAATTGAACTTGGGTCCTCAGGAAGAACAACCAGTGTTTTTAATCACTGAGCAATTTCTCTAGCCCCAGAATCCAGGGTTTTAACACTCTATGATACTAACTCCATTTAGATTTTATTTATCCGATTAATGAATTTTTTAAAATTAAAAATAAAAATAGGCCACAGCGATATGGAGATATCCTTCCTTAGCTCAACCTAACAAGTAAGAGACGCCGACCAAATGAGCAATGAACGCCAAGCTTGTGCCACACGTCCTCCTACCTCACCTTCCACATCCAAGCTATCCACAGCATACAAGGTGCAAAGGCAAATATGATGGAACAGAGACAGCATCACGGCAAATGTCACAAGGCTACAGTCCGCTTTCTCACGGCTAAAGTCCTGTCTACAGCATCTCAAAAGAAGATGAATGCTCCCTGATGACACCAGCACGCAGCCCCAGGCTACGGCCACTCTGGCTTCCCCTCTGCCTGCAGACATCACACTTCGATTAGAGGCACCATCACCAGGGATCCCCCGTGTTCTCACTCGAAAGCCCTGTGAGGCAGCCCACAAAACTCTTACCATGCCACTCACGTGGAGATTTATAATACTCCCTTTGTTAAAGGTGATAAAATAACTCTCTACCATTTCCCAAATATTTACTCTGTGCTCTTAATAGGGGACAGAGGAATGAAACACACAGGCCTTGCTCTCGGGCAATTTATCTTTATAGGATGTAGAAACCAGTCCCTTGTGAAATCTCACTAGAAATAAGAGATCCCTATAATTACAGAATACTGTAGTGTCCAGGGTGCTTCTGAATCAATGAAATCTTAAAATACCACTACTGGTAGAAAGATGTAAGCAACACCCCCCCCCCAAGGGAAAAAAAATAGAGAAATGAGCAAGACAGAATGGTACTGTGGTCAGAGAGGAAGTGGAAAAACTGAGTCATGAGTGAATGAATGTGTCTGAACTCCAAATTTAGGCCTTTTTATTCCTGCAATGCCCTAGCCCAAGGCGTTCTAAATCTAGCTCCGTCCGAGACACACCTTTCACTTCATTGGCACATGTTCAAAAGTGTTATAATATGGCTTGCTTAGGAAAGCTACTGCCACAAACTTTAAATAAGGTAGAATGATCCTGAGATTTAGATCTAGGTCTCTCATCTTAATGATAATCTCTAGTTACTACTTCTCTGGGATTTAACATTCTTGTAGGTTAAAAAAAATTTACAACTGACTCAACAGTATTGAGGATCCTTTCTGAATCTGGCATACATTCGAATGTTCTTGTAAATGTTATTAAAAACAATTTTAAAATCCCATTTATCTAAAGCTACATGTTTTATGTCAATGGAATCTCTTTGAATCCATGTTATAGATTTTTTTTATTAGCCCCATTAATAACTAACTAAAATCACAATCGGTTCAAGGAGTTTGTTTTTCTTTCTCCTTGGGAAGTAACATTCTCAGAGTAACCTTCAGACTGACCACCACCTGCAGCATCAGTTGATCCTGCAACATAGACGTGCACCGCCACAGAGGAACAAAGCTGTTCCTGCCTGTCAGTGGGTACACCTTGCAGGCTATGCGGAGACACCTCACGTCACATTAATGGCAAGGATGGAGTTCTTGAGATCTTTTAGTCTTTATTCTGATTAATATTTGTATTACACTGACATATTCAGCGTGTCTCTGTGAGCACTCATGCGCAGATAGGCGTATGCTGTGCTGTGCTGTGGAGGTCAGAGGGACATCTGCATCAGTCAGCTCCCTCCTCTCACCATGTGGGGCCTCAGATCTCAAACTCAGGCCATAAGCCTGCTGGAGAGTGCCGCGCCATCACACTGGCCCTTTGCTCTCATTTTTAAGATGCCCTTTAACCTTTCCCCCAAATATTCAAAGAGGAACATATTTTTTAATGAAATATAAAATTTGAAAATCAGCACATATTCTAAATATTCTACCGCTGGGCAAAACACATCCAAGTTGGGTGTTGAGTACCGAACGTGGAGAAGCAGAGGAGCAGTTCCGGGACTCATTCAGGACCAGGACTGGACCCTTCTGTCTTTATTATGTGGTAGGGTGACTTCATGCTAAGGGTGCACTTAAGTCTAGTGTACATGACTGGAGGATGTGACTATGTCCCTCAGTACAAATGGGGCAAACTGAAGCATCCCCAGAGGACTGAGTTGAGGTGACCTCTCTTCTTTCTGAACCTGTTTTCTGTTTTTTGGCACCGACCACAATACCTCAGAGGCCTTTGCTAACTCTTCATTTCCCAGTAGGACTGGGCGAGGTCCGGGACCCAGGCCTCTTCCTTTCCATTTGTACTCACTCTCCTGCTGAGCTGACCCAGTTTTCTTCTCTTTCTAAAGGACTTTAAGCTGAAATTCACAAATGCACACCTCTACTTTAATTACCCATAACAACTAAGTGGTTAAAAGTGTGAGCTCTGGAGTCCAGAAGCTGTGGTCTAAATCTCAGTTATGCCACTGCAGCTGACACCATGTAAGGAACTTGGTATCTCAGACATATCTCTCAGGGGGTCAGAAGGTACCGTTAATAGGAAAGCCCACCCTATAGATTACAATTAACCCCAACTCTTGCATAAATATTGGAGGTTCCTCTTGGGTTTGTAAATGTGAGGTTCTGGCTCATCTTTTGCACAGTAAAGGCAACAACCCAATATCTCTTTTCAATAACCTTTGTGTGGGAGGTCTTGACATCCTGACACCCTTTAAAAGCCCCTTGGTAGTGTGTGTTCATTGTACATGGCGTTGCTTTCTTTCACTCACTCACTTGATACCCAGTCCATTCCAGTTCCCTCTTCTTGGTTCTTCTTTCTCATCCTCCCTCCTACTCTCTTTCCTTCCTTCAGTCACAAACTGTATTTTTAAATGAATAATACTGGACTTAAAATGTATTGAAGTTCATTCCCCTGCTTACCAATCACCGGATCCACCAATAGGCACCAGAACCACAATAGAGGCCACTAGAACCTACCTCTGCTAGCCTATCAGACACATCCTACACCCATACTGGGAACAGCATTCCCTGGAGTCCAACGGGAACTGCAGCACCAGAACCATGTGCAACATGACTCAGAACCCCAGACCTTGCTATCCAAGGACAAGCAGCAGAGCCTGACAAGTCTTCTACAAACTCCTGAGGATCAGCAGAGAGAATCTTTTAAATCTAGAGCAGATTCGTTCCTAGGCTCAGAAATTGCACCATTCCCCTGCAGAGCAGAGATCACTGTGGGGCTTCAAGACTGAAAACTAAGCACCATTCAGCTAGACTACAATCTGACAAATTGGGGTTAGAGCAAATAAGAACCCAAACAACCAGGGCAAGGCCAGAAAACAAGACAAAAGTTATTATCAACAACCTGACTTCAGGTACTAATGTCCCATCATAAAACAAACATAAATAACCAAGAAAATATATCTCCTATAGAAATTAGCACCCCATGTATTATTCCCTGAGAAATTCGACTTAGCTAATGCAGAGGGCAGTGATTGTAAGATAGCATGCTATTATAATATATTCAAAGAATGCTAAAGAGGATATGCACAAATCCCTGAAGGACGTTATGACCATGCAAATGACACAATGAAATAATGCAAACAATTCAAAGTATGAAAGTGGGGTTAAGAAAAGAAATAAAATCTCTGAAGAAGAGACAAAAATGAAATATAACTCAAACAAAACAAGACGTCCCCATAAAACCCTTGGGTGTGGGGAAAAGAGTAATATATTATTGTTGACTGAAAGACAGCAGAGAATGGAATGTCTCAAGGACAAGGTGGAGGATCTTTCACTCAAAGCAGAACAAGGAAAGAATTCTGGGACATCATACACATATGCACAGGTGCACATAAACAAACAAGCAAACACCCAACACCTATAAATAATGCATAAAGAAGAAAGAAAAAAATTAAACTTCCTTTTCATGGGAAACAAAACAATTCCTTTCCATAGGGACCAACACAACAACAGCAACAACAACAGCTACAACACCACCAACCACAGCAAGGCCCATAAAGGAACTGGTGACACAGACAAAGCTGGTGTCTACAGAAGATACCAAAATGAATATTTCATTTGGTCTGAGAAAAATTTTAAGCAGATTATTTGATGAAATTGTTTGAGTAGGAAGATAAAGGAGGAAAGGACAGATATGGAAGGAGTTGGGGATGAATATAATAAAAATGCATTGTATGGAATTCTGAAAGGATTAATAAAAATATTAATTGTGTATTCTATATAGTAGATTTGGCTTGAAGTTCAAAATCTACAACCAAGTTCACTCTTAAATGTCTGTGAAACAGGCCAGATATAAGGCTTCACCAACCAAGAGTGGCTATGGTGCATACTAAACCAGTATCGGTATCATCAGATCTTCTGCTCTTATAGATTGAAACAGTAGGGAAAAAAAATCGTAACCCATACCTTATATAAACTGACAAATGACTCCAGCCAGTCTTCTGAGAGTAACACCTCTTTTAGGAGACATTCACTCAGCTCAGGCCATAGATGGTTCTTTAGCCAATACTAGGCAGAGTACAGGAAGACTGTTTGTTATAGTCACCAAGAGAAATCCAATCACAGCCAGCAGGAAATTCCCCCTCTATTTCTTCAACATTATTTAATTAGGGGGCCCTAACAGAAACACCACAGGCAGATCATTTTACCTTACTACATCTATCTAGTATACAAGCTATGATGTGTACTTGAAGGTCAGAAGGCAACTCACACACGTTTCCCTCTTTCCTCATGTGGTTTCCAAAAACTGAACTCAACTTCAGGCTTGGTAGCAAACACCTTTACTGCCCGGCCTTCAGAATCACCCATTCAAAACAACAACCATAACAATGGCACTGGCAATTGGTCTAATGGTCTTACAGTTGTCCAAAATACCTAGTCATATAGCTTTTGGGAGGATGTTGTCACCAGCACACTTCTCTGAAGTACGGTATTAAGCACAGTGCTGTCCTTGTAGCCACAAACATTTTTTTCTTTCCTTTTCTGAAACCTCTGAATTTACATGTCAGTCCATTAATATATACAAGCCAGTAACATTTTACAGGTCAATCTACTGTCTCCATTAGGGCTAAAATTCAACAAGTATAACTAATGATCATCAAGGCAAATAAATCACTGTAAACAGCTACAGTGTAAAAGAGACCTCAGGGATGCAAAATGTGATGCTTCTAAGTAATTCTCACAACCTCTCCGGCCTTTACCACAGCCCACTACAATGCATCATAAGTAATGTCACCTCTATTACGTAAGTTACACCTGCACGTTTACCTACTTCATAGAATGCTAACAAAGCACAAGTATCCCTCTTTAAAGTAAGGAATTTTGAAGCAGGGCATGGAAACTATAATGTCACTGATATTGGTGAATTTTCATGTACTATTTAAGAGCTCTGAGCAGCTGATTCTGAAAGCAGGCTTGGGCGTCCTACTTCAGACCCTGGTTGTTCATGTTCACTGTCCTCTAAAACCTTCACCCTGAGTCAGGCTGCTCTCCTGTCTCAGTAATAGGGAGAGAGAAAACAACAAACTGTTTATCACACCCGCCCCAAGAGAACAACTAGAAGGCAAACTGCTCACACAGTGATGACTGCTGTGTGTCCCATGATGCCAAAGTGCGCAATCCAGGAAAAGGCAGGCAGAAGCTCATGAGAGGTCTCCCCTGCCCTGCCCATCTAATACTACTTGATTTCAGGACTTTTCCCATTGGTTCTGCTGGATAGCTTCAAGTGCCCAATTTGATCTTTTATTTGTAAGCCTTGCAGGAAGGGATGCTGTGTTCCACGAGGAACGCAATTAAGAAACTCCAGCTGACCAGTCTACTTATGCTAAGTGTTTGTAAGCCCTCGGATTTGAAAATGCTACCTGTTAATCTTTTGTTTGCTCTCTCAATGGGGCTAGCTCAGTCATCCCTGCTGAGTATTTTGAGTGTCTGGTTTGATGATGCTTTGCTGTTTCCTTTTTCTATCAGCTACTAAGTATTCATTTATTTTGCTCACACCTTCAAAACCAAAAACATGGCTCTTAGAGTATTCTTTAGAATGTGCAAAACAGTGGCATACACCTACCACGGAGACCAAGGCAGAAGTATAATGAGATCTAGGCCATCCTGGGCTATCTAGTGAGGCTTAGTATAGATAGACACACATACATGCATGCATGCAGATGTTGGGGAATCACAATGGTAACCTCTTCTAGATTATAAATGGGATCAGACAGAAACCTAAGTCTAACTCTAATGTCAATCTTAATATAGTATTCCGATTTATTCAGATCTTTAAAACACAGAGTTATAATATTTATGGCTTAAAGGCATACATGCTAAGAAAAGGACTGAATGACATCTAATAGCTGTGTACCCACAAAACCAAAACATAAGAAAAAACCCTTATGCATGGAACATTTCTGCTATCATCCTCAAATTCCCTCAGGCCTCACTGTTCAGCATTTTAGATTTCTATCCCTGTCCTAACTCTGTCAGTATTCCATATAAATGGAAAAAGTCACCAAGTACCCTTTTTGTATCTAGCTTGCTTATACAGCATAGTGTCCCTCCCCCCATTTCTTTAAGACATAAAAGAGAATTTATTTAGCTTTCTGTGGCTTTATCCTTGGCAAAAGAAAAACTTACTCATGTTTTGTAAACTTTATTTAGGACAATTTTATGAGGCCAGAGAAAATTAATGGCATTCAGGATTTATGAGGCTGGGTACAGGCTGGGGAGTAGAGCGCTTGCCTAGCAGTCTGCATCCCAGCCCTTCTCCAGAAGAGAAAAAGATTTACATGTGTAAAGTATCAATATGTTAAAATAAATTTAAATAGAGAACAAAAGATAAAGTACCCCTAAACATAATAAACTGTCATTTAAACTCAGCTTCCTAGTCTACGTTCTTTGAGATCTTTAAATAAAATTTCTGAATGTAAGTTCCCTTGTCTCAATATCAAAATCCTTTATTGTATTTTTTCTTCTAATAGCAGGAAATACTCATTACATCATTTATATACTAAATAACCTTATAAATTTTTTTAAAAGGTTAGAGAACTAAGAATAGATGAGATTATTACTTCATTGATTCTCATTTCCATAAACCAAAAGCTCTTTCTTCCTGAGAAATACTTTCCATTCCTAAACAGGTTGAAAAAAAACATGGAAATGGGGAAAATATATGGTATTTGACTAGAAAAATTTATGGGTTTAGTGGTTTAATAATGAGTGAACAATGCCATTTGAAAAAACACACATTATTGAGTGAAAAACAGGGGGCCCAGAGCTCTCCAGACAGCAAAGGGAATTGTCACGGTACTATAGTCCACAACTCCGGGGAAAGACTGCTGCAGACACCACACACGATGGTTGTAGAACACAGAAGTCAGTATCAAACGCACTGAAAACTTCCTCCTCACAGCCTAGCTTTCATTAGTACCCAAAGGTGCTGTGCAGACTGAAGGGAAGAACATAGCAATAGCCTTTCTCAAACACCGGGCCCTGGATGCTGATATCAGACCATCAGGCAAGAAGTAACGATGGCACTATTATGGGGTAGAGATTTCTGATTGGATGTGAGCCCTGATACACAAGAGAGAATTTCATACTTACTGCCGTTAGTCAGAGAACATAGAGAAACCAGTATTAAGCAGGAAACTGCATCACTACTGACTGGCATTCATAGAGGTAGAAGGTGCCGTGAAGGCTACCAGGGGGATAAAGTAGAAAAAATAGTCTTACCCAGTGTACCTTGGGGGTGATGATAGCAAGTGGCTTGGTGTGATGATCCCAGGAATGTTATGGGAGCAACCAACCACTCTCTGATTGGATTGAAGTCCCAATCCACGAGAAGGAACTCTTGTCTGGTACCATTAACTGGACAAAGGAACTATGTCTTGGTATCCCTAGTACTTTTTCTTATACCCAAACAAAGACTAGTATATCTCTCAGTCCTTATCAGAGACACGTTCTGCAATAGACTATAATGAATACAGAGGTTTATAACTGGTCTATGTGCGGAGAACAAAAGACTGAAGAGTGTTCAGCCCTAAAGGGGACATTTTTATAGTAATTTGTGATAACTGGACACCATGGGTGTGGAGCTTCTAGACCAAATTTTAAACTATTTTATCTCTCTCTTACTTCAAAAAGGCAAAACAACAACAACAACAAACCTATTAGAATTTTGGTTCCAAATGTTTTAAATCTACAGATAAATTTGGAAAGAATGGTTAACATAGCATTTTCAATTCAAGAACACAATCTATTTCTCATTGAGATTCATCTGAGGCAGGTTTTATAGTTTTAAGAGGATATTCATTCCAGGTCATGTGAATATACAAGTTTAAAGAATTCTTTCCCAACTTCTGTTTCTGATTACTTTTCCTGCTTCACTGTATTGATTGGGATTTCAGGAAAATACCACACATAAGTAATGAAAATCATGAAAGTGGACCTCCCTTTTGTGTGTTCATAGCATTAAAAAGTGTTCCTGAGTTTTAGCTATAGGGTTGCTTTTTTTCTTAATCTAAGGAAGTTCATCCAAGATCCAGTATTTTGGTGGGGTTTATAATAAATGTGAGATGAATGGATTGTGTGGTATCAGAATGAGCATATATGTCTTCTCCTTTACTTTGGTAACACAGCAATTATACTGGTTGCTATTTTCATAGCTTTATGGAAAAACACATATACCATAAAATCTACCATTTTAAATAAATGTTCAATCCAGTGGTTTGAAGTGTGTTTGTAAAGCTGGACAACTTTATAATCCCAGAACATTTCACGTCCTTAACAACAAACTCCATATCCACGTTCCCTCCCTCAGCCCACACAACTACTAACCTCTTATATTTGTTTCTATGGGTTTTCCAATCCTAGACATTTACTGCGAATGTCTAGATGTGCAGTGTCTGGTCTTCCTCACCTGGCTTCCTGTACTGAGTCACTGGTGCTACACTCTTGCCAACTTTATTACAACACAACACATTAGCTTATCCGTTCACTGAAAGGCATTACATTGTGCTACACTGTCCTCACTTTCTAACAACAAATAGTACCGAGGAGGGGCTGCTGCAAAATGTAGTAATTCTGTTAAACTTTCCGAGAAACTAACACTTCGTTCTTCCAAAAGGGACAGATCACTCCCACGCTCCTACCAGCAGTACAGGACGTTCTATTTCCTACAAACACTGTCATGCTTCTTTCCTATAGATATCATGCTGCATAAGAAATGGGTGAGAACCAAACTGTGACTTTAATTTGCAGTTCCCTAATTAACAGACAGTAAGCATCTTCCCATATACTAGTTGCTGATAGTATACCTTCATTGGTGGAATGTTTCTTTACATCTTATTGAATTATAAGAATTTAATATTTTATTCTAAACTGAGGCAAGTTCATCATCAATGGCAGTTAGTAAACATGGCTTCCTATTCTGTGGGCTGTTTTTCACTTTTTTGACAGCACCTTTGCAGTAAAGGTTTTTAATATGGATGGTAATTTATTCTCTCTTTTATTATGTGTGTGTTAGGGGTCATATTCAAGAACTCACTGCCTAAGCCAAGGAAAATAATGATACAAACAACAGCTGTCAAAACCGAACACAATTTGACACACAGGGCAAAGGACATTACAAGTAAGTAATTCCTAAGTAGCTAAAAGTTTAAACCCAAAAGCTGGGTAACGTTCCAGACGACTCTAGAGTGGGCGTGTCCATAATGACGAGGTGTCACCTCTGAGAAACGGGAAGGGTGGCAGCGTGGGGACTGTAAGCACCCATCTGGCTGTGCTGCTGGAAACCAAGGCCGACCCTTCAACTGGACACCTAAAGTGCCAGGCTCACCAAGGACCACGTCCGCCTCGTATGCAGGTGGTATATTCTGGGGCATTTTACCTTAAAATAACCAAAGATTATACAGGATAGTTTAACTTACAAGCTTTACCTGTTGTCAATATTCTCTTCTATGTACTTCATAATTTACTACCCACACATTCATTCACATAATACTTTCCTAAAAGACCAAGATTATACATGCAGGGCCCCTCTTGCCTAGTAATTCAGTGTATGCTGTCTTAAATATGGATGGTTTCCTATTAATCACACCAAAGATAGCAACATTAGTGAATATAACAACAATGCATTCTTCTTGCTAGCCATATTTCAATTTTACAAATTGATCTAAAATGCATCACAATATTTTGCTCTTATATACAGAAGCCACTTTAAGGTGAGTTAAAACATTTCCTGCTAAGATATCTTGGTAGTATTTCATCTGGAACACTTCTACGTCCTTCTTGTTTATGGCATTTGACAGCAGTAGGTAGCACTGGACCTGTCCACTTTCTTTTCAACACGCTCATCATTTCTAACTTGCGTTTCCCGGTCACCGAGTCCCTGCGATACACCTTCAGATGGAATGCTACACAGGTGGCCCTGTGTCCTTCTCAGGCTGTCTCACCCGGAGGCACACACACTGCCTACCTATTTATTGATGATGTACCTAATTATGGACACACAGTCCTGTTGTGCCCTGTTTTCTTCATTATGCCATTATTATTTTTTCCACAACTAATAATAAATCTCTAGAGAAATATTAAAGCTGCAAAGTAGCCTATTCTTCAGGAATAAATTTTATAACAGTATTTATATTGTTGTTATAAAAAGTAACCCCTCTATAGAAAAGAAACCTAATTCATTTAAGGTGAGAGTTATGTGCCTGAATCAACTCCATGCCAGTTTAAATGTGTTTTATTGCATTAGACTATGTGCACTGAGTGTTTATGAAAAGCTGTTCATTAACGGTCCAGTTGCTAGAGAAAATAGGCAATATGATTTTAAACCCAACTAATATCAGTACTCTAATGCTTGTCCCATAAAAAGAAATCTAGTTTATTTTATGTCAGAGAAGGGTGTTATAAATTAAATAATACAATATTATTTTATTTTAGAACATATTATTTTAAAAGAAAATAGAAACTTGTAATAAGAGCCCACCTTCCTTCAAATTATCTATGATACTGATCACAACCATTAGTTATTCCTTTTCCTGGGCAGTATGACACTGGGGAGAGCTTCAACTTAAATCAAACATAGCCTCATGCAAAACATTCAAATGTCTTCTGGTTTCATGTTTGATAACGAGAAAAGGAGGATAATTTTTGAAAAAAAAATTGTTTCAGATGTATTTTTAAATAAAACAGTTTCTAAAACTGCTTCCTCCTCGTCTCACACCACAGCTCTCTGGGTGATGGAGAGCTCTTCTCATCAAACACAGCACTACATCACACAACAATTCCTGACACAGACAGTTACTCTGGGTGATGTCAGCAGGTTGGCCAAAGGCTGCCACACACCCTTGCTACATATGCTGCTCAAGTCCTTGTTTCCTATGAGCCCAGGATCTCGTCCATAATTTTTGTCTCACAATACAATAAGCTCCATATTTATGACAAAAAGAACAGTTTAGTGCTTTTTGTATATCTTGTTCTTGTTTTGAATAATGGCTTTATTGAGTTGTTTTGTTTTTCTAGAAAGCAGTTATAGACAGCAGTTCAAATGGTAAAGAGAGAAAGGGGGGATGATAATGGTCAAAAATATAAGTTACAAATGATACAAAAGAAACAGCTATACCTGCTGACTCAGTCCACATGACCTCTATATTATCAGCTGAAGAATTCATAGATAACATGAAAATCACACACAGATAGACACAGACAGACACAGACAGACAGACAGACACACACACACACACACACACACACACCAAGCAGCACAACCGAAGGCCAAACAGCTTTAGATCCAGCTCAGGAGCTCAGGTTTCTGAACTTCCCTTATGTTAAGTGGCAGGTGTCAGCTACAGACCACCAGCAGAGAGAGCCACGCTTCCTCCCAGGGGACTTGGTATACCACTGGCCTCAGTGCTACACTTATTGTGATCTTTGGTTCAAACTCGATCTTTGTTCAAGATCGTATGCAAAGTATAAGAGAGGATTTAAATGGATACAAGGAACTCCATGGCTTATTAGGCTTGCTCCCTGTTTAGAAACTTTCAGTCATACACAAGAAGAGAATGTTCTGAAAACATATGAAGAATCATTTTCTGCTCGCTTATTAAAACCTATATGCTCAATAAAGTAGCTACTAGCCACATTAGGCTGTTAAAAACTTAAAAGTTCAAAATTCAGTTCTTCAGTTCTAGTAGGCACATCTCCAATACGCAATGCTTTTTAACATGTAGCTCTCTCTGGCTACATACTAGACGACACAGATAGCGATGTTTCAGCTACCGTGAAAAAGCCTCTGTGCTGCACCAAACACGTCAATCAGGGTCACAGTGTGCAATTACAATTCTCCTTCTGATAGATTATGAAGCAAAGAAATGTATAAATTCTCTTACACAACAAGGTCTCCTGACACAACATACAAGTTTTATCATGTAAAGGTGAGACAGCGGGGTAGCAGGAAGCTTAGTAATATTTTACAAATACCAGTCAATCTATTGCTATGAAGATGTTCCTAAATAATAAAGTCATAGACAGTCTGTGAACCTAATGATTAATTAGATAACATACATACAGATGAATATTATATGAGAAATGAATAATCAACTACAGTCATGTGTTATCTATTTTATCTGAGTGCACATCACATGTATGACATCACTGGGAAATGTAATCTGATGTGACCACTGCCAAATACATGGTTTGTTGTTGTTCAAAATGCCATTATGATATATCAGTATTTATTAGTTTACTTGCTGATTTTGAAACTACTCAGTGTGTATTAGAGCGCTTGTATCAGAAGTTTCTTTACTTGCTGTTTCCAAATATGTAAAGTGGATACTTTTCTTTTTAAAAGAGGGCTTTCCAACTTTCCAACTTTCCAGCTGATTTACTTTAATGCCAAGAAGATGTCATATACCACAGCTGTTCCTAAAACTTTTATGAAGCAAAACATGAGACATATAATATAAAAATAAACTCACAAATCATGATTTTTACTCTTAAGATCAAACACTGTAAGTACAAGGAAATTCAGCAACTCAGGAACTGACACCTTGGTGACTATATGACTGCTGTGGCACACGGAGGCAAAGCCCATGCAGACACATGACAGGACACAGCAGATGACAAGAGAACATGACAGGTCCACAAGCATGTCAGCCATGACTGCTACAAAGGATGCGGAGACACATCCCGGGGGCTAATTTTATATTGATTCAGTTTCCTTTATCTTTTCAACCTTCCTCACGGTTCATCCATCTTAGCTAGCTTGTCAGCATTATTCTCATTTTTCTTACAAAACAGTCTCCTCTTTTCAGGTATTCATACATGGCCAAGGCAATGAAATGAAAGCCGCAGCAGAAAGCGGCTTGAAGAAGTGCTCATTTTCTTTGGAACCACTGACTGTGCTGTGAATGCAGCTCACTGGTCACCATGCGAGAGGTGGGAAAGCCGTGTGTTTCAGCAGATTGGTTGGAAGCTTATACTCTGGCGACAAGGTATTCAGGTTATGACCCAGTTTTTCCCGCTTACCTTGGCTTTGCCATCCTGGGCTGACATATATCCCACGCACATGCTCTCTGTAGTGTGGCTCCACAGAAATTCCACTGTGTGAACAAGAACACAAACAGGCACATTCACATTCACAGATGGGAAATAAATCTTTGCCTTTTTAATAGAACAGTTAAAGATAGTTTTATTTTTAACACTCATTCCCTACTTTCCATTTGCTCCTTCATAAATGTCAAAATGATTTAGTACTCAAAGCTGTAATGCCATTTACTGTTGTGAAATGAAAAATGTATTTCTTTCTTGTCAGACTTATGATTATTACATGTAAAATAAATGCTCATGGTTGAACTTAGAACATTGGATACATCTACATTCATAATATTATATAAAGTGATTTAGTAAATGCAATATCCCACAGTATAATTTCTTTAAACAGACACACATGCACATGCTCACAAATGCCTTAAATCTCTACTTAAGATACTACAACCAGGATGGACAAATGAACCTGGACTAATTTGCTACAGACAGTAAAGAAATGCTCCAAGAATGAGAGCCACTCATCAAAAGACCCAGGGGCCTGGATGTCTCTCACTGACCAAATCTGCTCTCAACAAAGCGACAGTGATGGATTTAACCAACCAAGCACATTAAGAACCAGAGAAGCCAGCCTCATGGAAACAAGCTCTTCCTCCCTTGCAGTAGAGTCAGCTAATAAACACAGAAGACATTGCTTAGTGCTTGTCGTTCAAGCCTGAGGAGTTTGAAATGTGGGATTCACAGTGGGAGGGGAGAATGGGCTCCCCAGAGTTGCTAACTCACCTGGATATGACAGATATAACTCATTTGTGACACCTGCATGTCCCCCATACTATATCATCACCATCATGGTGACTATCATTATTTAAAATTACACTTATAAGTAGACATTGTGACACCCTCCCGAGGCTTGGGGAATAGTGTAGAAGAAGGGGAAGAAAAACTGGGAAGATACAAAGAGTCATCTTCAAGCAGACATAATAATTATGGTCATGATCAGGGCCTTATTCAGTCAGCATCAGAAAGACTTGCTCCTGAAGCAGATGAAACAAACACAGAGACCCACAGCCAGATGCTACAGAGAGAGAAATATCTTGAAATACACAGTTTTATATCAGATGTAGCTATCAAATCTCTCCCTTCAGAGGTCAGGGAACCTCTGAAGGTTCTACAGAAGAACAAGGCCCCCTAAAAATAATGAGAATAGTCATATGAACGCAGAAACTGAAGCAGCAATCATAGGCCCTTCATGGCCCTCTGCATACAGACTATAGCTTTCAATTTAGGACTTTTATGTGACTCCTGAATGTGTAATTGAGTGGCTCTCTGATTCTTGCGCCTTCCCTTGGGGCTCTTTTATTTGCCTCTTGGCTTGGCTTGTCCAACTTTGATATGATGGTTTTTGCTTTATCTTATAATACTTTTTGTTATGTTTGGTTGTTATTTCTTAGAAGCACGCTCTTTCCTAATGAAAGACAGACAGACAGAGAGTGGATTGGGTGGGAGGGGGAAGGGAGGGTACTGGAAGGACTAGAGGGATGGAAAACTGTATGAAAAATGTATCTGTTTAATAAGGGAGAAAATCAAAATGAACAAACAAAAATTATGATCATAAACTCACACCAGCTGCGGTTGCCTGAACTGAATCTACACAAAAACTGCCAAAAGTCAGGCATGGACAGGAGAGGGTCTCAAGAGGACTAGCCCATTCTCCCTCTGTTGGAATACTGGTTATTGATAAGAGTCTAGGAGAGGGACGTCACTGGCTCTACCCACTAGTGATCCATTCAAGTTCCAACAAATGGCTCCAAATGTCACATAGGAAGTTCTGATTAAACTCAAACAAAATAAAATAGCACATGAATCTGGGAAAGAGACTTTCGGGGAAGATGGAGGGGTGGTGGTAGGGACAGTAGGGAAAGCAAGGGTGTGGAAAAGGAATGACCAGAACCCATCACAAACACGTATACACTGTCAGTGAAGAAACTTACTAAGAGTTTGACAATCATGTTTACCAGAATTAGTGGGTGAACATTTAAAGAAGGCCATGTTATTTGCAGTCTCAATGGATCTCTTTTAAACATCTTTTAACAAAGATAAATTTTAAAATATAAATTTGTTGTACAATAAACTTTATGAGCTTTAACTAAATGAAAAAGCTAATTTCAACAACTAGGGGGTCAAATAAAATTGTTAGGTGCTGACCATGCAACCTGTAACACAACCACTGAGATACGTCACTGAACAGGTCGATACAGCAATGATCTCGTTAGTAATTCATTAGAACGCTTCAAATTTATCAAAGCAAACTTGCCAAAATAAACTTCTCAAGGAGAAACTGAGAGAAATGATTAAAGGGACACATGACACTAAATGCAGGATGTCATCTTGGATTGGATTCTGGACTGGAGTTAAAGGCTGTCTCGTGAGAACTACTGAGACAGTGCTGACAGGTTTAGAAGAACGCCCTGCTCTTCAGAAATGATGTATTAGCAGAAAATAAGTCTAAGTCTCCTCTAATAATTGAGGAAGGCGTGTGTAGACGAAGGGACGGTGATGGAGAATCCAGAAGATAAGTTAGGAAGACAAAGCAAGAGCACACCTGAGAGACAAATCCAGGGGCTCTCTTGTACTAGTCTCAAAACTCCCCATACTCACGAAATCATAGCTACATAAACGTTACAAACAAATCACACATATGCAAATAACACACAAAACACCTTTTACTGTGAAGAGGTACCATGAACATGGAAACTGTTTATAACAGTTCTTTCCACATTGTGTCTTAACTCAAACACCATCTTTTATTTAAAAAATAAATTTTATATTAAATCATAAGCATTTGAAAAAATAAAAGCCAAAAAACCCAAACAAACAAACAAACAAACAAAAGCCTAACAACCCCAAAAGGTTTGACAATGGCTGGTTACAAGTTAGGACCCCATTCCTGTCATGAAGAGATGAACGTGGCGCACAGCACAGGGAGACATGGCGCTGTAGAGGAGCCACTCCCTATAAGCCTGTGGGGGCCATTTTCATTCAAACCACTACAAACTTCAAGTACAATTTCCAGATTCTAAGTTTATAAAAGCATTTTATAAGTCTTGCTGTATTTTTCCAACAAAAATCTCCACTGTGCCTGATAATAAAACTGCATTGCCCAACATCGATCCCTCGGCATCTCAGGCCATTCATGTTTGTGTCTCTGTGTTAATCATGCCTACAACCGCGTGTTAAGACACAACACAGGAAGGAGAGTGGGCCTAAGCACTGCAGGTTTGCCAGACATGTGGGAAAGAGTGAGGGGTAAGATAGGCTTCTTCAGAAACATGGCTCATTCCCTTGTTATTAATCAATTATCAAACCTGGCAGCCTGCTAAGCAGGCTCTCAGCTGCCGCGGGCAGGAAACAGTCACGCAATGAAGTAAGTTCTCTTCACCAGATGTTTTTCCTTCCACACACTTTGTTTGAGTTTCAAAATCTTCAAGTCCAGAATAAGGTCTTCAATGTGCTAAGCTGCCCAACAGAGCGAAGGCTCTGACCTTAATGAAGGTCTTTATGGAGCAATGATTTCATTTAAAAAAAAAAAAAAAAAACCAGCAGCTAAGACATTAAAATTATGATTTCTTGTTTAATTAAGATGGTAACTGCTTAGAAATGAAATGGGCTTTACAGAAGAGACTCACAAAGACACACACACCCAGCAACAGAGCCCCAGAATACCACCAACATAAATATAAAAAAGTGTGTGTGTGTGTGTGTGTGTGTGTGTGTGTGTGCGCGCGCGCGTGCGTGCACATGCACGCATTCTCGCCACACATCATCCCTGTATTGGTGTTTGCCTTCCACTCTTTTCCAGTAGGTTTCTCCACTACCCAGTTCACCATCACCACTATGAAGGGCAGGCTGGTTGGCCTGTGAGCTTCCAGAGATTTTCTTGTCTTTGCCTTGGAGTTTCCCAAAGAATGGCTGGCATTTTAGATGAGGGTGCTACCACATCCTGTTTTATGTGGATTCTGAGGATGTGAACTCTGCTCCTCATGCTTCTGTGATGAGCACCTTATCCACAAAGCTACTTCACTAGCTCCATTTGAACCATTTTTAAAACATTGTTCTCTGTAAACTGTAACTCAAAGGGGCTGGAGAGATGGCTCAGTGGTTTAGAGTCCTGAGTTCCATTCCCAGCACCCACATGGTGGCTCACCGTCCTCTGTAACTCTTGGTTTGGGGATCCAATGCCCTTTTCTGGCTTCTTGGGCACTATGTACATGTAGTACAAAGAGACATACATGTATGCAAAACATCTACACACATAAAAATAAAAAACATATCTTTTTAAAAAATGGAACCCACATTCAGAAAATGTGAAGATTCTTAATTTTATAATGCAGAGGAATTCAAAACTTTATGAAATACTGTTTTGATACCAAAAAGTTTTTAGTAAGATCTTAAGCTATATAATTTAAAAGTTCTTATAAGACAATTGTCTACATTTATTTGTTCAATGTTTTTACAAATTTGTTTTCCCTCCAGAATGCAATATACTGAATTCACACGTTATTCTTTAACTTTAAAAATGATTCTATTTTCTTAATTCTTCTCTCATATATTACATCCCAGTCAGTTTCCTCTCCCTCCCCTCCCTAAATATCCCCTCTGCCCCAGATACTCCTTCCCACCTCCTCTAAGTAAGCAGCAGGCCTCCCAAGGGGATCAACCAAACGCCACAAAACTGGCTACAATAAAGCCAGACACACACCACCACATCAAGGCTGGACAAGGCAGCCCAAAAGGAGGAAAGGGCCCACAGGTAGGCAGAGATTCAGAGACAGACCCTGATCCCACTGTTAGGATTCCCACATGAACACCAAGCTACTCAGTCATAATGTGCAGAAGACCTCTTCCCTCCCTCATTTCTGCGGGCCCTGTTCTCCTGGTGTGCCTGACCACTCTGGCTCCTGGTCCTTCTCCCTCCTCAGATATTTTAACTAACATGGGAAGGCTCTTTTATGATGTGAATATCAACTAATATTGTAAAATGTTCCTAGTTTCATGACTATCTAGCTAATTTTTATGAAGGCACAAGAAAAAAAAATCACCTACTTACTTACAATGAGCACACTTATAGGTAAATTTTTATACATTTAAAAAATAATCCAAAACAACAATGTAGCTAACAACTTTCCAAAACTACTTTTTCCATTCCAATTAATGTAATTAAGTTTGTAAAAAAAAAAAAAAAAGAATAGAAAGCATATTTATCTCAAAGATAAAATTAAACTGTAAACAGTATAAAAGAACATATGCTGAGAGCTGCAGGAGAGAATACTTTGTCACTGTCACATATGAAGGCAGCCATGAGGTAACAGCTAGTTTTCTCAACAGAAGCTAAAAAGCCAGAGGGGCATAAAATGAGTCTGAAAAACAACAGATTTGCCAACCTAGATTACCATTCAGCAAAACTATCTGTAATTAAAAATATTCTGTGAATATTTGCAGAAAGCCAAAGGAATTTTGGCCAGCTAGCTAGACAACTGAGGAAGGAGTTCAATGGAGTTAAGAGAGCAACAAACGAATCAAAGAGGCTCTGGTGTGAGGTGTGTGGAGGGGAAGATGATAGAAAGTTAAGCAAATAAACAGAAAAAACACCAAACACTACAAAATAAGCAAAATGGCAGAAATTGATAAACATATAGCATTAATAACCTGAATAGCAATGGTCTCAATTCCAAAAATCAAAAGAAACTGACTAGCACATTATATTTAAAAAACAAAAACAAAAACAAACAAGGATCCTCTCTATTTGCTACCTCCAAGAAACACATTTCACCATTAAGAAGAGATAACTCACCCTTAGGATAAAAGGACTAAAAAACAATTATTTCAAGAAAATAAAACTAGAAAATAAGCAGGTATTAACATATTATAAAACAAAATTGAAGTCAAGAAAAGATAACTTTAAAAGAAATAAAAAAGACAATTCATTCTAAATAAGAGAACAGTCTATCCAAGGACATTAGAATTACACACACACACACACACACACATACACACATACACACCAAATATAATTGGACTTAATTTCTAAAAACAATTACTAGATATTAAGTCACAAAAAAAGAGCACATGAAAATGAAAAAGAATAGTGATGGGGTGTGGGAAAAAACTAAAGGGGACAAATTTAATAAAAACATACTATATGCATGTATAGTCTCAAATAGAAAAATTACACATCAGAAAGATCATTTTTCCTAATCACATTAACTTCATTCAAGAAATTAAAAGATGGCACAATATAATAAAGCAATAAATGTAACATGTCATAAATTATAATTACTTAATAATTTTATTATTTAATAATTTTAATAATAAAATTTATGATTTGTAAGTATAATTAAGTAGATATAAGGACAAAAGTCACATGAACATCTTAATGAATTAAAAAAGGCCTTTAATAAAACCCAGCATTAAACATCAGACTGAACACGGAGACCCCAATGAAAGAGCTAGAGAAAGGATTGAAAGAGATGAAAGATTTGCAACCTCATGGGAAGAACAACATTATCACCCAGCCAAGGCACTGAAGTGGAGAGGGTGATTGGGAAAGGGAACACTGTCATGGAAGCAAGTTGAGGGGGAGGAGAGAGGAGAGAAGAGGGAAAGGATATGAAATGTAAATACAGAGACTATCCAACAAAATTGGGCGAGAAATCTAGCATTTATTCTCATAAAAAATGTAGAGACTAGTAGTGAAGAGAAAATAACCCAATATAATGTCAGACTCCCAAATTAACCAGCAAGCCCCACCCACCCAAGGACCAGGTAACTTCATGGAACACTGGGAGTTGTAGCTCTTAGAAAATAACAATCAACCCTCTTGGAAAAGTGTGGTACCTTATGAGATTGCCCTATAAGTGCATGCAAAGTGTCTCAAGGCCACGCTAGAGAACCCTAATTCTCTGGGGACTCCAGGGAGTGATCCTGACCAAAGTCCATTTTAGTCAGTAAAGCTTGCTTCAAATTTGGTTCAAAATGACAGAACTGATTTTTCTCCAGCAAATCTCTGGATTAAAAATAATAGAGACTAACAAATCTACAGCCAACATCATAATCCACTGGGAAAAAGTCAAGGTATTTGTATTAAGAACAGGAACAAGACAAGGCTTTCTGTTGTGTGCACTCTTGCTCAATATAATAACTTTAAGTCTTAGCCAAAGCAATAAAATAAGCAAATAAAATGATTATAAATAGGAAAGGATTGTGTGAGGTGGAATCTCAGAGTTGTTTTGATTCACATTTATCTGATGACTAAGGATGTTGAGCATTTCTTTAGGTGCTTCTCAGCCATTTGAGATTCCCCAGTTTAGAATTTTTGTTTACCTCTGTACCCCATTTTTAAAAATAGTGTTATTTGGTTCTCTGGATCTAACTTCTTAAGTTCTTTGATATTTTGAGTATTAACCCTCTATTGGATATAGGGCTGGTAAAGATCTTTTCCCAATATGAAGGTTGATATTTTGTGTTATCGACAGTGTCCTTTGCCTTACAGAAGCTTTTCAAAAACTCAGGCAACAGCAGGTGCTGGCAAGGATATAAAGAAATAGGAACACCCCTCCATTGCTTGTGGAACTGCAAGCTGGTATAACCACTCTGAAAATCAGTCTGGCAGATTTCTCTCAGAAAACTGGAATGCTAGAGGGGTGAGGTAGGAGTGTGGGTAGGTAGGTGGGAAAGCATCCTCTTAGAGGCAAAGGGGAGAATGAAAGGAATGGAGGGATTTGCAGAGGGTAGACTGAGAATAGGGGGCAACATTTGAAATGTCAATAAATAACCAAATAAATAAATAAATACGAAAATAATAAGTATTCTTATTTGCAGATGACATGATTCGATAAATAAGAGACCCTAAAGATTCCACAGAAAACTCTTGGAACTGAAAACCCTTTCAACAAAGTAGCAGGATCAAAAATTAACTTAAGACATCAGTAGTTCTCATCTATCCCAATGGCAAGGGTACTGGGAAAGAAATCCAATTCACAACGGCCTTCAAAAGTAAATTGCGGTTTGGAAACTAATAAGAGACCTAGTGAAAGAGGTGACCTTTCAAGGGAGGACATATAGAATAGAATGATATAAAGGAGGAGGAAAAAAATAATGCGTAGGATAGAGAGGTGGGGGACGGTAGAGCAGGATGGGGGTGACACATGAAAAGGAAATATGGGGAGCGATCATTAACAATAGAGGCATTTAAAAAGTCATATGAAAACAGGTAGAAAGCACAGTATATAGAGTAAGCATTGAGATTCCAGGATTGTTAAGCACACAGGCCTGTTTTCTGCCACAGATGAAATGTCACCTGGAATATGAAATAAAAGTTGTCAAGCAAACTGGTGATCCTTCGTTACTCTTAGGATACAGCCTCCACCTGAATTTCCCCCAAATCCTGATAACTGTTTAGGCCTAGTCCTGGGTTTTGTCTCTTAGTGAATAGAATTCATCCTTATGAAAAAGGCACGATGTACTATGCATCCTCCATTAACAGACTCTATCCATGTGCTTATTACAGACCTTCCTCTGTATACCCTAGCCCTGAGCTCTGCTTATGGGCCAATAAACTCATTGTTACTGTAAAGCCACAGGTGTTTTGGTACTTTGTTAGCAACTTTCTGTGTAGCTATGGCTGCACCTTTGCTATAAAAGTTGTCACATAGAGGGTTTGTTTTTTTCTCTAAAGTTCGACTGTTAAAATGTATAAGAAAAATAAAGCATGGGCATTAGATTCTCTACAAGTCTTGATCCAGTTTGACTGGCCAACTCTGGCTGCGCTGAGTTCTCTTTCTCACCTCATCACGGTTTGACTCCTATCAGCAGAGATACCTGCAAGGACCCCACAACAGAAGCTCACTACTGGAGAAGCTCCTTAAAATTGTGGTATATTTACACAATGGAATACTACTCAGCTATCAGAAACAATGACTTTATGAAATTCTTAAGAAAATGGATACATCTAGAGAATATCATCCTGAGTGAGGTAACCCAGTCACAAAAGAACAGACATAATATGCAGTCACTGATAATTGGATACTAACCCCAGAAAGCTCTGAACACCCCAGAAACAACTCACAGATCATATGAAGCTCAAGAAAAACAAAGGCCAAATAGTAAAAGCCTCAGTCCTTCTTAGGAAAAAAAAAATAAGTGTATAACACCCTCTCAGAGTGTAGTACACCTAGACCTTAAATCATTAACAACCCAAGAGCTAGGAATATAGCCTTGTGGCAATTTTTGGTATTCAAAGATCATTATGTTTAATCTATACCCAATAAGAAAACTCTGACTGTTTCCATGTTACATTCTGTTCTACATGTACTTTATGCTTATGGTAACTAATGGGATTTCAATGCATACTATCAAACCTCTAAAAGAATTTCCAAAATGCTTTTAAAAATCTGTACATGCATCTCTCTTCTTTAAATAAAGTTGTAAGAAAAAAATATATATACATATACGTAAACATATGTAAATAGAGTTTAAATAGAGTTACCCCATAATGGCAGACAATACTCCAACTAGGTACCACATGCTACCAAATACAACTCTCAGTTCTTTATGAGTTGTTGGCCAGTGCAGTCATACAGACTTGCACACAGTACTGGCTGCTGCCAATGCTCTTCATTACCCTTCGTACTTCACAGTCAGGCCTGTGGAGACACTGCATCCCCTGACTCAGAGAACATGGGGAAATCATGCTGCACTCACCTGGAAGCTTCATCCCTGCTGTCTCTCTTTTAGTGCTGACAGGTGCTATGCACACTATTGAAGGAAAAGGGGGTTGTTCTCACCTAGCTGTGAACCCTGTTAGCTACAATAATGCCTAGCCTGACAAATCACATACTAGGGCAGTTGTGGAACTATTATTACAAAAATAACCACTTTCTGATTGGCTCTAAGGCCCACTCCACAGACAGAACAGCCCCCTGGCAATGTTTGTGGGCAGATAATCTATGGCTCTGTGAGTCATATGCCCTAGGGGAACCCAATATTACTATTTTACTAAATAGACATAGTACTAAAACTCCTAAAGACATACTGCTATATCCATGGATCATTTCATTGCTCAGCCTTAACCAGAGAAGCTTCATTTACAGAGACTGTAATAAATAAAGAGCCACTCAGCCAGCCAACACACTGAGAGTAAGAGACAATGGGAAATACCTATTCCTCCCTAAGGGCTCAGGGGCCTTCAATGAAGCATAGTAACAAACACAGTCAAAGTGAGAGGTGGTGGATGACAGAAAAGGAACTAAGATCTGTCAAGCTCGCACCAGACAAAATGTTTGGTCTGAAATCTTTGTGTGCAGAGGAAGGTATGACATGAAATTGCACCATGTGAAGTATTGTTGGCACCAATACTTCAGGGGAGAGCTGCTGGGGGAGGGGGGAGAGGGAGGGAGGGAGGAGGGGGAAAAGGGGGAAGGGAAGGGGAAGAGAGAAGAGGAAGGGAGAGAGAGAGTCTAAATTATTTAATGCTGTGGTCCCTGGTAGGTGGAATACATGCCAGGGGATGCCGCACTCACAAGAGTAGTTGGATAACACAAACTGAACTTGATATACTTAACAAAATAAGAAAGAAAGTGTGAAGTTGGATGAGTATCAAGGTAAAAATGGAGAGACAGAGCTAATGAGGGAAAATAATAAAATAAAAATTATTTGTATAAATCCTGGAAGAATTAATAACGTTATTTTTTAATTCACTATAATTAGCCATCAGGGAAATGCAAATTAAAACGACTGAGACTGCATCTTACTATCATCATGACCATACGTGAGGAAGAGGAATCCCTATTCACTGCTGTGTGAGTGTAAACAGGCACAGACACTATGAAAATCAGGATGGATGCTTCTGAAAAGAAGTAAAATGAGAAATATGTACACGTACACATACACACACACACTGAAAACTGAACCTAAGGCATAGTAGGCAGGCTCTCTATCATTAAACTATATCCCCATCTCTTTCCTCCTATATAACCCAGCTATACCACTCCTGAGAATGCATTGTTAATTCCAAAGATGGGAGAAGAAATACTAGTGACCTAAATCATCATGACCGAAATAATTAAAGCCAGCAATTAATTAACCTTTTTTAAACTCCGGTACATTGAAACCTCTCCCTAAGTTGGGGTTCAAACGGTCAGCATTGGATGTAAGGGAGACAATTTTTTTATAGCTCAGGGACAGGGTGGGGGGATTCTAAATGGGGGATTTGGTGGGCAAAATAGGCAGGATTACAGAACATCATAACAAGTTAGTCCTAACAACCTGAAACAAAGACATGGTTGCAAGGTAGGCATAACAAGGTACACAACAGGGTGGTCACAGGTGGTCATATAAGGTAGGATTCTAAGACGGTTTATTAATAACTTTTGAAATAAAGACATAGTTGCCATTCCTGGTAGAGGCTTGATAAGAAGCATTTGTAGTTAAGGTTATGGTAGGGCATAGCTCAATCCATTAGAAACAGAGCTAAAATCATAAACACCTACGGACCCAGTTTGTGTTTACTAGAAGAATGTGTTTAAGCCTAAGAAAGAGGCAGGCTAGTTCTTCAATATCCATAAGTATATTTGGATACTGAGGTTTATTATTGCTCTACTTACAATAACTAAAAAAATTCATTGTACCTAGAGAAAAGCAAAAATGTGTCATAGATACATAACAAAATTTTATTTAGGTATAAAACAAAATATCTGTGGGAAAATGGATAGAACTGTATAATTAAGCAAGGTAATTCAGGCATGGAAAAATAAACAGCATACATTGTCCTTGACTTGTAGGTCCTGCGTTCTACATTTCTATGACCATGAGAAAGGAGAAAGGATTCTAAGGTATGGAGGCAAGTGGTAGAACATGAGAAACATACACAGGCTTTGAAGATTCTTCTCAGACATGTCATACAGTGATATGGAAGGAGTCACAATGTGAGAATATTTTTGTGCCATTCTTATGTGGAGATGCAACAGTTACATGTGTCTCCCTCAAGAATAAGTGCTGGAGAGATGCCTCAGCAGTTAGACTCAAGTTCAAGTCCCCGAGCCCATATCAGACGATGTAAAACTATCTATAACTCCAACTCCAGAGTATCCAACAATCCTCTGATCTCATACATGTACACATGATTAAATAATCAGGTTTTTAATTCTATGTTGATTCACTGCTTTGAACGGAAGTACCCACTGCTGGGTATAGCTGTGGAAGGCTAAACTTAGGTCTGGTGACTCCTGCTACGTGAACCAGCATGAAGTACCAGTGCAAAGCTGGGCTTCTCATATCATTTAAGTCACCACCTTTCCAGGATACTCTGAGGGACAAGTCACCCATTGCATTTTGGAGCAAGTAGACCACGCCACAAGACAGAAGACCTGGTAAAGTTGAAGAAGGTTCAAAGACCCTAGGCATTCTCATAATTGAGAACGGCAGGCATTGGAACCAGCTCCTGGCCAGATAACCACAACACCCCATTGAGAGGATTAAGACAACCTGTCATATAGCACAAAAATCTAGAGTGGTCCATGCTAATAAGGTATCTAGAGAGACCCCAAGTGTTTACCCAATGAGATTCTCTTCTTGGGCATCATTCCTACAAAAGGTATTTAATCCCTGGTTCACCCTGAGTCAGATATTCACTCATATCTGCCATGAATAAAGCAGTTTGGACAAGCAAGGACTGTCTCTTCATCAAGGATTGCAGGGGGAGACCTTCACAATAAAGAGCTGCACCTACATCTCCTGGAGAAAGCCTGCTCTCCTGGTGCTTACTCAGAACCAAACCGGATTGTGCCCCAACCCATCCCAGGCTGAGCTATTCTCTTCCTGCCTGGGGAGTAGGGAAAGATGGACCTGTGGACCACCAGTCTCAACTCCTTTCAGTCCTCGGCAGCATCTGGGTGCACAAGAGATTGAGAGCTACAGCATCACCCCAGTCCCCCTTGTTTCTCACGCAGGAAAATACAGGGACTCCCTATCTTAGCTGGAATTGAGTGATGTTTCTCCTAGGACACCTCCTTCTCCATCATCCACATGCTATCCTATTTAAATTGTGTTTTTTTCCCAGTCCTTACCAGGCTGAAAGCAAAAAAAATTCCATCCAAATGAATTCTGTTTCTAAACAGAAAAGAAAAAAAAGCACTTGATCATCCCCTTAAAAATACAAACATATAAACACAAACACAGAGAAACACACATAGACATACAAAAATACACAGAACCAGGCACACACAAATACACACAGACATATACATAGGAAGACAGACAGACAGGCAGACACATACCTCCAAACAGACACATATACACAACCCATAGATATACAATAAACAGTCTCAGTCTCTGTCTCTCTCTGTGTGTCTCTTTCTCTGTCCCTGTCTCTCTCTGTCCCTGTCTGTCTCTGTCTCTGTCTCTGTCTCTGTCTCTGTCTCTCTCTCTCTCTCTCTCTCTCTCTCTCTCTCTCTCTCTCTCTCTCTCTCTCTAATTGTTGTTAACAGTCCCCAGCTGCCCGCAACCATTTAAAACCTCTCCACTTGGAACTCTAAAATCAGAAACATCTTGGCTGGGCAGCCGCCAAGTCAGCTGCTGCCTCAGACTTCCTTGGGTGGGATGACATACTACAGGATGCTTTGCACACCATATAAGTAACTCCTTACTGAATAAAGAAAAATTAATTTTTCAGTGGGAAGCATTGGAAACTGTAAATTCAACAGCTTCCTCTTATCTGCTGCTGACTGTTAAGGACCTCTTAACCCAGTAGGTGGTTTGTGGTTTAAAAACAATATACAAAAATGCTCTACTGCCTTGACACAGAATCTGTATGAATCAAACAAGACAAGTTTCATTATGTCCATGAAGTAGCTGAGGCGGCATGCTTCCCTGTTAAACTTTCACTGGTAAACTGTCCTGGGAGCAATGGAGTCTGAGTTCCACAGCATCCCACTTACACGGAGCTGAGGAGATAGATAACCCTCCCCTCTTCCCAGGGCTCACACTACTTTCTTGAAGACTAAAAAGCATGTTAACTTTATTTAAAAAGTAAGGGATGTGAGTTAAACAGAATACAAGCCCTAAAGTCCCTTCGCTTCTCTTCCCGTTTTATTCTCTCAGAACATTTGGAACTGCTGGCAGCAGAGGCCCTGGCGGACATCTTGATGCTCTACTCAACAGAAAACCATTCAGTAAAGCTAAGTTAATGACACACAACTGTATTCATTCAGCAATTCCTTTTTATTTCAGGATTTATCTCATGCTCAAGTGACACCTATTACCCTTAAAACTGATAAAATTTGCAAAATTGCCACCTGAATTTTAAGTTACCACAAGTACATAACTGGCAGAATTCAACTCAGAAATCTTCATATTTTTAGATGAAAAGCAAAACCTAACAATAAATTTAAAAACTTATGGCTAGATAATAGCTAGAACTATAGTTCTCATAAAAAAGAAAAATCATAACCAAAGAAGACTATTTCTAGTTTTTAAGGAATGTTAGTGTAACTTAAAGAAAGAAATGTTCTGTTATAAACAGAAGAGATCAAAAATATTTCCAAAAACACAAATCAGAGAGCAATTTTGCTAATAGTACTCTTGGCTGCTAAAATGTTTAAATATTATATCTGCTTATTTGCTGAACAGCTCAGCTCCCTTAACTGTGTGCCCTGACCTTAAAGGAGAAGTGTCAACCCACCTTTCCAGACAGTAGTAGAGATGAAACACCTCTGAAGCACAGCTGAGGGACAAAGAACATGAGCTTCCAACCACGGGGCTCACAGGACCCTTGTGGAGATGACACTTCTCAGGCAATTCAGTAACATCAGACAATATTAACAGGGCCAGTCTCCCAGTCTTGTCCCAGAAGTGAATCTGCCAGTTAGCTTCGTGATCATGTGGGCCTTGGAGAGAGGTACCTTGTCTTGGGTGCTCACAGAGGCCAAGGACATGTAATGAAGTAATGCTGTTGGTGTCCCAGAAGGAAGCTCCTTTGAGCACATACATTTATAGGCTCACCAGTCTTTTAAAGCCATCCCCCCTCTGCCCCCCAAAAATCTGGAGGAATTTTAAGTTTACAGTAAAATGACTATTTTTTGGATGGTCCAGGGAGCATCACATCATTTTTATGTTCAAACTACATCATGTTTTGGTAACAGGAAAAGAACAACACAACAAAAAGTACTCAATAAAGAAGGCATGCTTCAAATGGGGGGCAGAGGGAGGGAAGCTCTAACCGCTGCTGCAGAGCAGTCTGACTGCACTAAGCTGAAAACGACAGACACCATTGCTCTTTTCACTTAGCCATGAAATAGAACAAAGTTCCCATAAAAGTTCAAAAATCAAACACTACCAAACAACATACCATTCGGATACATAGGAATATGAAAAGGGGTTTAAGGAAAACCCACAGGTAACCATGAAATGAAAGCTCAGGGAAAAGGCTGTAAGATCAGAGAGGCCCACATGGGGGTTTCAAAGATACGAGTAATGGGCAGTTCCTTGGGTGGGGCGTCAGGTCCACAGTGTTCATTCACTATTGCCCTTTCTAACTCGAAAACTTAGTACGTCCTTCTTTAAAAGACACATGAAACATTGCACTGTAAAAGATGAAAATCTCAAGAGGTGAAGGGGAAGCTAGAAAGATGGAAGCACATCATACTCAAAACTTAATAATCAGCAACATAAACACATTTCCAGGTAGAAAGAACCTGAGTTATTCTCTAAGTAAAGTGGGATTAACTTAATGGCAAAGTAACAATCACCATGTGTGCTCAGGAGATGACCAGGTTCTGGGAGACTGTGGGCCTACACTCTTGTCTACCAAGAAGGACCGCCAAATAGAGAAACGTTTTACTATGCAGTCCTTACACATTTATTCTGGGTTGCTTATGATTTTCCTCAACTATATGGAGACCGTTTTACAGTGGCCTGTTGTTCCTACTGACCACATAAGGAAGAAAATCTTCAACTTCATAGGCTCTAATCAAGATCTGGTATATAGGATGCAAAGAAGGAAATGATCCCCATAGCAGAATTAGTTATTTATGGAAGATATTTACATATATTCTAATTACCTCTATCACAAGCTTAAATTAGCAGCACACTCACTGTTTCCATTGTGTGTGTGTGGGGGGGGGGTCTTATGTGTCTTTTTTGCACACTTAAAAATATTATTTTATTTTAATGTGTATGTTTATTTTACCTACATGTGTGTCTGTGTACTATCTGCATGTCTGGTGCCCTGGGAGGCCAGAAGAGGATGGAGCCACCATGTGGGTGCTCGCTATCAAACCCAAAATCTCTGGGAAAGTAGCCAGTGCTTTTAACTGATGAGCCATCTTACCAGCTCCTGTTTGCACATTTCTTAACCATGCAATCACAGCAGCCTCAAGCAAGCACTTCTATAGGGCCTAGAAAACATACAATTATACTTCAGCGGGAAAAAAATATATTGGCATCCCCTCTAAGAGCATATAGAAAATTCATTCTTTTCAGCTGTTTCATCCAAGGACAAAAACTTTGCTTTGTGTTAAATATGCAGTCTGTAGGCTGGGCTTTGTCAGAATCTCTTGATCTGGAGAGTGGGACGTGACAGGCAAGTGTTAGAAACATGTTCAAGGCTACACTGTCCCTACATAAGGGGGATACAGAAGCTGTCTTCTGGAAGACATTTAAACTATCTCTTCATCTTCTTCCTGGACAAACAATAAGCAAAATTTTCGACTTTCGATGTTTGCATTTTAGAACATAGGATATTTTCTGACACTTCATTTTTCTGAAAGAATAGTCAACTCAAGCTAAAGAAATGGCTTCGTGGGTAAAGTTCACATAAAAGCTTAATACAGTAGGACATGACTACAATGTGAGTCCTCTAACTGGGGATTGGAGAAAGACACAAGAAGTCACCAGAAGCTCATGGGGCAGTAGGCAGGAGTATGAAGCAGTAGGAAGAACAGCATGAGAAGCCCCGTCAAGGAAGGACGAAGGCATACACCTCAGATTGTTTTCTAATCCTCATATGTACACATCTCCAATCACATCCATGTACACACACACACACACACACACACACACACACACACACTCATCAGTAGGGGAGGAGGAGAGGAACAGAAAGACAGTTCTGCTAAGATAATATGAAAACTATAGTTAGCGCTGAAATTCGTTTATCTAAGAACTACTGGGGCCTATTACGGAGATGGGGACAAATTTCAACAACATAGTACCTACCCCCTCCCCCTGCTTACAGTATGTGAACTGCTTTTCAGAAGGTAGAAGTTTCTAATGCATAGAGAGATAGGTCAGATTCCTGGGCCCTTTCTAGTTCTCATAACCTGTGATTATCCTGTCAAGTAAGTGGATTTGGGAGGGAGAAAAGAATTTCTAGCCTAGAAAGAGAAGCAAACACGTTAGTATCTGACCAAGAGTTTCCTGCTAAGTGTCACAAGGATGTCAACTGCCTGGTACTAGCAAAGCCCAAAGAAGAAGAAATCCCTTGGAGGAAACTTTTCCAGTGAATTCTCACTTGAGGAAGACCTTAAAAATAGGTTACCAGGACAGGGCACTTTCAAGAAAAAAGCAACAGAGAGAGCAAGTTACTGGGGGAAAGGATGTCTGCTTGGAAATGCTATTGGAAAGGCAAGGACGTGGGACATTGCAGACGAGTACAGGGAATGAAGGGGAAGCTGAAAATTATACTAGAGCATGTTCCAGGTCAGTTCAGAAAGTGGGTGGGAACTCTTCCCATTAGGTTAGGTAATTGGCATCCTGCAGATCCAAAAGTAATCAAATGCAGGTGGTGTGTGTGTGTGTGTGTGTGTGGTGTGATACCTCAATAAAAAGTTAAAAAGTAATCAGAGGCAGGTGGCGTATAGGGGTGTGTGATGTGGTGTGGTGGGTGTTACCTCAATAAAATGGTAAAACTAAAGAGCACAACAGAACCTAAAAGGGTTACATATTAAATCCTGTTATTATTATTGTCTAGTTTTAATCTAGCATATATTTAGAAGTAGCTGCAAGAGAGTATTTTATGTGTTCTGTGAACAGTGGCATAAATGGTTAAGTGACAGATATGCTAACTGGCCAGATTTGATCGTTATACAATATATAGATAAACTGAAATATAACATGTATACTGTTCGCATGTATAATTACATGTTGATCAAAAGTAAAAGCCATCACAATTGAATACAGTTGTAATTCCAACAGTGGAGAGTCTGAGATACAAGGATAGGGAATTTGAAGCTAGCCTGGGCTGCACAAAAGTAACAATATAAATAGTAGCGAACACAGAAATAATGTTAAGAGAGACATATTCTGGTCTTCTTGCAGCACGTTAAGAAAGATATTCAACCTTCAGTTTAAACATGCCGTGCTATACAGAAGATACTGATTAAAATCTAGAGGTGGGGATTTCCCATGAGATGATAGAAAAGGAAAGCCTGAACTGGGGAAGGCTGGGGGAGGGAAGACAGAGAGGGAGAGTGTGGCTGAAGATCAAAATTCACATGCTGGGTGGTAGTGGCACACCACTTTAATCCCAGCTCTCAGGAGGCAGAGGCAGTTTGATTTCTGAGTTCAAGGCCAACCTGGTCTACAGAGCGAGTTCCACAACTTGCCAGGACTACACAGAAAAACTGTGTGTCAGAAAAAGAAAAAAAAAACAAACAAACAAACACACAAAACAGTTCACAATATTGGTGACATTTGTCCCCAAGGGTCCCAAAGAATAAAACCATGGTGGGAAGTAAACACCTTGTCATTGATGGTTAGTAGACATACTAGGGCCAGAGTTTACTGAAGGCTAGATACAATAGTATATAATCTATAAATTCCTTTTGAAAAACAAATAATTACAGTGTTAGAAGCCAGGATGATGAACAGCCCCTGAAGCCAGAGATTAGGAGGTCGCAGGACCTTTGGGGTGGCAGTGCAGTGTAACCTTTTTATCCTGTATGGCTTACAAAAGGTAGATTCACTAGGGAATAATGAATTCATCAAGAAAGCAGAGTTATGATGTATTTTCTTGATATATGTATATTTTAATTGAAAAGGCACATCTAGGGTCCCAGCTACCCAGATTTTTAAGAACTTTCAATCTAGACAAATAGAGCAGTAAAAGCATCCGGTGAGCCAGGGCAATCCCACCAGTGTGGCTATGCCTTGGTGACTGGGAGGTGGTGGCTTCATCACTACAGATATGAAGCTATACCTTCTTGGCTTAGACCTAAGACTGTACATCTGGATGCAATCTGAACTCTGCAACAACACTTGCATCCCTTCCTCAAGACAGTCTTACGAGCAAGGTGTGGTATAATGAAGAAATGGCAGAGGACAGGCAGGTGATCCATGAAAGCAGTGAAATAGTAAGCCAGGGAACCAGGACTAAGGTCTAAGCTCGTCTGAGTTTTATCTCTTTAGAGGAGGAAGAACAAAAAAAACCCGTGTTTCTGTGTTATCAAACGTATTGTCATGGGTCATCTCTGATGCTCCATGGAATAAAACAGACGAGTGGGCATGCTGGAAGAAGACTTTATCAAAGCTCCCTTAAAAATATGCTTCCACTCAGTACCTTCAGATTGTGAGACAAGACACTGCGGCTTTATTCATAATAGCCAGGAACTGGAAACAACCTAGATGTTCCTCAACCAAAGAATAGATATAGAAAATGCAGTATGTTTATACAATAGAGCATCACTCCACTATTAAAAACAATGACATCATGAAATTACCAGGAAATGAATGGAACTAGAAAAGAACATCCTGAGTGAGGTAACCCACACCAGAAAAACAAGCATGTTAAGTACTCACAAGTGGATATTAGCTGGAAAGGATAACTATGTTACAATCTACAGACTCAAAGAAGCCTAAGTAACAAGGAGGGATCAAGGATAAGGAATGAGGGAAAATAGAATAGACGAGGATGTGTGGGAAGAGGAGACTGGATGGGTATGGAGTTGAGGATGGGAACAGGAGGCATCAGGTGGGGAGAAGATGAAGGGAGAGACAACTGAAATGGGGGAGGGTGCTATCTCTGGAATGAGCTAGAAACCTAGGACAATGGAAACTCCCAGGAATAAAAGAGGGTGATCCTAGTTAAAACACCTAGCAACAAGGGATATGGAGTCTGAAACAGCTATGTCCTGTAACCAGGTAAGACTTTCAATGGAGGGAATGGGACACCAACCCAGCCACAAAACCTTCGACTTACAATATGTCCTGCCTACAAGATATGCTGGGGTGAGGATGGAGCAGAAATCAAGGGAGTGGACAACTTGAAACCCATGCCAAGAGAGGGAGCCCAGCCCTGGCACTGCTAATGGTATATTGCTATACTTGTAGACAGGAGCCTAGCATAATCGTCATCAGAGAGGCTGCCCCCAGTAACTAATGGAGACAGATACAGAGACCTACAGCCAAACAAGTAGAGCTAGGGGAACCCTGCAAAAGAGGAAGAGGAAGGAGCTAAAGGAGTCAAAGATAACACAATAAAACCCACTGAATCAATTAACCTGGGTCCATAGGGATTCACACATATTTAACTGCTGTCTAGGGAGCCTGCATGTGACTGAGCTAGGCTTCTGCACATGATATGTGCCTTGGTCTTCATGTGGAACTCCTAACATTGGAAGAAGGGGCTATCTCTGACTCTGTTGCCTGCTTTTAGGACCCCTTCCTCCTACAGGGTTGCCTTATCTAGCCTTAATAGGAGAAGATGTGCCTAGTCTGGTTGCAACTTGATATACCAGGGCTGGTTGATATCCAGGGAAGGTCTCCCCTTTTCTGAGGAGAAAAGGAAGAGTATATAGGGTGGGGGTGGGGAGAAACTGGGAGAGGAGGAAGGAAAAACTGTAGTTGGTATGAAAAATTAATTAAGTAATTAAATTTAAAAATATGCTTTAAGCACAGTCTTAAAAATAAGCAGTGACTTTTTATAAATTTAGCTATAGAGAATCAACAGTGGGAACTGGGGCAGTGACAGTTAGACATCACCAGTCTGAAAGTCTGACTTAGGGAGTCAGCCTTTTCGTGGCTCTTCTTGGTAGACGCTCACTTACCCAGCAGGGTCTGTTTATCTTGGGAGGAGTCAGACTCTGAAGAACATCTGCATGACCGGAGAACAATCACCCCTCCAAGCACGCCATCTTCACTGGCAAGGAAAGGTGAACCTGGGCAGAAAAGACTAGGAGTCACCTTTCAGTGAATTTTCTTCTTCACGTTCCATTTCCATTTGATTACTAGAATAAAATCGAGGCACAGATAAGAACTGACAGCCGTTGTTCAGACCTCATATACATGGATGGCAATGGTAGTCCTGTGCCTGAACAGGAGCCATTTGGCAAAGGCAGTGCTAGGTACTGCCCAAGAGGACATGAGTTGGGGAGTGTGTGCAGCACTGTATTTGGAATTAAACTGGAAACACCACCAGATTAAAGGACCAAAACAACTACACACAAAAGAATGTTCAGCATCACTCTTTGATCAAGTCTCAGGGACCCAGCACAAGCCTCTCCCTGCTGCCAGAGGCATACCACCAAAGGCTTTGATTTACTACCTTAAATTCAATTTTAAACAATAAGCCACAAAGTTTATTACGAACATTTAGAAATGTTCATGATGGTTACACAAATAAGGGTGAAGCTGAACTTCTATTCTGCGAGTCTGGTGGTTAGAAATAGCCCAGCCTCCTTGAGATCTCTCACACTGAGCCATTGTGAACATTTCAAGAGCATTACATTTTAAAGCCCCTCATTTTTCTTCCCCAAGGACATCTTCTTGAACATCTGGCATAGCGAGTGAGCACGTGGGGAACAAATGCAAAATTAAACCAACAACTATCAAAGAAAATAGTAAAAATAAAACCAACCAAATTGGATTTTGGGAAACTTCTAGTTAAATTTAGTAGATTAAATACATGTATTTATCTCCACACCCTCTGGAAATTCTGGAGAATGCTAGATACAAAAGGAAGGAGGCCATAAGGGGGATGAAGATGACCGGGATGAAGTTTAAGAAAGAAAGAAAAAAAGACAGATATTTGGGGAAGGACAGACAGACACATAGCTTTTTCCCTTGCAGACCTAGTGTACTGCCTAGTGTTTATGTGAAGTTAACACGAGTTAGGATTATCTAGGAAGAAGGAATATTTTTTAAGCATCTATAGGACTGGCTTGTAGGCAAGTCTGTAGGGCATTTTCTTAACTGACGAGTGATGCAGGAGGGCCCAGCTCACTGCGGGTGGTGCCCCCTGAACACAGTCCTGTACACTGTAAGAAAGCAGGATGAGCAACACTTCCCCCATGGCCTCTGCATTAGCCCCTGCTTCCAGGTTCCCTCAATGGTGGGCTGTGGTGTGGAACTAAGCTGATAACCTCACTCGCCTAAGGGCTGGAGAGATAGCTCAGCATATTGACTGCTCTTCTAGAGGTCCTGAGTTCAATTCCCAGCAACCACATGGTGGCTCACAACCATCTGTAATGGGATCCAATGCCGTCTTCTGGTGTGTCTGAGGAAAGCAACAATAAACTCATACATATATATAATTTAAAAAAAAAAAAACCAACTTTCCTCCCTAACTTTTGGTGGTCATGATGTTTTATCACAGCAATAGAATAACTAGCTAGACATCTATGAAAGTTAATACTTTGCAGGGAGTAAAGAGAACTTGTAGTGGAACCTCCCTCTCTGTCTCTGTCTCTCTCTGTCTCTCTGTGTTTCTCTCTGTCTCTCTCTGTGTGTCTCTCTGTCTCTGTCTCTGTCTCTGTCTCTCTCTCTCTCTCTCTCTCTCTCTCTCTCTCTCTCTCTCTCACACACACACACACACACACACACATACACACACACAAAATCTAGTTTAGCTACAAAACTGAAATCAGTGGCTTAAATCTCCTCTGAAGGCAAAATTACAGAGGAGACATGAAATGAAAATAGTCAGTCCAATGCCTGAAAGTCTTCTAGACAGGGGTCAGCAAACTATGACCTGCTAAGAAAAGAAAAATTTAAGCATTTTAAGTGGGTGCTTTAAAAAGTAAAAAAAGAAAGATGAGGGAGGGGAAGAAAAGAACACAGGAGAAGACAGGTAGGTGGCAGGGACCACATTGAAGCTCGTGTAAAGCCAATGACCCTATTCTCTCAGCCTTTTACAGAAAGTTTATAGTGTCCCTTAGTTAGGATTACTACTGCTATGACTATGAGCAAGCCACCTTGGGAAGGAAAGAATTTATTTGGCTTAGGCTTCCACGTCACTGTTCCTTATGAAGGAAGTCAGGACACAAACTTAAACAGGGCAGAAACATGCAGGCAGGAGCTGATGCAGAGGAGGCTTGTTCCCCAGCGACTGCTCAGCCTTCATACAGAAGGCAGGAACATCAGCCCAGGAGTGGCCCCACCTACAGACCTGGGCCTTCCTCTACAGATCCCCTCCAGAAGACAGAGGCCCAGTCTTCTATCAGCGTGTTGTAAATGGCAGTTCCCTGCTCTCAGATAACTCCAGCTATATTAAGTTGACATAAAACTAGTCAGCACACTTGCCAGTCCCTGGTCTAGGTTTCAGGATTCACACTAGAGAGAAGTGGTATGTCTCTGACCATGCAGAGACTGGATAATCTGCATCCAGAAAACTAACATAGGTGGGAAAACTTATTTGAAAGACACACACACACACAAACACAAAAACAAAGACAAAAACAAAATAACAAAAACAACTTGTCCTTGACCTAAGGAGAAGGTAAAGGGCGGGGAAGGGTCCCTCCCCCTCAGCATTAATCACGTGTCTTCTAGCTGGAACAGAACACCCGGCCAAAGCTGCTTGTTTAGGCTGAGAGTTCAAGCATCTAGCCACATTGCTATCAGAGCAATAAAACAATCCCAAATTAAAATTTGCTTTTACCTGTCACCTAATTTTTTTCCTATCTAACTGCTATACTCTATATCAAGGCAGAAAGTATTTGTCCATGTGTGTTGCAGATATTTTTCCCAATTTATTAAGAACTTTGATTTTGCTTATGATTCTTCATTTTGGCTTACTTGCTTATGTAGCTGATTTGTCAGCCTTTCTTGTTTAAGGCTTCTGTGCTGTAAATTTTACAAAAAAACCTTCACTAGTGGAAAATTATGAAAAATTTTTGTCCATGTTTCCTACTAGTACTTTTACAATTACAGACTTTAATTTTAAGACCTGAAACTTCTGGACTTAATTTTGAGAGAAAGATTACAGTGGAGACCTTGTGGTAGACTATGTTCCTAAAGTGGTAAGCCAATTTGAATAATAAAACTTTGTTGAAAAAGTCATTCCTTGTCTAGTGACTTAAAATGTACTTTTTCTACTGACTTACTTTTTTTCTACTGATTTAGAATATATTTCATCATATCAACTATTCATATGTATTTGAACCCAAAAATCACTGAAATAATGAAGACTACTCTCATGTAATTTACCTACAGTCTTTCAACATACTCTACTTGACTGAGCTCATTTCTTCTCATTTTTCATTTTATGAAATAATTTTCTTGGATTTCATATGGCTTTAAAAATAGCATTGCTTAATGGTCTTGCCTTCCATTCTTACTGAAAATTTTATCCAAACATTACTTAATTAAATTATCTGAGATTTTTTTTTCTTACAAGTCAAATATGTTGATAAAATTTCCCTTGATATATCCTTGACACCTCTACTCTTAAATTTTTGCTCAAATACACGCAACTGCAAAATGTCCTGATATAGAAACTTACTACAATTTTTCTCAGTTCTTAGCCTTTCCTCTATCCTTTCTCATTTACCACCATCCATATTTCTAAAACAAACAAAAAATTCATGCTGGGAGACCTTCAGCGCACAAAACAGAACAAAACTCAAACCCAACAAAATAAAAGTCCTCATATTTTGTTGTTGTTATTAGGTTTTGTTTTGTTTATGGTGAGCATCTCACATTTTACTTTTAAAACATATTACAGTCTGGACTCTGCCCCTTTCTTCACTTTTATCTTTTTTATGTATATAACATTTTTAATTCATATTACAACAAATTTTGATCAAGCCCCCCTTTCTTCCTCTCCTCCTAGTTGGTACTGATTGGTTTTGTGTCAACTTGACACAAGGTGGAGTTATCACAGAGAAAGGAGCCTCAGTTGAAGAAATGTCTCCATGAAATCCAGCTGTAAGGCATTTTCTCAACTAGTGATCAAGAGGGAGGGACCCGCCCATTGTGGGTGGAGCCATCCTTGGCCCAGCCCATTGAGGGTGGAGCCATCCCTGGGCTGGTAGACCTGAGTTCTATAAGAAAGCAAGCTGAGCAAGCCAGGGGAAGCAAGCCAGTAAGTAACATCCCTCCATGGCCTCTGTATTCTGGGCACAGAGGAGAGTTTTGTCCTATCAAGAGGTTCAGAACTAGTTCACCAACACAAGAGAAAGAACACCAAAACCATTCTCAGGTATGGAGAGCAAGGGAACAGTGATGCTGAAAGTTCTCAGTGTTGGGAAGGGAGAGAAACGGGTGCATGCAAGCGTGCACACACACACAAAAGTGAGCTAGAGCTCCAAGAGGTGGGGTGAGTTGTTGTTGGTTGACATTTGTTAAGTAGTTGTAGACAAAGAAGAAACAAGAAGAAGAAATTAGATATATATCCCTGATAATGAAGATCAAACTTGCCCCAAGGAACTCAATCAACACCTGTAATCAGTAGGACGTGGTCTAATAATAACACTGCGCCCTTTCTGACCACTGACTTTACTTAAGAATCTCTTTCCTTCCCCTTCTGTCCTTTTTTCTCTCTTATCTGGTGCTAGGGAGTTGGAAGGAGAGAAGAAAAAAGGCGGAAAAAGGTGGAAGGAAGAAGATCCCAACATAGCAAAAGACGACTACAGGAAACCTTTCACTATGCCTAATAAATAAAATAAAAAACCTAAGAACTAAATCATAAATTTCTTAAGACTGGCAGGTAGGGAAAAATGAGTCACAAATTAAGAAAATAAAAACACTAAGTTAGTGAAACCTTAAAATTTTCAGAAAATCTAGAAAGACAAAGAAAACTAAAAATTATGAATTCATTTCTTGACACAATGGTAACAAATGAACAGATTGGTTTGTCAGTCAGTGTTTTACTGTACAGAAGGCTGGAAAGATAACAAGCTTCAAGCAACTCTAAAGGAAAAGAAAATGCTCATAATGAGGACAAGACAAAGCAAAGCAGGTAACGGGAAGAAAGTGCATAAGGAAGGCAGTGTGCAAGGAGAGGAGAGGAGGATTACAGAAGAGACCCAGTGACTGAGGGAATGAATATCTAAATGCAGGATGGCTATGGAATAGGATGGCTTTAGGAAATGAAGATTCTTAAAGCGCCAGCAAAGGGCAGATGGAGGTTTGAGCTTTATCACGGACCACCACCTAAAATGCAGCACTTATGTATAGTTGTCCTGTCTCTGACAAAAGTAGCATGCTAGAACGAATACCCTCTACTTCCTTTACTTACATTTTGTTGCATTTAAATGGGTTATTTGAAATCAGAAGTAAAGAGAAAAGCTCAATTCAGGATTAGAATTAAAGGTACAGCATGCTATCTAACACAAAGTAAATAATATGGGAATCAATATCTTATTATGCAAAATAACGGAACATTTCCTGCCTCAGATATGTAGACATTCTGAGGATATAGGAAACCCTCAGTCAATTCTAATACAAGCAACCCAAACAGAAGGAAATCTACTTGCTTTATGTATGTCTAGCAAAAACGCCAAAGGAAGACTGCTGAGTGGCTTCATGTGGGCAGCAGGCTGGCCCCTGGTCCAGCCAGCAAGGTCAGGCTACTACTATCATGACCCAGAGAGACCAGGTCAACCTCACCCAAATGGGAATTTGTATGCTAATTCTGCATGTCATTCCCTGAGCAGCTTCTCTGCTTAAAAAGAAACACAACAATAAACTTGTGCTAAATCTTCACTATCCGTTTCATTAGCCGCACACTGAGCACTTTAAATAATGATATTAAAACTGAAAAACTTTGGGTCCTAGTTTTCCACCATTTGAAAATTATAAAGATTAGTGGAAAGAGTATACTTGAAAAGTCTGAGAAATAAATATAAAGTTCTTTATAATAACCATGTAGTATTAGTACAATATGTGAATAAATTTAATTTGTCATGTTTTCCCTGGCTAGCAATACAGAGAACAATACTTTTTCATGATGCTTGGCTCACCACAACTCAGCCAGCCACATGGTCACCACTGTAAGTCACCAATATCCTCCAGTATTCTTAGCTGTGACACTAGTCATTAGCTTAGGTCTCCATAGCACCTTGTTTAGTGACAATATTTGAAAATGTGATGGCTTTCTTGGAAACAGCCATATCAAAGAATATCTGTACGAAGAGGTTAATGAGAAAACCGATATTCAACAGATCCTTCCTGTGTTCACATGAGGAAACACTGTATAATGCATTTGGCAACAACAGAGAATTGGGCCCACTGTGATTTAAACAAGTGGGAATTTACTTTTTCCCTCAAACAGCCCTCTGGTGCTAAGTGAACCTGCGGTAGCAGGTGCAGAGACAGTCCACGGTCACTGTGTCTGGCCTTTCTAGTCCACCATGCCTCTACCTGTTTGCTGTTATTCCAGAAATCACGTTCATTTTCAAGACTGACGATTGTGGAAGGAGTGATGGCCTTTTGATGTGGAAAAATGTTTCTTCATGCTTCTATATTTACTTGACTCTTTATTAAGTTATATTTTTTTACAAACAGAACATACATCTGAAAATTATTTTTATTCTTTCTATAAATTTAAGTCACTGTTTGCTTAATGTTATAGCCCTACTTAATTTCTCAGGATCTATAAAACACTCCAATAGCTTCAGTTTTACTAGACAGTACACAGTTTCATTCCAATTTAAATACCCAAAGAATAGCTTTCCCCCAAAGTCAGTATCAGCCTATGGAAAAGGCGTTCCATATGTATAATATGGACATCACAAATACACGTGAACACAAAAACAACCAATCTCCCCTCCCTCCCTGTGTGTCTAAATATTCTACATGTCATTCCTTGAGCAGCTTCTATGCTTAAAAAGAAGCACAACAATAAACTTGTGCTAAATCTTCACTATCCGTTCCATTAGCCACACACTGAGCACTTTAAATAATGATATTAAAACTGAAAAATAAATGTCAACTGAATTCTAATTAATTAGTAGGGATATAACGCTAGTGCCTGCTAAATGGTAAAACACACCTCCAGGTAGATTGTTAGATTACAGTATAAGAAAAAATTGGCATTAGTTTTAGAGATGTAACTCCATGGAAGGATACACACTTAGCAGGACCGATGCCATGTGTTCAATGCCCAGCCCTAACAAAAAAGCTGCTGTGGTGGTTTGAGTAAGAACCTCCATAGGTTCACAGATTTGAATGTTTAGAAAGATTGTTGAAGTAGGTGTGGCCTTCTTGGAGGTGTGTCATTGATGGTTGGCTATGAGGTCTCAAAAACTCAAGCCAAGCCAAATGTTCCTCTCTTTCTACTGCATGCAGATACAGATGTAGAACTCTCATCTACTTTTCCAGAAGCACGTCTGTCTTTGTGTCAACATGCTACACAGCCCTGGGGATAATGTACTAAACCTCTGAACTGTAAGCCAGCTCCAACGAAATGCTTTCTTTGTTAAGAGCTACTGTGTCATGGTGGTATCTCCCTACAGCATCAGAACAATCACCAAAACAGCTGCATAGAACTAAATACAAATACTCCCAAGTATAAATAAAAGTAAGGAAACTAAGTAAGACCGGTGTGTTGCAACAATTGATGAATCTGAAAGAGAGCAGGAAGGGATACATGGGAGAGTTTGGAAGGAAGACATGGAAGAGAGAAATGCTATAATTATATTGTAAATCTCTAAAGTGAAAATAAAATGACTGATGTATTATATTGATAGCAATGTTTTCTTATAATATTAGAGCTTTGTAACAGGTTATCATTGGAGAAATTAAGTCATGAATAAACAGGTTCCCATATTGTATCTTAAAGTAGCAACTGAAAGTATAAATTGTATTGAATTATAAATTTAATTTTAAAAAGTCAAACATTCAAACATGAAATAATCAAGAAGGACTAAGAAGAAACCTGACCCTGAGCAGGTGAGGAGAAAGGAGTGGGACAGTTAGGGCACAGCTCTTAGGGAAATGAAAGGAGAGCTGACTTCCCAGGGGTATAAAGTGGAATAAAGGGGTAAAGAGAAGTAAGAACAGGAAGAATAGAAGAGGTGAGGAATGGAATAGCAGGTAGAGAGAGGAATATGGTGAGGTAGAACCAACACTAAAGATCTTTTAAAAAGCCACATGGAAATCTACTACTGTAGAAGCTTCATAACATAATTAAATATATAGAAGGAATGTATATGGAGCTACCACATAATGGGAGCATAGTACCCCAACAAAACATCATATGCTACCAAATAAAATCATGTGCTGGGAATGGGTTACCTCTTTTCCAACTGCTGGCCACTGGAGTCCCATAGACACCTCCAAGTGTTACAGGCTGTGCCAATGCTATTGCTTACCCTCCACAACCTGATGGTAAAATCCTATCATTAAGCATCACATACTTATGTTGTAGAACATGGAGAATTTCCTGGTACTCAAGTGGAAGCTTTAAACTTACTAATGTTCACAGTGCTGAGATGGTAAATATCCACCAGAGGAGAAGAGGCATCATTAACCACAATGACTCACAAACCATATAAGCTACAATGCAATTGGCGTGTACGAAATGCCCAGTGATGGAATGGTAGCACAAAAGTCAGGAGTAATCAGGCACTTTTTAACTTGATTTAAGCTCTACTCCATGAAACGGGGTCCATGAGACTGTTAAGGAGGTCCAAAAACATGTGTAAGTCATAGGCTCTTGGGGGAAATCTATCTGCTAAATGAACAATAGCAATGAAACAGTTCCTGCAAAGATCCTGCTGTACACCACTACACTCCCAAAACTGTGCCTTACTCATCCTCAATAAAGAAGCTTCTTCTTGCAGTACACAGTAATTAATAAAGAAAATGGACAACATGTGGAGAAGAAAAGACTTTGAAGTGCTCGTCCCTAAGTGAAATGTCCTTATCAAATCCCTACCCACAAGGCTCCAGAACTTATACAAACGAATGGGCAGAAGGTTTGAAGAGCCCGGGGCAGTGACTTCAAGGAAACAGCATTTTCCAGACACAACAGAACAGATGCAAACATGAACTCGCAGAAACTGTGACCACATGCATAAGACCTGCACAAGCTCAAGCCACACAAAACCCCAGCGTGGAAGGTAAGAAAAGGTCACTAAATCCTATACAGGGACAAAAAGTTCTAGGGACTTTTCTCAATGACATTACACTATGTATATTGTCCACCATAGGTGGTCAGGCTCCACCCATGTTGAAGAGTAGTTGGCTAATGTATTTGCTTTTGGTTCTTAAGAGAATGGGTAGGTACAGAAATGGAGGAAGACTCATAAGAAGAGAAATAACATGATCAAAATACATTGCATGAAATTCTCAAAGAATAAATAAAACCATCTTAAAAGAAACAAAACTCAAGCAATTATTTTCAGTTATAATTATCTGCATTTTAAAAGTTGATCAAGATTACAAGAACATGAAGTTTCCACTGTGTCCTAACAGCTAGTGAAAAGCTGAATATATAAGTTACCCTCCACATTGTAGGGTTAAAATACACATCAACAGCAAATGAAGGGGCTGGATGGTGGTGGCACATGTCTGTAATCTCAGCAGAGGCACAGGGGCAGAGGGGCCCATAGGGGCAGAAGGGCAAAGGGGCAGAGGGGCAGAGATAGGTGGATCTCTGTGAGTTTGAGGCCAATCTGTCTACCAAGTGAGTTCCAGGACAGCCAAGGCAAATTAAGGAAGAGGTTTATTTTGCATAACAATATGAGGGCCCTGGGTAAGAAAGACAAGAATTTGAGATGCTGGGCTGCAGTGCAGACCTAGGTAGAAGAAAGCTCACTTTCTGCTTTTTCTTCAATCAGTTCAGAATTCTGGCTCATGGAATGGAGACACCCACACTTAAAGTGTGACTCCACAGATCAATTAACCTAATAACCCCAAAGACATGAGCAGAAACTTGTCTCCTAAGTAATTAGATTCTGCCAGGTGGAAATCAGTATCACAAATCACACTGAACAAAATGAAAATATAAAAACCCATCTTATATCCATGAGAGAAATAAGGTAACAGAATTGCTTGCCCTGAATGGAGCAGAATCCCCCTGTGGAACCAATGCCAAAGTGGGAAAAACTTGAGCTAACCTGACGGACAAATTGTAGTTGCTCAAGACTCAATGTGCAAAGTCTGAACTCAGTTAACTCCAGTCATAGGACACCTACACTTTCATGGGCCTCAACTCTAGAAATTAGACCTGGTTCTTACACTGGTGTCTCTGTAAAAACAGACACACTATGTAAAAGTATGGCGATGAAGCAACAGGCTTGAACAGCAGACAGGCATCTGCTGCTGAGACACAGCTCAGCCTTTTGGTTTTTATTCTGGTACAAGATCTCACCAATATGCTCAAGTTGCTCCTTTATCTGGTGAACACTGTGCCTCAGCCTCTCAAAAAGGAAAAATGACAGGCCTTCACTATCAGACTTCAGAGAATAATCTGATTTTTAAATGAGCAGTACAGCTAAGATAAATCTCAAAATTAAGACATACATGCAGTCAACCAGTGTGTGAAAATTTAATCAATGTCAATAATTGTCAGGCAAATCTAAATTTAAAAAAATATATCACAGCAAGAATAAAGTACCCATTAACTTCAATAAAAGCATTCTGTTCTTCAATAGGCCTTACCACTGGAAAAACTCTTTTACCAGAACCTAAACTTGTGTGGTTTAATCTAAGTCTAAACAACGAAGAAAAGAAGAAGAAGAAGAAGAAGGGAGAAGGGAGAAGGGAGAAGGGGGAGGGGGAGGGGGAGGAGGGGAGGAGGAGGAGGAGGAGGAGGAGGAGGAGGAGGAGGAAGAGGAGGAGGAGGAGGAGGAAGAGGAGGAGGAGGAGGAGAAGAAGAAGAAGAAAACCCAACTGTAGCCCCATTAACCATCATATCCCTCCTGAACATTGGCCTACAAACCACCTGAACCACCATACACTAAAGGTCTATTTACTTAACTCCTTTACACACCATAGCTGAGCACACTACAGGGAAGACCCCACAGTTAAGATAATGGGTATGGGAGTAGTTAGGGAAGGAGATAAAAATGACCAAAATACATATAAAATTCTCAAAGAATAAAAGAATTAAGAATAATAAGTATGATAGATAGATGATGATTTACTTAAAAGAATATTAAGAAGTAAGAATTTATTCTTGATGAAATGATACAGATAATTTAAACCCCTTCCAGTAAAGAAATAAATTAATTACAAAATCATGAATTAACTCAGCTATTAATTTTGTTATACAGACATATAAGGAATGTCAACATATTTTAAGTCACCAGGCATAATGGTACACTATAATCTAGTGCTCGAGGGCTAAGAAAGAGGACTAGAAGTTCAAAGTCAGCCATGGCTATGAGACCACATGTACAGGCTAGTTTTGTGTCAACTTGACACAAGCTAGAGGTATCACAGAGAAAGGAGCCTTCCTCAAGGAAATGCCTCCATGAGATCCAGCTGTAAGGCATTTTCTCAACTAGTGATCAAGGGGGGAGGGTCCAGCCCATTGTGGGTGGTGCCATCCCTGGGCTGGTAGACTTGGGTTCTATAAGAAAGCAAGCTGAGCAAGTCAGGGGAAGCAAGCCAGTAACATCCCTCCGTGGCCTCTGCATCAGCTCCTGCTTCCTGACCTGCTTGAGTTCCAGTCCTGACTTCCTTTGGTTATGCACAGCATGTGGAAGTGTGAGCTGAATAAACCCTTTCCTCCCCAACTTGCTGCTTGGTCATGATGTTTTGTGCAGGAATAGAAACCCTGATTAAGACACCACAGTAGGAGGTAGGGGGGAAGAGAGACCATTAAGTGAGCATTTAAATGACATTATTGTATCTATATACTTATTTAAAATACTGGTAAAGTAGACAGCTAACTGGAGACTATGAAGACAAACCTTTTATGAATAATTTCTTTCTGACAAAAAGTACAAGCTTCAGATGAGCAAAATGGAGTTTTTGACTTAGTTATTATATAAAACTTTTCTGTTGGTATTACCATGCTAATCTTTAAATTGGTTTTTTATAATTTTTGTAAAAAAATACATAAAAAGCATAAATGGAAGAATTTCATATTTCCACAAGATGAAAACAGTAATTATTAACTTACTTCAATCACTGCCTGAAAAGATTTCAACAATAACACTGTGAACAGAAACCTGATATCACTCTAAGTCTTAATACAGAATTTTAATTGGTATATTATTTAATATATAATTGTGCTTTTACAAGTAATTTAGATGAGTCCATGAGCTACTCCAAGGGTTGAGTAAATTTTTGGACCTTAAAAGAGTTTTGGGGAACCTAAAGATCTGCCTCCTCACTCTACAACGAAGAAAAGAAACAAAAAGACCTGCATTTTTTAGACAGACAGGCAATTATAACAATAGTTGGCTAAAAGAACTCAATCTCCTTGCTCTTACTCCAGGCCTCCACTAAATCTAATTTATTTCTTTCCAAGTACTTTGTAATGATCACATGTGCTTCCTGAACTTTTTTTATTTCCTAATCCCATGTCCAAATCATCTGATTAAAAAGAATTTTAGCTATATAGACTGACTCCAGTAGAGAACCAAGAGAATTTAGCATGGCCAGGGAATTTTTAAATTTCCTCTTACCTAATGTTCTTGATCTTAAAAGAGAGAAAACCACTTAAGTAACTTGCTACACCCAATGGATGAGACACAAAACTAAAGAGGACCAGCTGTCCTGAGTCTCAGGACTTCTATATTTTACACAAAATTGCAGAACAAATCAATAATCACTGGCTAAAAGGTGACTTTGGGAGCAACTCCCTCAATTCTTCTAAGATAATTTTTAACTACTAAATAAGCTAAGTCAGTTACCTGAGCTCTATAAGATACCCTGTTCCTTTCTAGGTCAAGAAATCTTTAAGATGGGGCTCAATAAGCAGTCAATAATGGGATCTCGGAAGTAAAATTGCCCAATGTCATTGGCAATTTTTGAATTACACAAAACAAGAGCAAAGAAGCAGAAAACAGTTAGATTAGGGGTCCCTAGACGAACTGAGTGGCTCTGTGGCTTCAGACTCAGAAGGGTCCTTCAGGTCACTTGCAATAGATATAAAGTTACCACGTGCTATAATTATACACCTGTTACAATGACAACAAATCATATAAATCATGCTATGAGGCCAAACATAAAACAGCACTCACCACAATTAATGAAAGAAAAGAATAAGATCTAAGTCTGACTTAAAGATCTTAGAACTTAACAAGAACGCAACCAATCTTTTCTAGACATTGATAAGTGACAGAGTTGAAGGCCTATTCACCATTTACTCCTCAGTTTGCTTGTTGATATCAAGTAGCACTTACACGCTTACACACACACACTCACACACACAGAGAGGGGGGGAGGTGAACGAAGAGAGACAGAGAGAGAAAGAATGAATGAATACAACCATTCATATGATTTAGGAGAGTCTTGAAGGATCTTTTCTAAGCCTTCATGACCTTAGCATAACAAATGTAAGAAAGTAAGCTAAAAACATGGCTCACTGGTCAAGAACACTAGCTGCTCTTCCAGAAGAGCTGGCTTCAACTTCCAGAGACCACATGATGGCTCACAAGCACTTGCGACTCCAGTTCCAAAGCCTCCAAGGCATTTTCCTGACTTCCATGTGCACCAGGCACACGTAAGGTACAGGGATATGTTTGCAGGCAATATATCAGTAGGATGAATTTAAGAAAACACCTGTTTGAAATCCCTTCCTAGTGAAGTAAATTTTCCTTTAGTCATTCAATTTTCCAATCAAATAAGTACTATTTTTCTGAGCATAATTTGTTATTTTCTAAGTGCCTGGAAAACCTCTTTTCTAACAGAGCATACTACTTTTAATAGATCAAGGTGACAGCTTGACATTCTGAGGAGGTCATTCAGGGTTTTGGACCCCTCCATTGTCCCATGAGTAAATCCATCTGAATCTGGTTCTATTCTCTAAGTGTCTGTGTGGGCTTTTGCAAATTCTATATTGTAACAACTTCACATGGCACAGTACTTAGGGTAAGTAAAGGCAAAATTATTGAAAAAGCAATAGTTTGGAGAAATATTTACTTAGCCTGTTCCCCAAAGAATCCAAAAATAGGACTTGGAATTAATGTGCAACTTGTGGGAAAACTAAAGAAGGATGCTCACTGGCAAGTGTTTCTCTTCCTCTTCAGGAATAGATAGAAGTAGAGGCCTCAATGAAAAAGCGGGAAGGGAATGTGTACCTGGGAAGGTCAGCTGTGTACCACTTGAGAGTCTGTGGTCAATGGCTGCTGTTTGGGTTAAGGAAGTTATAAGCTACAGCTAACACGCTGAATTCAATGGTAACACAGGCTAATTGCCCTCAGGCAGGCGGAGGGCAAATCACATCTCAGCAAAAGCCAAGAGTGGGGGATGTACTGTGTAACCACACTGTTCCTCCCTGACAGTACCTAGAACTCAGGTACTTCCTAAAATCCAGGTGCCACCAGAAACAGGAATGGTGCAAAGTAATATATAATTACGGAAGATAAACAGCTGCAATATTTAGTAACCTCAGGCATGACTGGGGAAGAGAGGTAGGGCTGGAAGTGTAGGTCCAAGGCTACCTAACAGTGTGCCTCAGCTGCAGGTCCAGAAAGGATGCATTTAGAACCATGCAGCCAGGCACACTAAAAATTCTTTTACAGCCCTCAACATGGAAACTAGACCTCAGCAGTCTGAACACAACTATCACCCACGGTTATCTCAACAAGCTCCTGCATCCCAGAGCATTGTCTGTCAAGTGAACATTCCTTCTACAAGTCCTCTGCAACCTACATGCTCTGAAACCTCACCCTCACTGACACAGAACACCGAAGTCACCCAGAGCCCAGCATAGGCTCCCCTTCCTGAACTCTGGAGCATGACCTATTGCTCTGGATTCCAGAGTCACTAATAGCCAAATTACATTTTCTCGAATGGGATTTAAAATCCCTCCAAGTGTGTTCTTTTGGAGAAACTTTCATCCCCAGAGTACATGTCTTAGGGTTTCTTTTGCTTTGACCCAACTTGGGGAGAAAAGGGTTTATTCAGTGTAAAACTCTCTAATCATGCTCTATCTATAACAAGGGTCAGGGTGAGAACTCCAGGGAGCTGGAAGCAAGAACTGAAGCAGAGGCAATGGAGGGACACTGTTTATTGGTTTGCTATCGAGGTCACCTTTATTCGGCTTACCCTAGCCCGTGTTAAGCTGACATCACAACTAGCCAGCATGGTAGCAGACAGATGCCTTCAATCTGTTTTTCTTTTAAAGATACTCTGTATTTACATTTGAAATGTTATCCCCTCTGTGATGGTTGCTTATGCTTGGCCCAGGGAGTGGCACTATTAGAGGGTATGGCCTTGTTGGAGGAAGTATGTCACTCTGGGGGTGGGCTTGAAGACACTCCTCCTAGCTGCCTGAGTACGCTTAGTCTGTTCCTGGCTTCCTTTGGATGAAGATGTAGAACTCTCAGCTCCTCCTGCACCATGCCTGCCTGGATGCTGCCATGCTCTTGCCTTGATGGTAATGGACTGAACCACTGAACCTGTAAGCCAGCCCCAATTAAATGTTGTCATTTATAAAACTTACCTTGGTCATGATGTCTGTTCACAGTAATAAAACCCTAACTAAGACACCCTCCACCTCTACTTGTCTTCACGAAGGTGCACTTGCTCATAATCACCCTCTCCACCCCACTGCCTTGGCATTCCCCTACACTGGAAAAATGTGCCCTCCCTGGACCAAAGGCCTCTTCTCACATTGATATGAGACACTGCTAACTTCAGCTACATATGCAATTGGAGCTATAGGTCAGTGTGTGCTCAGTGGTTGGTGTTTTAGTACATTGGGAGTTTTGGAGGGTTTGTTGGTTGATAATATTGTTCTTACCATGAGGTTGCCACTTATCATAGTGAGAAATTCTTCACTTTGGCCTTCACCCATTTAACCTACTGTTTGGCTTCTAAATCCTGGTCAGAGTGGGAGTGCACCATCTACTTTGTCTCAAAACCCAAGACCCCTGCTTTTTCTCTGATGCTTTCCTCAACTAAAACAGACAGGGAAATTTCCTTCCTCCGACCTCAGATTATTATTCCCCTGCACATACACATCTAGTTAGAGGCAAATGTCCAGGCAGGATTCCATCTTGACCCTGGACAGTGCACATGGCAACAAACTGTGCAGGATACAACCCTGACTTTATCAAAAGAATGAACCCAGTTTGCACTTCAAACATGCCATATAGCACACTGTGCCTTGAATTTCTTGGTCAGAGTTTCACTCTAGTGCTTGGTACTTTAGTGCTAGATAAAGAATCTAGGCACTAACTGGCTGAACTGTTGATATCATGCTGTAGTAGCTGCTATGGAAGAATTTCTGCTCAGCAATAATAGTAACTGGAGCTCTAAGTTTATGCTAGAGGCATTTGTGGAAAGCCTGATTCCTGAGACTCTATTTGCTTGGTGTCCTCGTCTCAGCATTCACCCCACTTACTGATGAACTTGTTCTGCATAGTCTCCAGCAGAGCTTGGTGAGCATCTTCAGACTGTAAAGCGTGTGAACATTCTCTAGCCAGTATGGTGCGCACAAGATGCTCTCCACATCCTACAAGTCCAAGAAAAACACGGTTGAGGAAAAGCAATACTGAACCCTTTGCTTGTCTCAATAACACAAAACACTCTTGTGCACAACTTACAAAGTAGTTATGTAGCACAACAACCCAGTGAGGGAATAAACTGACTTCTGCAAACAGTCTGGTAATCTTAGTAATGAGATTCAGTACAATATAAAGGAACATGGATTTATTTAATCTGCAAAGAAAAGAAGTAAATATAAAGGAACCCCTCTTTCAGAGGACTAATGTATGTAACACAGGAATGTAGATTCCACACCTAGAGTTCTGTCTCCTTCCCACTAATGTGTAACTACAAACCATCCTGTTGGGTGGCTTAGTCTCTCTAGTTATTGACCATTTTCTTTCTGATTCTCCACTTCCTGGATGGCTGGGGAGAAATGTAGGCATCCAGGTACAGTCCAAATCTCTCTCTCCCCACCGTTGTTCAAGAGAATCATGTAGCAAGAGTGTGGCAAGGACAGAGTCAAACAGTCCTGTCACAATTACAGCCCTTCTCACATCCGTACAGTTTTCAGAAATAAAACCTCTATGTCGTTCTAAAGAAATGTACACTTGGGGGGCTAGAGAGATGGTTCACACGTTAAAAACTATGTGTCCTTAGAGAGGACCTAGATTCAGCCCCCAGAACCTACAATTGTCTGTAACCCGGGAGACCTGACACCCTTTTCTGACTACTGTGGGCGCCAGTCACACACATGGTGCACATACATTCATGAATGCAAAACATTCATGAGAGAGAGGGAGAGGGAGAGGGAGAGGGAGAGAGGGAGGAGGGAGAGGGAGAGGGAGAGGGAGAGGGAGAGGGAGAGGGAGAGGGAGAGAGGGAGAGGGAGAGGGAGAGGGAGAGGAAGAGGGAAGGATAGCAGGAAGTGAAAAAGAAGGGGGTAAAGGAGGGCTGGGGAAAGAGGGGTTTCAGCTGTGAGATGAACTCGGAGCACTCCAACACATTTATTTAGTAAAAGGCTCAGGCATGTTTGTACTGACTAAGAGTAGTCAACATAAGCTTTATGGCAGGAGCTACTGAGAAAATAAAGTCAAAAGAGACTTAGATTAAGGAATAGTAAACAAATTTCTTAGATAAGAGCAGTTTCCTTTCTATCAGAAAAATTTTCAATATTTAAATCTGGTATCATGATCTAAGTGCTGTGAACCTAAAAGATAAATGTATTTCAGCTACCTTCAGAAGGGACCCCCTAAGAGTGTCTAGAATCCATCAGTAGGATTAAGTACAACTTAATATTCTGCAATATGCGTAACACAGAAAAACACATCTGAATGAAGAAGGGTCTTAACAATTAAAATGAAACTCAGAATAAAATGGCTAAGTTAAGCAAGCACTTTTTTGTTTAAAAAAAATTTTTTTTTAAATATGTGCACCAATGTCTGTGAATAACATCCAGGCCTGAGGTTCAGAGGCCAGAAGTGGCTGTCAGATCCCCTGGAACCAGAGTTGCAGACAAACAGTACTAAACGGCCATGTGAGTGCTGAGAATCCAAACCAGGTCCTCTGGAAGGGCAATTAAGTGCTCTAACCACTGAGCAATCTTCCAACCAGAAACCACTTCTAAATAATAGCTGTGGGAGGTGGGGCAATGCCAAGGAAGAAGCTCTGGCTAGGGAAGAGCCCAACCACAGAGCTATGCTTCCAGCCCCACAAATGTTTACGTGTGTAAATAAACAAAAGCTGACACAATACTCAGCTCTCCTCTGCGTAGTGTTACCATGACGAGAATCAAGCACTACTGACAGGTCTTCAGAAACCGTATCTGTGATAAACTTTAAGCCATGTTGCTGCCTTTTATGTAACAAATACACTCTTCATGTATGCAGCTCTCCTCTCTGAATTATCCCTTTCCTTAAGCACACATGCACACATGTGCATCTTATAGCACACATGTACTATGTATACTCACTGCCAAGTTCATGTGAGTGTGAACTTAACTTTCCAACTGCCTGATACAGCCTGTGAAGATGTCACCTTTAAAGATCTCTCTGTAAATACTTAGACTAAGTTCCACATGGAATTAAATACAGAACGTTGTTGGCAGGATTTTATCAATCATTATTTTGTTCACTTTGTAATATTCATTTTATAAGTAGAAAAAATATAATAAAACTAATATTTAAAAACATATTTGACACTTACCGTGAAAGGGCACTGTGTTAAGGTGACAAAAATCCTATAACTTCTCATTCCTGTTGTGCTCATATTTAATGTTGAATAGCGAAGTGTATTAGGATAACAGTGATAGGAAATTCACATATAAGCTAAATGAACAATCCGAATATGTACACAAGCCTCAAAAGTCAAACAGCTAAGCCATATGAAATTATACCATCAAAAATTCACAGGTGAGATGAACTTTGAGCAATGTGCATAACACAGAAACACACACACAGACACACGCACACGCACACACACACACACACACACACACACACACACACACACACACACACAGGCACCACATCAGAGAAGAGCACATGAACAAAGGAAGGTCTTGATAATTAAAATGAAACTCAAGAATATAACAGCTAAGCTAAGCCACCAAGAGAGGGAAGATATTTTCCTCTCTTATTATAGGAGAGAATAAATGTTTTCCTAATAATTGGGTTTTAATTTAAAAAAAACAATTAAAATTTCTGATTTATATTCTGGCACATACCTTTAACGTAGAGGTTATCACATCAAAGATTTTTCTACTACAGATACCAATGAAAGATAATTGGAGTCTTTACCTAATACCCAAGTTCACAGAATACTCCTAATACCCAAGTGCCTTAGAACACACTGCCGTGAAACTGAAGCGTGACTCACGTCATCTGCCTTTGAGTCCCACTCTTTACTCACATGCATCAGAATTGCGTTTCATTACATCTGCTCTCTTTCGCTGCTATACAAGTAAAGGCACATTTATGACCATAAAATTTATTTAAAAGAAAAAAACAACAACGAAGACTGGGACCACAACAAGGACCTGAAATCAAGCAAGCAAACAGCAATTCTGAAAGATGGTGTGGTGACCCACACTTTTAATCCCAGGAAGATCAGGAACTCAGATTCATCCTCAGCTGCACAGTGAACTGAAGGCCAGTGCACACTACATGAGGCTATCTCAAGAGTGCCTAACAGCCTGAGTCTGACCTCAGGGACTCCATGGTAGAAGAAGCAAACGGCAGCCACAAGTTACTCTCAGCACACGGACGTTTCTGATGCACACATAAACATAATTTCAAAATGCATCAGCCATCTTAGATGTGCGGGTCTTAATATGATACAGCAAAGAAAAGTATCAAGCTTTTCTGTCTTTTCTACTGCAATACATAGGTTTAAATATATCTATTTCTATAGAAGTGTCTTAGATGATATGTGAAGAAGATATTAGACTATATCACTTATAATGTGGAATAATAACTAATAAGGCAATAAAACTAGTGATTGCTAATATCAAAAAATAAAATAAAATAAAACCAGACTCTTTATGTCTCTTGCTAAAATTAAACATAGTTGTGTTCATTACCAAAACAATTACATTTGTATATGATTAAGCATATAAATTCTATTATCAACTTCAAGAAAGTGAGAGCATCTACAAAAACTACAGTCAACGAGCTAGTCAATAAAGAAAGTCTAACTACTGTCCACAGTCACTTCTCTTCAACAGTATCCTGAAGACCTAAGACACTGCCATAAGACAAGTAATAACTAAAAAAGGAGGAAGAAAAGGAACGAGAAGAAAAGCAGGCGTGCCTGAAAAACCGCTGGAGGAAGCAGCCTGCCTGGACCGAGCACGGCCACAGACACGCTCTGTACAACCACGGTGTCGGGAAAACTGAATGCCCTTGTGTCTCTCACCCTGCACAAAAAATAACTCCAAATACATCAAAACCTCCACAGAAGACATGAAAATTTGAAACTACCAGAGGGAAAACTAAGAAGTAAATTTAAGGTCATTGGCATAGTGAAAACTTCCTTAACCAGACTCTGACTAATCAAGAAATAAGATGAATAATCAACAAATGGGATCTCAGAAAGTTAAACAGGTTCTAAAAAACAAAGGACACCAATAATCAAGTGACAAGGAAGCCTACAGAATGGGGGAAAAGCTTTGTCAGCTAAAAATCTGGCAGAGGATCAGCATCTAAAACATATTAAGAACTCAGGAAACTAAACATCAAACAAATACAGCAAACAAAGAATGTTCTATGGAACTGAACAGTGTGCTCAGAAAAATAACTAAGAAGTATTAATAAGCGTTAAGCAACTCATTAGCCATCAAGGAAATAAACATTAAAATTATTTTGAGATTTCATCTTATCCCAATTAGAATGATTAAATCAATAGAAAACAACAAATGTTTGAGTGGCTGTGGGGAAAGGGAAATATTTATTCACTGCTGATAGAGTTACAAACTAGTCAGCCATTATAGAAAGTGTGGCAGGGCCTCTCAAACCTAGAAATAGATCTACCCTATGAACGAGTACTCCATCCCTGGGTATAGACCTAAAGAACTCCCTATCCTATTGCAAAGATACGAGCTAATCCATGCTCACTGTTGTTCTGTGCCAGGAAATGGAAGCAGCCTAGCTATTCCACTAATGAAGGATACTGAAATATGATAAATCTACATAAAAGAAGTTGCTCAGCTGAAAGGGGGGATAAAGTTATGAAATTTGCAGGACAATCGAGAACTAGATAATATACTAAGTAAGGTAACCCAGACCTAGAGGGTCTCTCCTCCCCGCCCCCCTGCTTCAAATGCTTAGATCTGTATTAATCTGGGGTCTTAGAGGTCAGGAAGCTAGAAATAGCACATTAGGGGAAGGAGAGAAGGAGGTTTTAAGGGAACAGTGAGAGGAGAGTATAATGTATGTGATACTAAAGAAGGTGGAGCACTAGGGGTCAAAGGGATAAGGGGTGGAAGGAGGTTCAGAAAAAGAAGAGAGAATGGGAGGATAACTAACCTAAGGATGTATGAGAAAGCCTAGCTAATTAAAACAACAATAGAAGACAGAGTTTAAATTGCTCTACACTACACGGTATGAGTGGACGATATTTTCCTCCCAGAAGACATGAGTTATTAAATGAAAATCTCCATGCTTAGTTATAAAGAAAGGACCACAAGGTCACCAAAACAAGGTAGGTTGTTGCCATTGCTCTTGATTGCCCAGTACAACAGAAGACACAATACACTTTGGTTCTGAAACAGAGAGCAGAAGATGAAACAGGAAACATAAGATGAAACTATCTTGTTTTCACAGTGCCATACGGTAGTACAAAGACTGCTGGGGAGAAACTGGTTTTACTTAGTGCTGGATCTTGAATGCTACAATACTGACCTGCCAGACAAGAGATCCCCAGTGCAACAGAGACATGAAGTTATGAAGGCAACCAATGCTGTCTGCTTGGATCTGAAGCTTGTATCACATGAGGAAATTCATGCCTGGTACCATAAACCTGGTCAAAAGATCATGGTTCAGGAGTTCCTGAGTGTGAAAGTGGACCTATTAATGTTGTTTTGCTAAAATAGATATCTACTGACTTATCTAGTGGGTTGGCCTGATGCTACCTGTATTTTAATGCTAATACTGGGCTCCCAAGACCTGGTTGTCTCAGAGAGGAAAGAATCTGCACATAGAACCAAGTTACATGGTGTGAGCTTGCCCCCAAACTATTTCTGATTGGTGAACAAAGAGGCTGACAGCCAATAGCTGGCCAAAAGAGACACAGGTCGGGTTTAGTGTTCCCGGGCTTGGGAGTCAGAGGACAACCATGAGGAAGAGAGGAAGGTAAATGGAGGAGAGAGAAACCACCATGGGTTAGGTGAGTTCACAAGAACATGGCCCTGAGTGCTGGCCAATTGGAGTTAAGCCACCCTACATGAAACATAGTAAGTAATAACTGGGGGTCATGGATAGGGAAGTAGAGTCTAATAGCATAGAGGGCAGACATATGCCCAGCTCTAGTGCTGTTCGCGGCTTATTGTAAATATAAGATTGTGTGTGTCTTTTATCCAGGAACTATATGGTTAAAGGTGGGATAAAAACCCTGGATCAGAATTAAATACATTCTCCAACATAGATATTTGATCAAACTGCCTTCTAAGCATTTGTTATATTCATAATTAGTGCTGATCTCAGCACTGCTTAGAGAAACTTCTTTTTGCAGTGAGCAGCAGTCAGTCCAGTGATTCACAACTGTTTAAAGTTGTGAACAACTGTCTGGTGCTCAGCCCTAAATAGTGCATTTAAATCAAGCCCTCGCTAAGTTCAGGGAGTATCATGTAGGATTAAGAAGAATATAAGAGCTAGAAATAGGAATGGATACACTGTGAATTGTCATTTTCTAGACATGCCGATTGGTTGGTTGCACTCGTGAATTCACAGCAGTTTTACTTAGCTGAACAATTCCTACACAAGAACAAGTCATCGGCATCCCGGTAAGGATGGACAGGACTCATAATCTCCACCAGAGCTATCAGCAACTGATAGTTCCTAGATAAGTAAGCCATTTTTTCTTTCTGGCTGTGGCTATCATATAATGTAAGTTTTGTACAGAGCCTCAAAATGACACTATCATTTTTAATGTAACTCATTATTTCATAAACTTTTGCTTTGGCAGACTGCTTTCCTTTTATAAATGTTCTAACCTCAATTCTGATATCAAGAATCGCCAAAAGGAGAAAAACTAAAGTTCCATACATGAGAGAAGTACCCAATATTCCCAGGCAGCCAGCACACAGGGACACAGGACCAGCAGCAACAAAAGCCCACATGCAGTATGTACTAATGGCATGCCACACATCTCCAAGGAACACGGATGACTTTGGAATGCATATATCATTGTACAAATGCTGCCATTCACTCTCACTGAAGTACTGGGCAACAACAACAACAACAACAACAACAACAACAACAACAACAACAACAAAAAAAAAAAAAAAAAAAAAAAAACCTTTCGCCACAGCCCTGTGAGAAGTCCACAGGGACTATAAGGAAACATTTGGTCCTTCAGTCTCCAGTACCACAGCATCTGTTTCAACAAAGGAGTTTATTACACAGTATGTCACCTTTTCCCTGTCAGAGGATTTACTGTTGGAGTTGGGCTACTTCTGGTTCTTGAGTCTGTCTTGTGAAATTACAGAAAGGGCTGCCTTAAAAGTGATAGAACACATATGAGTTCAGTCCACACAGTGTCCCCTCGGCTATCAAACCTGGAACCTATTATATACAAGAGAAAACATAAGGAGCTTCATAAAGGGATGGGCTAAGTGGTGCAGATGTCTAATACGGTCAAGTCCGAAGGCTAGCTCACCAGCACAGAGTACCTCTCCAATGTGTACTTACTTCCACTACATAATCCTCATCAAACTTCTGAGTATTTATAGCAACAGCTTTAAAAACAACTCAGGCCTTTGCACGCACTCTGATAAATAGTGGGTAAATGAAGAACATTTTTATTACACAGAGGCACTATCTCTTAAATATTAGGTGATACAAGACTAATCTATGCTTCAAATTCCATACTTAGTATCCCATGACAGAACAAAGATGTCAAACAGACAAATATCTGATCTAAGACGTACAATATCAATCTAGCGTTTATTGCAATTGGCAGTTTTACTGAAATGATATACCCAGACTACAAAAGTTTAGCTGTCTAAACAATTAGCTACACAAATAGGAACCGTTTTGGTTTTGTGATGTGATACTGCCACAGTGAGGACACACCTAAAGCAACTGAGCATTAGTGAAGACCTCCCAGCAACGAGGTGATACGTCAGAATGCTCAAAGCTCACGCACAACTGCCCTCCTCCCCAGTCACTAGCTGCTGCCCCTCCCTTTATCAAAATGACATCTCAAGGTGAGAACCAGCTCCATTTTCACTGAGGCTCACGGTGCGGCCGGATCTTCTTGCTATTGTTAAACTCAGTTAGCTAAGGCCCAACACTGAGATGCATACTGGCAAACGGACAAGAGATGTTCATTTTCTTCATATGAGAAGCAACAGCCTACAGCAGAAGTGAGTGTGTTTCAAATTGTTCTTGGCCCTGGGCATCTATCAGTACTGTGGAATCAAGTGAGAAATGCATTGCTCATAAAAACATTTGGTTTATCCACATCTAAGAACTTTATTAGGGCAATGGCCATTTAAAAAGTAACACTGTGATGCTCAGTTGGCGTTCCTTACCATCTCTTATCTACATTCTTACTCTCCTGTGAAGGCTTGATGCCCAAGTGTAGGAGAACGACAGGGAAGGGCAGGGAAATGGGAGTGGGTGAGGGGGGCACCCTCATAGAATCAGAGGGAGGTGGGAAGGGATGGGGTTTCTGAAGGGGAAACCGGGAAAGGAGATAACATTTGAAATTTAAATAAATGAAATATCCAATTTTTTAAAAGGTGGACTCCAGACAAGGGTTCCAGATGTCAAACCTGAGGTGACTCACTTAGGATCTTCATGCCTTGGCTTCCTGATTTGAAAACTCAAAAAGGTCTTCATGTAAATACATTAATGTTCTCACAAGACAAAACGTGCCTGTGAGTACTTTTAGAACTTCAGGAAATCAATGCTCAAAATTCAGTTTCAAACAAGGTGTCAAGGTTCGTTTCTGTATGTCCAGCACTGGGAAAGCTGAAGAAGGAGGTGTACTGAGATGAGACTAGGACAGGCCAGACAAGGAAAGAAGTAAGTCCTGCCTCAACAATAGTAATAACAGTAATGGCTGTTATTGTCAATACTTCAGTTTCACATCTTACAATGGATAGCCAGAAATGCTTTTTAAAGACTCTTAAATAATAAAATTAATAAAAAGAACCTTTAGATTAAACTCAATCGTATAGAATCTTTACAATGGAACAGAAAAGGGTACCAACGTACTAATTCATCATGAAATGATTGTACATACCTAGGACTTTCAAAAACATTTTGCTAGTGTTTACAGCTGACTTAGAGAGACAGCACGTCATCCCTAACTGACAAATAAGAGAATGACTGTTCTCACTAAAAATCCAAATCTTCAGTTACTCTTCCAACACATGAATAAGGAACAGTAAGCAAAAAACAACAAACAAACAAAAACCAAAGCCTTGAAAAATCTGAGTCATGGGTCTGGGCTGGAGAGACGGTGCAGCAGGTAAAAGCACTTGCTGCTCTTCTAGAGGACCCACGTGTGGTTCCTAGTACCTCTGTCAGGTGGCTTGTAACCACCTGAAACTCTAACCCCTAAAGACCTGACACCCTCTTCTGGCCTCTACACAGACTTACATACATGTATGTGGCATTCATCACAAAGACACAAATATGCATACATATAAAATAAAAATAAATCTTTTAAAAAAGTAAACTCTGAGTCCTTGGTCAGAATCAAAATTCTGAATCCATGAAAACAAGAAGCTCAACAAGTCTGATACTAATCCTTAGACAGCAGAAAGCTCCAATTTTATTCACAATGCCCTGGAAACAGTCAGTTCCCAAGACACATACCAAATGGAAATGTGAGATTTTATTCTTGCCTTGAAGTCACAGTGTATATTTCACTAGCCAAAAAAGTCAAGAGGTGGTTATAAACATCTAATGTGTAACTGTAATATAAAATAGGTGTGTGTGCACATGTGTGCTAGCAAGCATGCACACATGTATTAAATGTATGGAGTAAGGTCCATAAACAAAAGAATGTAAGCAAGATCATTATGCTATAGCATAAAGTTAACATAACTACCAAGACAGCCATATATTAAATAGTACCATTAATAACTTTCTTAATGAGTTTAAAATTCAGATGTGATTTATGAGGTTGATTTCAATTTCCAAACCTCTTAAAAACTAAAAAGAGAAGATTGAGCTGATGTTATTTCCCAATAATTCTCTTACAATAGAAAGATAATATAAATCATTCATCAGTTTTTAAATTGCACTCAAAGGCTGAAACAACACTTGGTATGTAGCAGTCCCATAAAGTACAACAGAAAGCTTTCCATCCATTGCTCAGCCCCTGCTCCTCCCTTTCCCTATCCAACACCCTAGCTGGAGTGGTCTGAGTGCACTGAAGGACACAAATGTTCTGATGAGAGGGGAAATGACACCCTATTAAGTTATCTGGATCAGACTAAAGTTTGAGAAATACCAATATAGAAATATGTAAATGTGTGGTGCAAATTCCAGGTGACCTATTTGAAATTAGTCTTGTAGCGAACAAAGGGAAGGCATTCTTCCCGGTTTTGTTTTACACTATCGCAATGAAATAACCCTAGTATAAAATGAATTACATGTGAGTAGTTACATCCTCTTAACATTTATAGCCTAGAAATTGTAATTTTTACAATTTTATTCAAAACTTAACACACATGCTTCCTGAATGGCCAACCAGAGAAGGGCCCAACAAGAGACCCACCCACCCCATGGGCAGGCACCTCACACTACTACTATGTTGTGCTTGCAGACAGGAGCCTAGCATAGCTGCCCTCTAAGAGGGTCTGCCCAGCGGCTGACAAAGACAGACTCAGACATTCACAGTCATTGGATGGAGGCGGGGACCTCTACAGAAGAGCTAGGGGAAGGACTCACAGAGATGGCAATCCCACAAGAAGACCAGCAGTGTCAAGTGCATCCCTGAGTGTACACACACACACACACACACACACACACACACACACACACACACACACACACACACATCTCTTAACACAGAGGGCTGCCTTGTCTGGCCCCAGGGAGAGAGGATACGCCTAATCTTGCAGAGACTTGATGCACCATGGCAGGGAAATATGAGGAAGGGGGAGGCGCTGCACCTCTCTGAGGGGAGATGAAGAAGGGACTCTAAGGGAGAGGCAGGAGAAGGGGAAGTGTTCAGGATGTAATTAATTAACCTAAAAAGAAGAAAAAAAAAAAAAAAAAAACTTGTGTTTCCTATTCTCTCCCAGGTTGTCATACTGTATCTTCACCAAAAGATCCCATGAAGTCTCAGGAAACTCACAGAACCCTTCGTGAAAACCTGTATCAACTTCATAGTGCTCAAGACCTACAATTCATAGGGCTATGATTTTATTTAAAAATATACTACTGTATGGCTTAAAGCCTATAGGTTGAAATGTTCATTTTCATTTGAAGTAAAAGATGCTGGTGGGACCATGAGCTCTGAGTCCCAAAAGCAACAGTGCCGTCGTCAGCACATACAGAGCAAAACAATTCTGCAGTTAGGGTTTACCATGTCACATCTGATTTCCTGTTAAAGAAACATCTCCTGGGAAAAGTGGAGTTCTGGGTGGCTGGAGACATCACCCAAGAGGAATCTGAAACAGCCTTGTTCTCCTCACAAACAAGGAAACAAGGATAGGAATACCAAAGAACACAGATGTCACAGACAAGAGACATCCCCACACCAGAATGTAGTCCAGGCCTCCACAACTCAGATTTCTGCTGCTTGCTTTAATGGAGGTATTTGCAAAAGCTTGTAACTCCCATCCTAACAGTGCAGGCAAGACACGCCACAAAACCAGTTTAGAAGCTATAAATGAAATGAGGATGCAAACATAGCTCAGTGAATATAATTCCGAAAGAGAAAAGACATTGCTAACAAAAAGGTGGCCCATGACCCTTTTTATTCCTGAGGAAACAGTAAGGAAAGAGAAATGCCTTTGAAGAAGACAAGAACAAATAGTCTGGACATGAATAACTTTGAGTGGCAGACCACATTTGGACTAACATGAATTATAATGAAGTGCCCCATACACACATGCACAGAAAGAGACAGAAAGACAGGGTGGGGACTGATCTGAATCCATCCACACTCTTTCGTACGTATTTTCAACAAGTGCTCGGAAGACGTGGAGCACAGCGCAGGTGAAAGACAACACTCTGGCATAACAGAGCTGGCCGAGTGAAAAGCAGTGACCAGCTGGGGACTGGGACACAGCAGCTGACAAGGTCTCTTCAGTTAGTGCTGATGTAGTCCTCACCTCGTGCCAGGCAGCAAACAGGGAGAGAGGGGCTGAGAGAAAACCATCAGAGAGCAGTGGGCGTGTGAGCCAGCTCTCTGTTATGACTGTGATCAAATACTCCACAAAGGCAGTTTACAGAACGATTAACTTTGGTGAGGCTTGAATGGACTGGGGCCCCGCATGGCTAACACTCCCACTTTCTTAGATCTCAGTGGAGCAGAAAGAAGAAAAAGAACTGGAAAAGGGCTGGGCTATAAACATCAAGGCTCCCCCCAATTACTTGCTTCAGTTAGGCCCAACTTCCTGAACATTTTACAAATTCTCTAAACTCTATTAATTGTTGGGACCATTATTCAAATATATCACCTGGAAGAAATATTTCTGACCCAAACTGTAAGACTGGGTTTTACACTCTTAACAGTATCATACCCTGGGGTTCTCATAAACTGGAAAAAATAAATGCCGTGACAACATCCATAACTATCCACAGCAATCTACAGATAGAATGCATTCCCATCAGAACTCCAACAATACTTTTCATAGACACACACACACACAATCAAAATGGCCCTAATTAGCTGAACAAACTTGTGCAGAAACAAAACTACTTCCGAATTCAAATATTATGAGATATAATAATCACAGTCCTACTGTGCTTAACGGATACACTGAGCAGTAAAGCATATGCCCTATATAAAAGGCCACTTGCGTTGGCATCTTAAACAGTCTCACTGTTTTTAGGATGGTCTCTGCTTGGGCTCAAAGACTCTTGCCCCAGTCTCTCCAAGAGCAGGCACTACAGGTACGCACCGTCCAAACTACTGATCCACTGAACTGTTATGAGAATAACAAATGAGGCTAGGAAAACTAGATACACAGATACTTTTAAGACAAGATTTCATCCTTTCATTATTCCCCAAATTCACTTCAAAGACTTAAGTTACAGAACTCTTAAAGGAAAATACAGGGGAAAAGTTCTAAGTCACTGGTCTTAGAACAGTTTATATATGACAAAAAAAAACACAGACACCAACAGCAAACCTAGGCATTTACGGCCATATTCCATTAAGACATTGTCACACAATGAAAACAAATTATCTAATAAGGATTATTACCCAAAATACACACAGAAAAAACTCATACAACTCCACAGTGAAAAATAAAACAAAACAAAAACTCCTCCAAATTTAAAAAAGAGCGAAAAACCCAAATAAGCATTGTCTCAATAGGATGACCATGAGACATATGAAAAAGTACTCAATATCACTAATTATCAGGGAAATGCAAATCAAAAGCATAATGGGGTATCAGCTAATACCTTTTAGGTGGCTAGTATTAAAAGATTAAAAGAAAACCAAAAACCACAAGTGTTGGTGATACTGTGGGAAAGCGCTTTTCTACAGCTGGTGAAAACATAATGCAAGTGAGCCATCATGCAAAATGCTGCAGCAGTTCCCAGCAAGATATATACTTAGTTATACGAACAAATCTACACATGCATGTCCACTGCAGCACTACTCAAAATAGTCAGGGTCTGGAAATACCCTAGGCATCAATAAATGAAAGACCAATTAAAAGTGTAATTATGTACACATAGTGGAATATTATTAAAACTTTACAAATGAGGAACGCCAACCATCTATGACAATAGATGGAGCAGACACACAGAAGAAATAATGGAAGAGCTTACTTACCTGTGTAACCCCAAGAACCAGCTGCAGACAGAACAGCGCTTAGCAAGGCTAAAACAAAGCCCTGGGAACTTTTCTGTCAAATGCTATACACTTGTGAAAAAAGAAGAATAAAGGGCTGGGGACACAGGTCAATGGCAGAACACTTGCCTAGAGAGTGTGGTGGAACTTGGAAGAAATTTGATCAAAATACTTATGGGTAATTTAGATATTTTACATGAATCCACCAGTTTATCTTTTTAAAAATAGTTTTAAAATGTTTCATTGGTCTATTCTGCCTTAATGCAAACATCATAGAACATAGTCATATCAACCAACATGTCTAGAACCCAACTAAGCAATATGGCCTCAGAAGACAGCCACAGCTATCACTGACAAAATATTCTGTAATACAATAATGTGCACAATTAATAATCAACAAGAAAAGGGTGGCTAAAGCCCCTTGCCTCTCAAAAAAAGGTAAAACTTCTAGTAGAACACATGAGACATTAATTGACAGCTACCCAAACCCCAAACCCTTAAAACACCCAGGCATTCATACCTAAGAGGCGTATTTCATTGTTTTATATAAAGAGGTGTGTGTGTGTGTGTGTGTGTATACGTACCTACATATAAGTGTTCTTATTATACACACACATGTTAAAAACCCTGACATGGCACAATATTTCTATAAGCCCAGCATTAGGAAGCCAAAGACAAGAAGATCTTTAGACCTCACCTGCCATCTAGTCTAGCCAAATCAGAGAGTTCCAGGTCAAGGGACAGACCCTGACTCAAAGCAAAGCAAAGCAAAGCAAAACAAAACAAAACCAAAAAACTAAGGTGGATGGCCCCACATTCATATATATCATGAAAAGCACTAATTGGACTTAGTGGAATAGATAGATAGATAGATAGATAGATAGCTAGCTAGATAGATAGATAGATAGATAGATAGATAGATAGATAGATAGGTACACACACACATATATAATATCCACAATATATAATATGATGATATCCACTAAAGTGTATGTATGTAAGTGTGTGTGTGTATGTATGTATGTATGTATGTATGTATGTATGTATGTATGTATGTATGTATATACACTTTACATAAGGAGGTGGGGGCAGAGACCTTTACTCTTAGTACTCGAAAGCCAGAAACAGGAATATTTCTCAGAAATAGAGGTCAGCCAGGTCTATGAAGCAAGTCCCAGGCCAGCCAGGGTTTCATAATAAAAAATTGTTTCAAGAAAGGAGCTAAAATTTGAAATGTAAATACACAAAATA